>NW_024609838.1:43595492-44019607 GCF_016920785.2 Ixodes scapularis | reverse complement strand
CATCCATCCATCCATCCAGCGAGCGGAGCGCGCCTGTAACACCAACAGTAACACTGGGCGTTCAAGGTGTAGAGCTGCGAGGAGAGCTGGGAGAGCGCTCGCCCGGCCGACGCAAATACGCCACAAACGAAACACGGGAGCGGAAGAACGGCACGCACGCTTTCGCATTCACAACTCATAAGAAGTGCTTAGGAGTACCTCGAGCCTTTTCTTCCGATCCTTTTCGAGTACTCGGGTTACGCTCCCACCCCTGTACCTTTGGCAACTCTGCTCGTCACTAACATTTGTCTTACGCGAAATTTGCCAAATGTACTACCTCCAGCAAGTTTGGCTGAGGTCGAAAGAGATGCGCTTTTGTGCAGTTCGGCGTCACCAGTCACATAAGGTAAATCGCTATGCGACAACACTGCGCTCCGGTGATTTCCAGATCACATATCGCGGGTCCTAGGCACTCTCAAGCATGCTTGTGGCAGTTATTTCACCGGGCAGCCTAACTTTTGCATTGAGGTGATTAAAATAAGTTAATAAAATTAAAGAATAAAAAACGTTACAACGCTTGAATGATTGCAGACATAGGACCGAGCACGGTGTACGGCTTGTTCTGCTTCTTTTCGCGTTCCCCCCCCCCCCCCCCCCCCCCCCCCCCACATCCCAATTTTTGTCCGTCCGGCCGTCCGTGTATTTCCTGCTAAATTTAGCGGGGAAATTAATGTCACGTGCCTATACACGAATTCAGTTTTCCAGCTAGATTTAGCACCAAATTTAGTGTCCCGTGACATGACGTCACGGAACCGACAGACCGATTGTTTCCCCGCTAAATTTAGCGAAAAAATTGATGTCACATGACCTATTCACCTCGAGATCGAACCGTGTCGCCACCGTGCGGCCAAAACTGGAAACATGCGAAATCGGGGATACCGGCGTGCGATCGTCTCGTCACGTTCAGAAGCATGGATCTCGACGACGCAAGCCCGTTTCCGGCTGAGCTGGGCCCCTCCTCATCAAATGCTTTTTTTTTTTTTTATCGTTTCTTCTTACTATAGGTGTATCGTTTCCCACGCGTGGAAATTCATCAAAGCGATTAATATCAAGGTGAATGCTTCCATAATCTTAATGTTGCGGTTTGTAGAACCCCTGGTCCCACAGTCCATAGCTTTGCTGAAATATTGAATGTTGATTAGAGCTGTGGGTTGATTAAAAAATTAACCCAACTTATTGCCACCCTTTAGTAGTTGATTAAAGACGTAAAAACTACACAATTTGTTTTACTATATTTTCAATCTGTCGTAAATGGTATATTGCAGTCCCCTTTTCAACTTCGCGTTGTGACGCGTACAGAAATATGAACACAGAAGCCTTTTATATGTTATTATTCAAACCGTATAATCACCCTCAATGACATTCACAAGCATGCTAAAGTGGTTTACCGTGCAAGCATGTGTCCAAAAGAAATGAAGACGTCAAAAATATGGAAAGCAGGAATTTTTGGCTTTTTTTCTTCTGTCTTTCTACAACACAAAATTCCGACAAAACGGGAAAAAAAAATCGTGATTAAAACACTGTACGAATAATCTGAAGATTAATCGATGATTTACCCAGTGTGGCATTAGGTTAGGGCAGAGGGTCATCGGAAAGTTTCGTGACAGTCGCTCCCTCATCAGTAAAATAGTGTCGCTGCGGCCGATGCCATATCTGTGTCGTGGTCCGGGTCGTTTATTGGAGTTGTGGAGTCTACTACATTTGAATAGAAGAATATTTCGCCAGAAACTTTTTTATGATATATAGCCTATTGACATCCGCGGCCCTCCCCGAGGAAATTAGGGAGTTTTCGTAGATCGATTTGGCCTTTCCGCAACGCTATCCGCTACCCGCTACAAGACCCGCTAACAGAGGCATTGCGGACACTCAAACAAGTGCTTTCGTAGACCGTTCTCTGCGGGCTATAGGGTACTGCGATTATGACAGCGCCACTAGCGGCCATGTAGCATCTACACTGTTTTCTAGAGCGAAAAGCTTGAAATTTTCGAAAGATTCGGTCAGCCCTTTCTCTATAGCACCAAATCACCTTTATCGTACATAAAGACCTTTCTGTCATTATCCGGGGCACGGAAAAGCTGAGGGAACGTCAAGCTGGCAGTGACTATCTTGTGGTCGCTAATTCCTGGTAGGACGGCTACATCATGAACTATTTCACTATTACACAACAGTAGATCCAGTATATTTTCGCCTCTAGTTGGGACGTGGACAAATTGCTAGAAAGTTGAGACCATAAGTTGTCAAAATATCGTCAAATTCAGCATAAACAGCCCCACTTGGCACAGTGGTGTCATCACCATGCCATTTTAGCTCTGGGAGATTCAAATCTCCAGCAAGAAATATCTGCTCATCAGGTAAGACAGAAAAAACATCGTTCAAAGCGCGACACCGGTTCCAGAGGGACGGTAGAAGACCCCAATAGCCATATCTCCTTTATTAGGGGTTCGTATCCGGCACCATATCGTTTCAAGCTGTTCTGTTCCCACATCAATCATCACGCTGTTTAGACTTGCTAACTAAGAGGAACACCCCACCCCCGTGTCCATTTCTGTCCCTTCTGTACACGTCAAATTCCAAGGGGAAAAGTTCAGCATTCAGTATTGTTTCATATAACCATGATTCGGTACCAAAAATAAGGTCAGGATGAAATACTTAAATTAAGCCGTTTAACTCTTCAATCTTATTTTTTACGCCGCGACAGTTCACTAACAAAGCTGTATGTGCCTTCTCAGGTAACCCTTTCAAGAAACAACATTTCGTTTACCATTACATTTTTCTTTATCGCGACCTCGCTTTTTAACGCTAGTTACCAGTTGGCTATCAGGGAAAATAGATGACGTCAGAGTATTTTCACGCTGTCACGTAGACGCAGTTTCGGAGTCCGGACAATCACCTATTCTTACACGGCATTTTTTTTTTTTTTTCATTATCCCACGCGTACGTGTCATCATTCACTCGCAGCTTATCACGAACAAGTTTTATTCTAGCACCCTGTTCTTTTTCTGCCAGCGCACTGTTCCAGAGCAGTTTCCGTTTGCGCAACGTTAACTGTGAGTAGTCATTTGACACAGATATTTTTGTGCCCTTGAGTTTCATACAATTTCTAAACACGTCGCTCTTTTCATTGTAATCATAAACCTTCATGATAACTGGCCTAGTTTTTTCCGTTTTTTTTTTTTTTTTTTTTGCACCAAGCCTATGTATACGTTCTCGAAATAAATCCTGTATCACCTTTTTCCTAATTATTTCATCGGTTTCTCTTTCTTGTTCTGGAATACCAAATACAATAATATATATATATATATATATATATATATATATATATATATATATATATATATATATATATATATGGGATTGAGTGAAGATTGACAAGTGCAGCCGTAGTAATATTGAGAACGAAGAGGGGAGAAGGTGATTATTGAATTTATTGCATTAAAGTTAGGGAAAGGGAAAGGAAAAGAGAGCTGGCGAAAAATTGGGCCAGGAGCGGGGATTGAACCCGCAACCTTCGCCTGACCGGGGCGACGCCTTAACCGATTAGACCATCCTGGCCACTGGTTTCGGCGGACTCAATTTCTGACCAGCTCTTTGTGTACTGTTTAGTTTCGAATTCGCTTAACTGGGTAGACGACAACCGTTGCTGATTATTTCCGACATGCGGCAGTGACGTGGCACGTCATCTCAGCTTGCAAATGTCGGAAAGGGCCCGTCTTCCAGGATATCTAGGGAACCACTCCTCCCCATAGGAACAGGCTGCACCGTATATATAATGGGATTGAGTGAAGATTGACAAGTGCAGCCGTAGTAATATTGAGAACGAAGAGGGGAGAAGGTGATTATTGAATTTATTGCATTATATATATATATATATATATATATATATATATATATATATATATATATATATATTATTGTATTTGGTATTCCAGAACAAGAAAGAATATATATATATATATATATATATATATATATATATATATATATATATATATATTTTTTTTTTTCGCGTTTACATTGCTGACTAGTAAGGGTGGCGCCGCCCTTCAAGCAGTAGACAACACTGCTTTTTCCTCGCCACCCTCAGTTTGTTTCAAGCTGAAATAAACGCTGATTGACTGATTCAGATCACGCACAGCCACTGCTATATTTTTGCACAAGAATTAGTGAACATTTGATTGCGTGTAAA
Organism: Ixodes scapularis; assembly: GCF_016920785.2. Lineage (NCBI taxonomy): Eukaryota > Metazoa > Arthropoda > Arachnida > Ixodida > Ixodidae > Ixodes > Ixodes scapularis. The sequence goes on along the minus strand of NW_024609838.1, from coordinate 44,015,382 downwards.
ATAAAATTGGTACTCAATCTATTCGGCTTGTTTCCTTGATACAAATCAAAATGCGATTTGATCACAATTATTCAGTACTCGCACACCCCTATATTATTCTGTAATGAGCTAGTCTCGGGTTTACAACTATGCTGAATTTACACCAGGTAGGCTGCATGTTCATCATTGCATCGATTACTTGTTTTTCGTCGTGCGAGGTTATTCAACAGAGCGGAAATGGGCTCCGCAAGAGGCGCCAGCCAGCCTATAAGTAGTTTATTTTTCTCTACGTCCCCTCTAACCAGGCAGGCCAAAGCTTTATCATCAGAAATTACTGTTATCATCATCATCATTTATTTTCCTTGAGGGCCCCAGGGGGCATTATACAAGGGAGTGAACACACTAAAAACATCAACAAAAATAGTTAATAAAAAACACGCTGTAATCTATACTTGTATTTCAGAAAGAAAGAGGTTAACGGCTGCAGCAAACTTGTTAGTATCAGTCATGTTTACAATGAGGTCAGGTAATGAGTTCCAATCGTCAATAGCAGATGGTAAAGTCGACATTTTATAGGAGACAGATGACGAAGTAATTGAGTGCAGTTTACATGAGTGGTCAAAACGAGGGAAAAGACGGTAGGGAGGTGATAGTAGAGAATCTTTTAGATGGTTGTTGTGGTAAAAGATTTTGTGAAGAAGAGTGAGACGTGACACCCTTCGACGTAAAGAAAGTAAGTCAAGGTTAGCTGATTTGCGTAATCCTGATATGCTAGTGTATGGGGAGTAGTCAGAATAAATAAAACGAAGACCTCTGTTTTGAACGGATTCAAGGTTGTTAGTTAGATATGATTGCCATGGTGACCATATGGATGAAGCAAATTCAAGTTTAGATCTGACCAAGGTCGTATAAGCTAGTAGTTTTACTGAAGGTGTAGCTAGTCTAAGGTTACGGCGAAGAAATCCGAGAGTACGGTTAGCATCGGCAGTGACAGCATTTATGTGAGTAGTCCATGACAGATCAGAGGTCAGGTGAACGCCTAGGTATTTATATGAGGAACAGGTAGCTACTGGGATAGTGGAAAGGTGAAAAGAAAAGGATGAAACATGTGAACTGCGGGTGAATGATAGAGATTTACATTTATTAAAGTTTAAAGTCATTTGCCATTTGTGGCACCACTGAGTTATAAGTGCGAGGTCATTCTGCAAAATTTGATTATCGTGGTTTGAATTAATAGGTCTATAAATTACACAGTCGTCGGCGAAGAGACGTATTGAAGAGGAGATGTTGAGGTAGAGATTATTAATGTATATTAAAAATAGAAGGGGGCCAAGAACGGTTCCCTGGGGGACGCCGGAGGTTACAGTGCAGGTGGTGGATTTGGTGTTGTTAATAGATGAGTACTGGGTGCGATTTGTGAGGAATTCGGAGATCCATTTGACGACTGAGGGATGGATATTAATATTTCTAAGTTTCAGTAAGAGACGTTGATGAGGGACTCTGTCAAATGCCTTGGAGAAATCAATAAATATGGCGTCAGTTTGCTTATTAGAATCAAAGTTTGAGTAAACGTCAGTAAGAAAAGCTGTTAGTTGCGTTTCGCATGAGTATGACTTGCGAAAGCCGTGCTGATGCTCGAAAAGAAGGCTGTGGGAGTCTAGAAAGTTTATTATGTTAGAATAGAGTATATGCTCTAAGAGTTTAGACGACACACTGGTGAGCAAGATCGGGCGATAGTTGTTGATTAGTTGGCGATCACCTGCTTTGTAAACGGGGATGACGTTGCGATTTTCCAATCGCATGGTATTTCAGAAAGTTGAAGAGACTGCGAGAAAATGTCGCAGAGGAAAGTTGAAGAGACGTGTTTAGTATTTATTAATATTTTCGAGTTTATTTGGTCGTCGCCAGAGCTAGAAGACACCTTCAGCTGATCAATGGCCTTCAGTACACCAGAGCGGTCGATCATGATAGGATTCATAGGAGGATGAAGGGGTTGGCACAAGTTGGGCATACTTGACAAGTCTTCATTGGTAAATATCGAGCTAAAAAAGTTGTTAGTTTCAAGAGCACTATGTTCGTCAGAAAGTGGAAGGCCGTACTCGTCAACGAATTGTAATGGAAGAGAGAGTGCTGGGTTAATTACTTTCCAAAACTTTTTAGGTTTATTGGTTAAAATGTTGGGGAGGTCATGAGTATAAAATTTGGATTTGGCATCATGAATCGCGGATTTGTAGGCCCTAGCGCATTCGTGATAGGCGTTCCAAGATGCGTTAGTGTTATGAGCCTTTGCCCTCGTATAAGCTCTTTTTTTCCTGTTGGAGTGACAATGAACTGTTTTATCGTACCAAGGGTTAGTGTTATCGGATATAATTCGAGTGAGTGGAACGAAACGTTTGATTAGGGATGTTAGTCTATCTTTGAAAAGAATCCAGTTTTCATTGACCGTCCTTTCTGCGAAGTTTACTGAGAATATGTGATAAAATTCTTCGAGGTTGGTGTTGAGATGCGTAGTCGGCTCTCGCATAATCGTGAATGAATTTGCAATAACGTGATTTCTTAGGAGTAGTGATGGAGAATGTTAGCTCAATGACGAGGTGGTCGCTAATGCTGGGTAAGTATGTGACGTTGCTGAAGAGAGAAAGGTCATTGCTTAAACATAGGTCGAGTACGTTGCTGCAGCGATTGGTAATTCTAGTGGGTTGAGTGATAACATTAGATAGGTTAAAATCTAAACAAAGGTCAATAAACTCTTGAGAAAATGCACAGCTAGAACAAATAGTAGACCAGTCAATATTTGGGTAATTGAAATCACCAAAAAGGGTAACTAAAGCGTTAGGATATTTACATGCGAGTTCAGAAAGGCATTTATACAGCTCAATAACAAAATCTCTTTTATTATCCGGCGGCCTGTAACACACACCCATTATTACGGAAGGCGTTGTGCAAAGATACACCCAAACAACTTCTAGGTCAGTGGTAAGCGGTATTAGCCGTGATGGTATATGGTCTTTTATGGCCAAAAGTACGCCCCCCTCCTTTTCTAGTTTTTCTATCAGACCTATACACTCGAAAGTTTAGTTGCGAGGGAAATAGCTCAACGTCAGATATATCAGGGCTTAGCCACGTCTCTGTAAGTACAACAAAAGCGGCATTACACGCTTCGATTACTGAAATTATTTCGTCTCTCTTTGGTATTAGGCTTCTAATGTTAGTAAATAGGATAGAATGACTTGAAGATTTGTTAGTGATAACATGGTGCTTTGCCGGTCGACTTCTAGAGGGCGACGAGAAGAAGCGCTGGCGTGGCTATGTGTCTTTTTCTTTAACGGCGCCAAGAGCGGCATCGAATACATAGCACTTATCATTTATAAAAAGTTTATCATGACGCAGTCTGTAGGGGGTGCCTTTTGGCCTTGCAAAATCAAGAAGGTGACGGCGTGCGAGCCGGACAGAAATTGGGAAGTCTTCGCTGATGGCTACGCGAGTTCCTTTAAGCTTGTGGGCTGATGAAAGAACGCTATCTTTATCTTTAAACGAAGAAAACTTTACTATTATTGGGCGACATTTCTGAGGGTCGAATGCTCCTAGGCGATGCGCCCTTTCAATCCTAGATGATTCAACTTGCACGTTTAGTTTTTCAGAGCACAAGCTAGTGACCAAGCACTCTGACTGAGCCCACGTTTCCTTGTCTGCGTCGGTGATGCCAAAAAATAAAATAGTCAGTTACAGGTTAAAGGGACCATGAAATTATTTTAAAATCGAGTTTCATCCACCGCACGTCGTAAAAGGTGTGAAAAGAAACACAAAAACACAAAAATAGGGAGCCAAAAAAATGATTTGCTATAGAACTTTTAAAAGAAAACTGGACTCTTTTGCGCCTTCCTTCCTTCGCCTGTTCACTACGTACGATGCATCCGCGGAAATGGAGCACGTCAGCCAAATCCACGTCGCCTATTGGGTAAGAGCCTACCTCACCAGCACCGCGATCGTAAACAATAAATAGCCGGCGAATGTTTCCTAAAAGTTTTGTTAAATAATATTCAGATCCACATTTTGTAGCATAATTAGAGATGTGTGGCGAAAATTACCAAATTCGATAATGCTGAGAGCCAAGCGCCATCTATCGTGTGGTAAACGAAGCAACTACTGCGCGTGCGCAGTAGGGCAGGGCCGACAGTTACTTGGGTGGCGGCGACCGACGAATGTTTATTTTCTTTGTTTTCCTTCCTCTCAAAACTCTGACTGACTGAACGTTTATTTTTCTACGTGTTCTTCCCGCGCGTGCCGACTTCAAGCAGCAAGAAAACAGTACTTAAAACAGACCACGACGAACAAGAACGCTGGACCCACCGACTCCGACGAAGCGAGCTGCTCAGAATATAGGCCTAGCAGGCATTCCGACTCGGCGCTGCGTTGCTTCGTCGCAAGACCGTCTGCCTACGACCGGCTGGCGTGCTAAATGGAATATGCCCGCGCGACCCTTGTGGACCCTTCCCGTTATATAGTTTGATCGCTGACCTCAATTCTAGATTAAGAGGTGAGGTCAATCTCTTCCCCTTGTTTTCCGAGGCAGTGTTGACGAACACTCGTCGAAAAGGGACTCTCGTCGATTCTATCTTCTTGTTTTGTGTGATATAGAGCTGAAATAAACGCCGTATGGATTACCTGCGTAACACGGTATGTACACTTTGTTATTGGTATGCCATTTTTATTCTGACAGACTGCACGTCACTGTCGAGCTATAACAGTTCGTGGCAGGTATACGTACAACCCCGGTCCAACCTTTCTTTGTCGAGTGTCGCGTCAGTATCGAGTTGCAATCGTAAAAGAACGGTCCCGAAGCGCTTACAAACAGCGCGAATATAGCACTTCCATCAAGCGCGCGCGTCCGCTCCGAGTGTAAACAGGTATTTACGTGGCTCTTGCTGACACTCGTAGTTCAAACGTATCTTTTTTAACGTCGGCTCGCTCCTGCATCTCCGAGGCCGCGAAAAACGCCATCTACGTCGCTTTGCAAACGACTGACACGGGCCGGCCCTTCTGCCAACAATGACAGGGTGGTTGACTTATGGAGTCTTCACCGGAAGACTCGCTGCACTTCCCAACAGGCATACCGGCGTATGGGACTAGTCCCATGCTGTCGCTGTAGCGCAACATATCTCATTGAATTTCACTCAGCTGCGATGCGGCGATGAGAGGCGCCGATTCAGGAAATACGTCGGTGACAGCGCAGTAAAACCTACCGGCGCACCCCAACTCGTTGTCGCTAACACTCCCATTCTCCTACTGCCGAGAGAACTTCCGGTTCCGCAAACGGCCTACGTCACGGCTTGTTTTGCGGTCAGTTGGAGAGAATGAAAAAGTCGATATTTCAATAATTTTTTGTGTAGAAGTTAATAAACCGAGACGAAAACGGATGCCTGTTCGGCATTCAGTGAACATTGACGGTTTAATGTAAAAGTTATCTGGAAAAAGTAAAAAGGTCATTTCATGGTCCCTTCAAGAAGGTAGCGGCAAATGCCCCTCAAAGGGAATCAGATATCCCTCCGCCACCTCCGCATCCACCGTTTCCGTGACGTCGCGGCCAACGCGCGAGGAGGGTCTTGCCTTTCTGTACGTATTTGCTTTATCTTTCGACTTTGACTTAGCACTGTGGAAGCCACGGGAGGGAGATCAGAGTTTTCCCCCACCGACGGAAACAAATACGACTTTCGGGGATTAGCTCCCCCCCCCCCCCCCCCCCCCCCCCCCCCCCCCCCCCCGATGGATACAAAGGCTGCTTTCAGGGGCTCGGTTCCCTCTCCGATGAATACAAAGGTCGCTTTCTTAAAAAGTGGGATCGGAGACAAGTGGGAATTCATTGAAGCGGAACAAGGAGCGTTTCCAGTGAACTCTTCTTTCGACTGCGGAGAGATTTGAAACGGGCGCATCACACTTGTGGGAGGAGCTTCTCCTACCTTCTTGACTTGTAACCGACTATATTGTGTGTGTGCGTGCGTTTTACAGCGAAGCTCTCGCAGGTGGGATGTTTTTGTGTCCGTCGAAGAGAACTTACGCGCGCGCCTTATCATTTGTCACGTGGTTTTGACACTTATTTCAATAAGAAAACCAAAAAACAAGTGTCACAACCACGTGAAAGATTATAAGGCGCGCGCGCGAACAATATAAGCACGTAGCGCTCCCTGCATGCGTTTCTCGGTAAAGTTCGCGGTTGCATAAGCTGCCGCGGCAACGGCAGTGTACGCGGAGTCTTTCATGTATAAAAAAAATGTTTTGGTAGGGTGCATTTACTTTTTCCATTTTCGTCCCAAGCGACTTCCGGTCGCACCGCCCTTGCAAGCCTGTTGAGCTGCCCCTCAAAGGGAATTATATATCCCTCCGCCATTTCCGCATCCAATAGCGTCCCATCGTTTGCGTGACGTCGCGGCCAACGCGCGAGGAGGGTCTTGTCTTTCTGTACGTATTTGTTTTATCTTTCGTCTTTGACTTAGCATTGTGGAAGCCACGAGAGGGAGATTAGAGTTTTCCCCCTCCGATGGAAACAAATCCAGGGGCTCGGTTACTCCTCCGATGAATACAAAGGTCGCTTTCTTAAAGGGAAGATGGGGCACTTCTACATTTGAGAAAAAACGTTTGAATTGCGTTCATCTTGCCTTTAGAATAACAAATATCACAATTATATTTCAATGCCATGCGCCGGAGAGCCATAAGAGCAATTTGAAAATAGGGCTGAAGCCCCGCCTCCCTAGCCTTGGCAAGCCAAAAGATCCGTCGATGACGTCACGTACAGCGACTGTCTTTCGCGTTTTTCTCGCGTTTAACAATACTTGCGCGGAAAATGGTTTTGGTATTCGGGTTCACGAGGTAAAAATACACTAGAATTCACTTCTAACTCATTTTTTTCAAGAAGCTCCGTAGCTTCCCTTTAAAAAGTGGGGGTCGAAGACAAGTTGGCACCACTCTGTGGCCATTATCTATCCATTGATAATGGATAGATAATGGCCCCACATACAAGCAGAATGCTGCTTTTGTGGCCAGCTCTTTATTTTGTATTACTTGATCTGAAAATAAAAATTGAATTGAATTGAATTGAATTGAAGCGGAACAAGGAGCGTTTCCAGTGAACTCTTCTTTCGACTGCGGAGGGATTCGAAACCGGCGCATCAGGCTTGTGGGAGGAGCTTCTCGAGCATAAACGCTACACGAACAATTTGTGCAAAACATTTCAGTGCTTTGCTTAAATAATTTGGGAGTTGGTGTCTCGACCTTTCTTAAGAACAAAAAATCGCTTTTGCCTGGATGTCCTAGTTTTTATTTTAAAAATTGACAAACATTCAGCTTTTCCGCACCTCTCAACTCCTTCACCATCTTCCGAGTCACGCGCGCTGTGACGTGAAAGGAGGACGCGCGGGGTTCCGGTGAAGCTCTCTCTCTAGAGCAGGGGTGCACAACATACGGCCCGCGGGCCGCATGCGGCCCGCGAGCGCTTTTGTAGCGGCCCGCGGCCCAGCTCAGCACAGAATTTCGCTTACTATGCCATTCTATCCATTGAGCGCCCGCTCCGCTTGGCAAGCAGCAGTGAAACCCTCTGACCTACTTCTCTGTCTTCGGCGAAGTAACTACGATTTCTCAATTCAAATTTTCCGTCTTCACTAATCCCGCTGAGAACAATAAAACAGCATGTGCAGCTCTCCCTGTCCATGGTGTGGATCTGTCTCAACATGTCTGTACACTTAACGCGAAAACTTGTTGCTCTCTCTCAACAGATCCCTTCCCTCTTTCACCACGGACGCTATCAACCCTCTCCCTTTTTGTTGAGATAGGGGTCGCATAATCGGATTGGAGGACTGTGATCCGACGATGAAATTGGAGCTTATCGACCTCCACTGTCCACCGGTGCTGAAGACTATTCATCTCGAATTTCAGCTGCATGAGGTTTACAAACGCCTGGACAAGAACAAGTGCGGAAACCTGGTGGACCACGCCTAGAAATTGTCGTCACATTTCGGAAGCATGTGTCTGTGAGCAAACCTTTTCACTGATGGCCCTCAACAAGAACCGCCCTCGATCTTCCATGACGGACATGACATTGCGAGATGTGCTGACGACGGCAACGAGTGAAATGACACATGATATCGGAAGCCTGACCGCAGCCAGAATGTGCAACACGTCGCACTAGGTGCGGCCCGCACAGTTTTCAATAAACCAACTTTGGCCCGCCTAAATTTTTAGTTGTGCACCCCTGCTCTAGAGCCATCAGTGATCAGCGAGAGCCCACCCGTTCGCGATCGCGTGACCACATGCTTGCGCAGCGCGAACAACATGGCGAAAGGAGGAAAGTGCCAACGTGCTCGTACGGGTCCGGCCATCCCCGTCCGGCTCTGGCCCCGTCCTCCTCCGGCTTCAGGTGGCTGTTCGTAGCAGATGGAGCTGACAGTTTTGTTGACCTCGGATAGATGGCGCCACTAAAACTCCATATAATAAAAGTTATGTCGATGATACTAGGTTTTTGATGCATTTATATTTATGCTGGAACGACAAGATTAATAGAAGTATTACCTTTTATCGAGCAGGTATTTGCACACCTTGCTATCTTTTTACAAATCCCCCTTGACGTCACGCCGCGTGGCCGCCGCTCGCGGCTGCAGGTCGGGAAATATTCTAATTTTTGCCTCGCGATTGCGCGGCGGAATCGCAGCCTTTTGAGGGAAGGTGTGTTTCCTCTCCTTTGTGACAAGATAAACAATGTCAAAAGTATGTGCGATTTTTCTCAACGTTAATATCGTTGCACAGCTCCTTTAAAGGGACACTGACAGGGTATTTATGCTCGCCGAGGTTTTTAACTACCCAGAACAAAATTTGCGGCTCGAAATTCGGTTTCTTTCCGCCCGAAAACCGCCGATCAAGAACTGGCCGGTTCGAGTCTCGCTCACTCTCTTTTCCGCGGTCACGGGCCGTTTTCTAAGGTATCGATGCGACCACCAAATTTAATCAAAGTCGTGGGTCACTGAAAACACACACTCAATATTAAAAAAATATGAAACCCAATTTTTGTGGCTTCTAAAAAGCTGCAAATACGTTGATTGAAAAAAAAAAAAAGTTTCACAGACAACCGGAAGCATTCTGTGCGTTCGTCGTTTCGCGTATCGTGGGACTCGCGGGAACGGCGATGGCAGCGGACGACGGCCGTGGGACCTCTATTTCAGAACTGTCGTTCGCGGTACCGGCGAATTCTGTCTACTTTTAAAAGAGAAATTTGGGACTGATCAAAAGAACTGGTATTCATCCCGTACGAAACGCCCGACCACCAAGCCGATTTGCACGAAGACGTCGCCAAGCCGTCGCCGAGCCGTCGCTCCCTTCTCTTGGCTGAAGACATCGCTCGCGCAAACGTCAAGCACGACGTGTCTACTTCGAGTTGAATATGCACGCGTACGATTTCTTTACTAGGTGAGAATGTCGCCAATGCGTGGTGCATCCCGACTTCGACCCGGGAGTGCTTTTGCTAGAGAAAAATCGGCAGCAAACTTTCCAACTTACAGTTTATCGGCTGAATTATTACTAAGGAAAGAGATCCGCTCGTTTCGATATGCCCCAGTAGCTTGGAGGGAGGAAGAAGAAGCGACCGTGAGTGGAAGCCATTAATTTACCTTCCTGCAATTTAATTCAACAACGGGGGCCCGGGGCTTCCCCGGGTGACCCTGTTTGCCTAATCTTTGCCTCGAGAGGATGGCGCACGCCACGAGTGGGGAGATGAGCTCCGGAGGGAGCGGTTCGACGGCATCTGATGGCCGGGTTTCCAAGAAGACTTTCGAATCTTCAGACTACAGAGTCATTTTACCAAGGCTACCACAAGGCATTCTCGTCCTGAACTCAATATTTATTCATGCTGACATCACCGGAAGGCCATACAAGGCCAGCGATTTCAAGGAAGCCCTATTTTCTATCGTCGACCGGAAGGACGTCGTCGGCTTAGGGCAGTATCAAATGAGCCACGTCTGGATGATCACCTTCGGAAACGCTGCTGCAAAGAACAAGCTGAAGGCACAGGAGGAGCTCGTAATCAAAGGGAAGAAATGCATCATCATTGACCCGTGCAAAGAGGAAATCAAGCTGAAGCTTCTATGGGTGCCTATCCCCATGCCGGACTCGGAGGTGAGAAAGGTCCTAGAACCCTTTGGAAAAGTCAAGGAAATGACGAGAGAAAAGTGGAGATTTTCAGGTCTCGAGGACTTAGAATCAACGACGTTAGATGTAACCCTTACTCTGAGACAGGATCTCACAGTAGACAAGATCCCACACATCTTAAACATATACGGGTCGAATGTGCTCGTTGTAATACCAGGAAGGCCACCACTCTGCCTGAGATGCAAAGCGATTGGACACATCCGCCGGCAGTGCCGCACTCCTCTGTGCCATGAGTGCTGGCGGTATGGACATACAACTGAAGAGTGCGTCGTGACGTATGCCTCCAAGCTCCAAGGAAATGCATCACCGGAGACTGACCACAGCGAGCATCTAATGGATGTGGAGGAAATGTGCAACGAGGAGCTAACACCTTCGCAAGCGACGGACGACCACGCTATCACAGAAGACAACTCTAACAGCGCTACCAAAGACGTGCTAGCGGAGCAAAAGAACAGTGTAGAACAAGACTTGGGACATGAGGCACCACTAGCCGAACCAGAGATTTCTACAAACATAGAAAAGGACCCGCGAAAGCAACTGACGCAAGCCAAACAGCTGGCGGATGATGACAGAACAGATAGGCGACACAGCAAGAAACCCAAGGTTGACGTCACCGAGTCTGCGAAGGAGGAATCTCAGGTCGCAACATTTCCAACAACCTCCAACGACCCACAGAAGCAGCTGGCTCCTAAAGAGCAATGGCTAAAGCCAAAATTCAAAGACCGGAAACCATCTTTCCCGGCTGCCCTAAAACCTGACCCACAAAATGAATAGGAACCGCGTCACCCCCGCCCAGATAAGTCCCTTCACTATTTCCACCTTAAATGTGCGAGGGATAAATTCGAGAAAAAAACAGTACCAACTGTTTCGGTTTCTAGAGAAACATGACAGCGACATTGTAGCCCTGCAGGAAACGAAAGTGTCAGAACAGAATACCTTATTTTCGGGATGTAACCTGTGGATGAACACCTATGACGTGGTCCACTGTCCCGCAATCGACTACTCAGCAGGGTGCGCAATTCTGTTCAAGAAGCATATGAATTACAAATTGTGTAGCGTTCTCGAAGGGACTGACAGAGGGCGCCTAATGGTAGCAAACGTCCTCCTACAAAACCAACCTTGGCGAATAATTATTGTGTACGCGTACAACGACGTTGCGCAAAGGGAAAGCCTCTTCTGTCAGGCTAGAATTTACGCCGACACTAGGTTTAACGTCATCCTATTAGGAGACTTCAACTGCGTTTTAAACAAAAAGGATAGACTTCCACGAACAAACATTGTAGATCCAAGCGCAGAAGTTTTAAAATCACTGGTACGAGACTGCGACTTGTTAGACTCATCAGCAACATCAAACCAAGCGATCTGCTTTACTCACTTCCAAGGGTCGTCTCATGCACGATTGGATAGAATCTACATCTCCGGGGCAGTCTCCAGTGCAATGAGCAGCTACAACGTGATTCCTGCCTTCTTTTCTGATCATTGTATGGTTCAGGTGACAATAGGCACGAGAACATCTCAGAGAACAAGGAACTCACAGGCCTGGTCCCTTTGGAAAATGAATGAGAGCCTACTTGGAAACGAGGAATTCAAGAAGGGAGTAGAATCAGCTCTTAAAAATATCGAGTGTACCAAACAAGGGTGGGGACAGAAATGGGAAATGTTTAAACAAGAAATAAGGAAGATGAGCATCGAACTGTCATCAATTGTGGCATACCGACAAAAAATGGAAGAAAGGCGACTTAATGAAGACATTCTCTACCTGTATCGCCTTGAATGCCAGGAACCAGGGAAATACAAAGATGACATAAAGAACCTTAGAAAACAAATTGAAGAACATGATAAACTGCACTACGGAGGAGCCGCAGTAAGAACACGTACCTTGCAAGTCATAGAGGGAGAGCAACCGACGAAGAGGTACCTTAATGCAGAGAGAGAATATGTGAAAAAGAAGCGAATTGACACACTACAAGGAGTTGGTCAAATTTCGACTGATGAAAAGGAAATTCGCGAAACATTTGAAGCCTATTACGAAAACATATTTACCTCCAAACCACTTACCACAACCATGCAAATGCAAGAATCCTTATTATCTGGGCTACCAACACTACCAAAAGAGACGACCGAAAACCTGAACAGCCCCATCGATGTAAGCGAAGTTGAATTAAATATAAAAGAGATGAAAAACGGGAAGGCCCCAGGCCCAGATGGTTTACCAGCCAGTTTTTACAAGAAATGGAGCAAGAGACTTGCACCTGTACTCTTAAATGTTTTCAAGGAATCGTACTGCAAAGAATGTCTACCTCCATCATTTCGGAAGGCACACACAGTGTTAATACCTAAATCCAAGGACTTAGACAAGCTTCAGAGGGTAGAAGGTTATCGACCTATAAGTTTAGTCAATAACGACTACAAAATTTTTGCACGCGTGCTAGCAGGTCGATTGCAAAGCGTAATATCTTTGATTGTTGGTGACCACCAGACTTGCTCCATCAAGGGAAGGAATATACAAACCAACCTTCACATAGTTCGATCTATAATAGAAATTTGCCAACAAACACACGAAGCCGCGGCAATTTTACAACTCGATCTTGCAAAGGCCTTTGATAAAGTCCAACACTCCTTTCTGTTCTCTCTTCTGAGGCACATACAAGTAGGAGAAAATGTCGAACGTGGGATAAAACTTTGTTATACTGACATATCAACCAAATTAATAGTCAACGGAACTCTTACACGATCAATAGAAGTTCAGCGTTCGGTCAGACAAGGATGCCCTTTGTCACCCCTTCTTTTTGATCTCTACCTTGAACCACTCTGCAGAAGCATCCTGAACGACAACAAAGTTCAAGGCTTTCGTCTCCACAGCTGCGAAGTCAAGCTTCTGGCCTACGCCGACGACGTTGTGCTTGTGTGCTCCAACAAGCCAAGCATAGAAAATGCAATGTCGCGCGTTTCGCATTTTTGTGCCGTGTCTGGTGCGGCAGTAAACAACGACAAAAGTTGCGGCTCGTGGTGTGGGGAGTGGGGGACGACTCCACCCCTATTTGTGAACATAAAATGGTCCACCGAGAAACCACAACTGTTGGGAGTACCGCTGAACGCAGTGGACAATCCAAAGGCAATGTGGGACAACGTTGGAAAAAATGTCAAATCAGCTGCACGCATGTGGAACCTCAGATATCTGTCAACCTTTGGTAGAGTTGCCGTTTGCAATATTTTCTTTTTGTCAAAACTAACATACCTTCTGCAGGTTATGCATTGTTCCAGAATAACAGTTAACGGGTTCAACAGGATATTTGCGACATTCATCTGGAGGTCACCGTATGAGCCAATGAGAAGAACAAACTTATTTCGGAAAATTCAAGACGGGGGGCTTGGTCTGGGTCACATCTTTGTGAGGCAACTAATTGCCAGATGGAATTTTTTTAGACACGAACAGCATCCTTTCTTGGAGATGTGCAAAAAGTTCTTTTTGGCAAAATACTTAGTACCACCAGCTGATGATTCACTAACCACAAGTAAAATATCGTTACGAGGATATTATAAAGAAGTAGCAGACACGTTGGAGTTCCTAAGAGCGAGGTTTGACCTAAGCTTTTTAACATCGTGCTCAAAAAGATTACCGGTAAGGAAACTTCTGCTTTCGTTGTTTCCGGACCCAATGTTTCGCCTGCACCCTTATGACCCTCCAAAAAATTGCAGAACGGATGTTCTAAAAAGAGTCATGAAAATGCAAATTCCTCCCAAGTGCAAGACTTTCTTTTACAGATTTCATTCACGTACCATACCAGTAAAAGAGTGGCTCGACTCCCGCGGCATTGGAGTATATGGAACCACCAACTGTCGTCTTTGCCAAACAACTGAAACGTTCACGCACGCTTTCGTTTTATGTGTAGACGCTGTCTTTTTTTGGGACGTTTTCAAAAGGACACTGAAAAAGGACTTTGAAGTGGTTGAAAAAAATTTTCGGTACTTACATTTTGCCGAAAGCCTGGATACAATCCAAGATGTTTTAGTTGTACTAGGCCTTTATAGCTTATGGAAGACGCGAAAAGTAGATACCGAAGCGGGAGCTGCAAAGCCCTCCTGGGTAAATTTTAAACACATAGCAATTCAAGTTGGCCACAGCATACTCGCATGCCAAGAGAACGATGAATGGAAAGAAATAGTTAAAAACCTCAGTCAGTCGCCAGATATTATATAACAGGCAACTACTCGTGGAGAACATATTACCGTAGCAAGATGTCACCCTTGCAAAGGTCACGCAGGTGCCCTACCACCTTAGTTAATTTACCTATCGCTTGCTTCAAAGTTTTTGCGTCATTGACAAAAATCGTCACCTGTATATATTGTACATAATTTGTTCAAAATTGAACACTGTTGATATTGTGTAAATAAATGTAAATAAATGTTTCAAAAAAAAAAAAAAAAAAATGCCCCAGTAGCTTAGTGGGAAAGATGCCCGCTTCACACGCGGTAAGACCGGGTTCGATTCCCCATAGAACTTTTTTTTTTCTTTTTTTTTTTTATATATTTTTCGATGTCTACATCTCTTTTTTTTTACAATTATTACTGAAGAAAAAAAAAAAAAAAAAGAAACAAATGTGGACGACACGTCGCTGAATTAAATGTTATGGGATTTCCTTTTTGACACCTGCGAACTCAATGTAATCACTTTCCACAAAATGCAAGGAGCATATAAATCAGGTAGCGTCCGCTTTCCGAGGTGCCCGTAAATGGTCTACAGGAATTGCAGCCAGCCGTTGGTCCCGATCCCGTTGATCTTTCGGAAACTCTGTCGCAAATGCCACTTCTGTTTCGGACGCAGGACATGTGAGCCAGCTCTTCACGCAACATCTTGGGTGTATTCTTTTCGGAACCGATCAAAATTCACCACGGGCACTCACTACTCATCTCCAACTCCTCAATGTACAAAACAACTCATCTTGGAGTACAGAACAACGAGCGGAACATACATAACTGCAAGAGAATTCCACGGCGAACAGTTCCCGTACGCCGCATTTCGTCTGCTACGGGAAGGAGAAAAAAAAAAACAAAAAAACACACGGTCGGGTGTAGCCACGTGACTTCCGCCACTCACTCTCTTCTCTCCACTTCTCCGACCTCCGTCGGGTTTCGGTTTCGAGCAGTTGCGTGTTTTGGCTTTATTAAAAAAATACGCTACTCTGTTGCAAAATATTAATAGGGTAGTCCTCCGACACCATAATAAAGCCCCTGGCAGAAAATGGAAAAAAAATTTTGGGGGGTGTCAGTGTCCCTTTAACGATGGGCTTCGATAGTATAGTATTACATCTTGGAGAAGGCAAGTTGCTTTACAAGAGGACTCCAAGCATTTTAAAAGATCTCACACTTCTTCGTTCTCTTGGCGTTCACCTGGAGAATTGGTGTTGAACGTATCATCTACATTTCAAGTAGCGGTGTTAAGGATGGCATTTACATTCTTTTTCATAATCCGGAAGTTCTTGGAACAAGTTTTTTCTCTCGCTGGATTAGCAGGCCAGGAGGGTTTTATTTTTAAAGTGCTGAAAGAAACAGCAGCATGATGGCGCTGACATAATCCAGTTACTTTTTGTGGACCATTTGTGCCAGGGGTTGCCAAGGTGTGGCTCTTTGCGTGTTAAAGTGTGGTTTGATGTCAAAATCAATGTTCGACAAAAGTTGGCGACACCCCTAAACGAGATGCCCAACCCGCGGCAAAAGCGAAACCACTCGTTGACAGTCTCTTGCTCCCAGAGTACACCTAAACCACTAGGGGCGCTGCTATCTTGCATATCGTAGAGCACTGATCTCAATGAGAATTGCTGGATCACACATCCCTACTCCATGAGTGAGGCCACCGGACGGCCATCTTGCATGCCGTTTTTTCTCGTTTTGTCAGCGTTGCAGAGGCCGGCGGCAGCGTGCTAAAGACATGCTTTCCATTCATTCGTTGAAGACATTCTTTAAGATCCTGTGTGAGCCGTGACACTTGCCGTTGAGAACACGTGGAAATTTTGACGAAAGCACAGTGTCACAGGAAAAAGGCACAACTCGACGAAAGCAAGTTTCGCCGGTCTCGCGGCGTGTTCAAAGCTTCCTTGGCCCGCCCAAGTGCCGTGTCTCTGTGCCTTCCCACACTTGAATACTGACCAAGAATCGATGCTGTGTGGATGTGTTTTGCGAGTGCAATGTGCGTTGGTAGGAATTTGTGTACCGCCGCCGATTCGCCATTTCCCACGTGGTCCGTCAACAACCCGAGTCCAGCCTGGTTCTTTCACGGGAGCGGGATTCCGCTCCCCGTTTACTGGTACAAAAACACAACGCTACAAAACACTCAACCTAAACTACAAATACACGCGACATTACACAAATATTTACAAACACACTTTAAGCCCAAAGCTAAACACAAAGAAGGCCCCCAGGCCTCAAGTCCCGCAATTACCCTAGATCCGGTCGCCACCCACTTGCCTACGTCTCGGTATCGTCCGGAGTTCTAAGAGAGGCTTTTCGCCCCCTGGCCCACCGAGTATATCTCAATCAATGGGCGAGAAGGTTTTTCCTCGCCTGCCACGGGGTGCCTGCAGCACCATCCAGTGGCTAGCAGAGAAAGCGGCACGTTGGGAGCCGAATTCGAGATCCCGATCGACCCCGCGGCGACACGACCATGTGATCGTGTCTGAGGCGAGGCAGCTACATAGCTGCCTCGCGGCCAAGATGGAAGAATGGTTTGATGGGCGCCCTCGTGAATGCATGGTGCGCCATATCGTGAAGCATCGTACACAACAATATCTGGAACTCTGTAGCAAGAAGCCCTACTACTTTGTTGCAGGTTAAGAAAAGCTGGACAAGATCCTCCTGCAAAGCCCTCCACTATTTCCACATTGACAAAGCGAACGCTGGAGAGGAAGCCTCCTCCCTGGCGTTCGCTCTGTCAATGTGGAAATAGTGGAGGGCTTTGCAGGAGAATTTTGTCCAGCTTTTTTGAATATGCATTAGAGTATACTTTTGACGGGTTTCTTGTCCCAAATAAAATGTTTAAAAATACAGAATAACCACGAAACATTCTAATGTTAAGGCCACTTTATTTGGAATGCAAGCATCACTTCATGCCCTTGAAGAGTTAAAAAACATACCTCATGAATGGCATGGAAAACAAACATTAGGACGGAACAGTGCGTAATATGGGTTCTCATACAGCTTTTTTTCTTTTGATTTTCTACTTGCAATGTGGCATAAAAACCCTTTGCTGCAATGTGTTTTCAACATTTCTTATCTCTAGAGGAATGCAACAGTAATAATAAATTGTTACATAGTATTTAATTATCTTTATCATTCTCAGTAAAGCATAATAGTAAAACTCTGCTGAAACTTGGTGGATAAGCAACTTGGATTGACCACAAGATCAAGTAAAATCCTTGAGGGTCTTTAATTTAGAGGCACTCACATAACTGCTACCCCATGAGTAACTTCAGTGTAATCATCTCATCATAAGTCATATAAGCAGTTCCATATTTTTTAAAATATATAACTGCTCATAGAACAGACAGAAGAAACGTAATTTCGATTGAACAGAAACCAACGGAATAACTTCCACCCAAAAAATTAAAAGAAACCTGTGAGACTAAAATATAATGCGTTATCACTACCTTATATTTGTACTATGTGAAACGCAATACCACTAAGAAACAAATAAAGCCGTGTACAAACATTTCTAACCACTATGCAGTGGTCACTACTCTAAATATTCCACAATCATTGTCCACCGAGACAAAAAAAGCATTGTCAGAAAAAGTGGTGTAGAAAGATAAAAACAGAAATAAAGTGGGAGCATAAAATGAGTGTAAAAAGTTGCACAAACCTTCAACATTGCATCAGGTGGGCCATCACTAAAGTCGTGACGTTTTGCTAGCAGGCCATGAAAACTGTTAGACATAAATGTACCTTTCAAAAGGGCACTGCACTTCCAAAAACATTTTGAGGAAAAAAAATTAATTCAATAATTATGTTGCAACAGTCTGCTAGCATGGGCAGGTTAAAAAGTACCTCTGTTTTAAAGAAAATGGCATGTTTCATGTCAAAATTGAATTTTGTGAATCGCCGATTGGCTGAAAAGAATGCGGAAAAGAGGTAAACCTGTGGCATACAATTTCTCCGGGCCTTTGGCCTCTGTACGCTGAGAAAAAATGTGAGATAAAAAGTGTCGAGGAGAGTGTCCCATACGCTGCATGTATGGCTCAGTCTGAACTACCGTATTTACTCGCACAATGAACGCACCCGCGTAATGAACGCACCCCCAAATCGGCTCTCAAAATTTCGACTTTTTTTTCACTCGCGACCCCCAACTCGGAGTCAAAATTTTGACCCCCTCCCCCCCACGCGCGCGAAATGAACGCACTTTTTTATCCTGGTGCAGCGAGGTCGCGAATGCATGGGCAGCGTGGGCGAACAAAGCGCCTTGCAGAAGGCGTTAAAAAAATTCGCAAAGATCCAACGGAAGCAAGAAAAAAAAAAAACATGGAGAGGAGCTTTTTTTTTGCACTGCCCAGTCTGGACTTTGGGTTCGCGCGCCGCCGAGCGCAAGGAGGTAAGAAAGAGAAGCGGAGAAGCGCTCTAAGCGAACGAAACAGCCTGCGAAAGGCGGCAAAAAGAAAAAAAAAAAAAAAACAAACCGCGGAATTAAGAAAAATCAAAAACAGAAAAAGCTTTTTTTTTTTTTTGCACAGGGCAGTTTGGTTACGGGGGTCGCGCGCCGCGCGCAAGGAGGTGATAAAGAGGAGCGGAGAAGCCCTCTAAGCAAACGAAGCAGCTTGCGAAAGGCGGCAGAAAAAAAAAGAACAACCCACGGAACTGAGAAAAAACAAAAGAAAAAGAGGAGCTTTTTTTTCTGCTTTTTTTTGCACAGCGCAGTTTGGTTACGGGGGTCGTGCGCCGCGCGCAAGGAGATGAGAAAGATTAGCGGAGAGCCCTCCTCGCCTAAGCAAACAAATCAGCTTGCAAAAGGCGGCAACCACAAAAAAAAAAAAAAAAAAACCCAAGGGATTAGGAGAAAAAGAAAACAAAGAGGAGTTTTTCTTTTTTTTTTTCACAGCTTAGTTTGGTTACGGGGTCGGGCGCCGCGAGCAAAGAGATAAGAAGTTGCTTCGATTTTTCAGGATAAAAGGTCCTTCATTATGCGAGTAAATACGGACGCAAAAATTTTACTTCGCGTAATGAACGCCCTAACTTTGCATCGATTTTTTGGAAAAAAACGGTGCGTTCATTCTGCGAGTAAATACGGTACATGCCGCGGCACATATATTGTGCTAATTTGTGACAAAAGCAGCTCATCCAGGTAGTTGATAAAGAAAATATTTTTGACAGTGCAATGTCCCAAATTGAGCAAACAAAAAAAAAAGAAGAAAAAAGCTCAACTTTTGGAATTGATGTGCAATCTCCGAACAGCAAAAGGGGAAGACGAACACAGTCACACAACAAAGAAACAACAACAAAAAAATTGTGTTGAAAGGCATGGCTGAAGACCTTTTTGAAGTTGCTAAGGGAAGGCAATATATTAATTGCAATAAGCTTAAAAGTGAAAGTATGTAAGAAACGAAACACACTACTATTAACAGCTCCTAGACGCTCCAACTTTCCACGGGCCTTCGGCAAAGACCGAAGGCCTTCGACGTTCATTTCCTCCCTTAATATATATTACACTAACAAGGGAGCCTGTTTCGACAAGTTTATCCGTGCATGTATGCTTGCTCTTTTTGTGCATAAACATTACGAAAAAAGAAAGGCCACAGCACTCATGTGCACCTTCCAAACATAACTTTCCGTGGTTACGGCCAAGAGCAGCGCTGATCAAATAATGCAGTAGCACACAATGCATCTATGAAATTATGAACTAACATAGAAATACATTACCAGCAGAAAGTGACCAAAAAGACAATAGTAACTCCATGTAAGAAGAAAATACGCCTGTAACGTACGCTTCAACCGGCAAAGCCTAGTGCGAACATTTAAGAAGCGTGCAATCTTGTCAAAACGTTTGACGTCGGGCACTTTTTTTTTTTTTCTTTAAGCCACAAGGTGTCACAAAGAAAGTTTTAACTTAAAATTGCGAGAAAATAACAACGGTGGAGGGACTTTGTCGTCTCACGGGACACTCTTGAAAGGAGAGATTCAGGAATTCGGTTGACGGTCAATGGTGGCAGGAACAGCAGCTTGAAGCAAAATGCACTTTTCATTTCTTGATAGTTGCTCTTTTTGATTAGTTGATTGCAGAAGATGAGGACCGCCTTGACCTTGCAGGACTTGGAGGAAACAGAAATAGGAAATAAAAATCAAAGATAACTAAAGACATCTTTTAACTACCACCCATGCCGTTTTCAATAGAGCGGCTCAGGATTCACGTTCAGGAGGAGTTTATTCCGGCTAGTAGTGCACAAGGCAGCCTCAATGTATCTAGATGTTCTGAATTCAAGTGCTATAGATTGTGCCCTTCCCCGCATAGCTCCTTTCAAATATGCAAACTCTTCTTTGCATCTTTATGGCCATTGTTACTTGGTTCCTTTCACTGATCAAAGGCATACTACATTCCTATATAGAAGTGCGTCCTTTATATGTGCGTTCATGATGCTATCTCCTATGTGCCAAAAGGAGAAAGGGGTATCACTTTTTAATTATACGTCTCACAATAAAAATAATGCGTCAACAAAAAAAGACCCCCAAAAACCTAGGATCTCAAAATTTCTATATCAAACAATTCTCAAAAAAAAAAAAAAAATCTTATCTCTTTTTTAAAGTATTTTTAATTGAGTGTAACACTATACTAGTGCTAGAAGAAAGGTCCAAACAAAATTAATAATACTCAGTCACATGTTAGGAGCACAGTGGATGCTATGCCACGAGCGCAAGCTTTTTGCCTTCGATAGAACTTTGTTGCACACGCACGCAAAGCATCTGCTGGATACAGTCAAGCATTATTATTACCCTCCCTTCATCATTATCGCTACTATATCAACTCGCTGTCTTAGGTTTACTGTCGGCCTGTGCTTCGAATGCACATATAGTTTCTCAATTATGCCTCGTGCCCCACGGAAGGGGCTGGGCGGCTGTGTGGGCAGGTTAAATAAAGCGTCACTACCACTATTACGTTCCTAATCTGTGCCGACAAGACATGCCCTTGCTTCAAAAAGTTATTCGCGCCTTTCACACTCATTCAGAGGTAATAGTGTCTGCGAAATAAGGGTATCTATACTCAGTTTCACATTAAAGGCCTCGTGCTGTGATGCAGTGATCAGTGTTTTTATCATTATGAAACATTACTTAGATGATTTGCACTACATCAGCTTGCCATGAGGAGGCAGTTTATAGTGATTTTATATTTACTCACAAAGGCTCTCCACGGCCATGTTAATTCTATGATTGTATTACAATCCATAGACTTCCATGTTCTGTCAAGGGTCAGTCGATATTCATCATTGTTTTATTCATCTTGCATGTCCCCTGTATCTCCTTTGTCGTGGATTCAGTTGGCCTTCAATAAAAAAACAGCACCTGGATATTTCATGTGCCTTGGAGATTTTACCACGCCTGTTCGCGAATGGATGACTGTCGCCTAAATATGGCAAGACGACTTGTGCTGAGTTGTGTTCCAGTAATCCTTAGCTGTTCTAGATGGCTGCCCAGCTAAAAATTCCTATTAGATCCAATGGGAATTCCAACTGGTTATAATTGGAACCACTTGGTTTTAGTGGGTTCCAATTGGAAGAACACTGGCTAATGGGTCTCAACAACTGGAATAATCTTTCCAGTTGGAACCTGATGGATTCCAAATGGTTCCCGTTGGTTCCCATTGGCAGTGACCAATTGGTTGTCCGAAAACCTAACAGGTACCAATGGGAAATTCCAATTAAAATCTGATGGGAATTTTCAACAGTGCACCACTGAGAAGACTGAAAAGTTGTTTGTGGGCACACAAAATAAAGAATTATATTATTATTACTGAATACGACCGCGGCCGACGCTACAATTAGACGGAGCGAATCAAGCGTATAGTCAAGGCACTAGTCGTCTTTGTGTGTCCGCTATAGTCGTCTAAGCCAGTTGTGCACAGCACTTCTTTCTGCATGCGTTCAGTTTAGCAAGCGATAGGAAATGCACAAAGAAGATGAGCGCCGCAATGATGCGCTTTTGGCGCTGTCTGATTGGCTCTATTGGATAGCAGCGTTGGCTGTGGCAGGACTAAACGTGAGCCGACCGAAGGCGAGAGACAAAAAACGCCCAATCCCGGCGCTTCCTCACCTCGGCGGCGGCGGCGTTCTGGGGGGTCGGCTGGGGGGTGGCGTGGACCTGGGGGTCACGTGCTTCCTGCCTCGCAGGGAAGAGTACTGCGAGGAATCGCAACAGCCGTAAAAGTCCTTGTAGGATGCGTCCCGCTCTAAGAAAGACTTAACGGGGTTTCCCTCTCCACATGAGTGAAGTGTGCACCGCCGAACGCTCAACCTCCGCCCAAAGGTGGTGCCAGCGGTCTGGACCAGGCGCCAATGTTTTACAACTGACCGTTACTTTGTTTTAAAAGTCATAAAGTAGGCAATTTCTTTTAAACTTTTGATGGAAAAACGGGGCTCGTTCTTGGTTGTTTGCGCCATTCGGCTCCGTGTATTCATGCCGTCGGCCATTACTTCACCATTGAAAGTTTCTTAAAATCGCTTATAACTATTCTGAAACTCTGGCACCTGATTTGGACCACTGGCAATACATTTGAGCGGGAACTGAATGTTCAACAATGCATAGTCTATTTTTGCAAAAATAAAATAAAAAATAAACAGTAAGCATTTTTTTTCAGGCTTCTAGAAAGAAATCCCAGAACCCAATTTGCAGCTCCCACCAAAAATAGCTGTTCGAAGCAATGCAGGCTAGACTACATGTTTTTATTGCTATGCGGCGCCGTTGTTTTGCGGCCCCTATTATAAATTTTTGCTCTCGATCCGATGAAAGTCGTCCTCCCTATTTCAAACATATTATCAATAAATTTTTTTTTTCTTTTTTTTTTTGGGGGGGGGGGGGGGGGGAACTGTATGTTTGGTATTTCTGTAGTTAAATAATATGTGTGAGCATGAGTGAATCTATGGCTAAAAGATGGCTAAGTGAACAAAGCAATCATTGAGTGAATGAATACTCAGCAGTAAAAAAATGAATGAAATGAGTAGCTAAACAACTTCTTCAATGAACGCTGTGAGAGAGCTAGTAGAAAAACAAAAACTTCTGGATCGATGAAGCTGTGCATCGAGGAGGGGTTGGAAAAGTACCAGAGAGTAATTATTATCTCGAGCTTCACCTCTTCAAGAATGAATCAAAGATGACATCGCAGAAAGCCACTTACAGGAGAACTCCCCCGTGAGAAGTTGCTGCTTGCGTAGATGAGAAGTGCCGTGTCTTTGTGGCCAGCCTCCATTGCAATTGTGAGTGCAGTGCTCCCATCCTGCAGACAGAAGAATGTCGTTATTGTAAAAATAAACAGAACAGAGATACTGATGTAACGCATATTGCCACATATAAGTCAGACTTTTCAGAAATAAGTATCTCAATTTTAAAATTACTCAAAAATTAAATTAAAAAAACAATTTGCATTAACCAAAGTATTTTTTTGATTGGTCAGAATTTGGGGGGTTCACTTATATTTGAAGTCTACCTAATGTAAAATACTGGGGACGCCCACCGCGCCTTCACTGAAAACTGGGTTAATCTAGACATGGGCACTTGTTCAATCAAATCGGGCGTTTAACATATAGTTTGCAAAATTCTAAGTTTGGAAAATATTAATAGTGGGCGCTTCCGCGGTATTTTACCGTTTACGTGGCAATATACAGTAATGAAGAAAAGTTAAAGTAAGCTTGTAATGCTGATACACGCATTTCAGGTATGAATACAGAATACATACTAATGTAGTGAAGTTATTTCCTAAAAAGACCTGACCCTGCACAAACAGCGCTTAGGGCAGAACTTCCACAAATCTAAAATCGACAAAACATGAACAATTAAAAAAATGATTAAAATGTTACAATTTAAGTTTCATTTTTTTTATTTTTGTGTTTATTTTGGCTAGGCTACTTGAAATGCTGAAAGTTTGCCACCAGCTTGCCCATGCTTTTACAGTGTTCCACGAAGCTTTAGAAGCTACACTGCTTGTTTCTGCCCTTGGTAGGTTAAATATGCACAATAAGAGTTTTGAGATAACAATCTGGTTGGGGCTTGCTGGTATATATCGATTAAAAGGTTAAAAGGTGCGAACTGAAACCACACATACAAGAAATACAACTTCTTTGGTCAGCAGATAAAGGGATCGCATGCTTACGCAATTGTCGGCCACTTTTTTTATACAAAAAGCTCTGTTTATTTCCCTTTGCCTCTCCTCCTTCCTCTTAAGAAACCTTGTGCGTTCTAACATTGGTTCACACCTGCATTGTGTGTTTCTTGGTAGCTGCAGGTGATTAGTGATAGGAACCTTTATCTTGTTTTGGGGGTGTCTATTGGTGATGGTGATAGACGGTTTGACCATGTTTGGTGTTAAATTCAATCAGTTGGAAGTTGGTGCTTGTCTTTAACGTATGTGTGTCTTTTTTTCGTTCTGTTTCAGTTTGTGCCTTTTAACCTTTAAAGAGTTTTGATGCTGGGCTCTCAGCTATGCAATAAACAAACCATGCAACATAAAAATGAAAAACAAAATCACTCAATGCCTTAGTGCAGCTAACACTCAAGCTAAGAACACTGTAGGTCCCTGCCTCGTCATATGCTAGGTTACTTCCAAATCTCAAAACGATTGTCTTTCTTTCTGAGCTTTGTAAGAAAACGGATAATACAACTTTTGCATAAGAGACTACATCCAAGTATAAATAGAGCAACTCATCACAAATTCTTCAATAAGTTCTTCAAACCAACATTTAGTATATTCTTTCTCAATGCCTCTTGGTATGCGGTAGAGACGGGGAACTCTAGTAGCTAGAATGATGTCTAGCTTGATGCTATAATGATGTCTCATTAATGTGGACATCTCCGTTCCCCTCAAAAATCATTCATAATGCAATTTGTCCATAATACCGAGACAAAATGCACATATTTATCCAGTTCGTCCCCGAAAATATAGACTCAACATAGTGGTGTATCCATATTAATGGAGTCCGTATTAATGAGATACGACTGTATAACCAAAAGACACATCTTTCGTCCACTCCAAACATCAATGGATACTAATTCCATTCTACCTTGGTTTGAAACCTCCCAATGTCAACACTAACAGAAATAGGACTTGGGAAACAGAATTTCAAGTTCTCATGATTTTAAAGATTTACTGAACATAGTATGCCTATAATGCTTTAATGCCTGGATTAAATTTTTTTTTAATGTTGAAATATTTATTTTGTATTGTTTTTCTGTGCCAGCATATTTAAACCATATTTTTCGTGCCTGTATGATGAGTGAATTTAGAAATTATCTCTTGAACGTGACTTACTTTTTTTTACCTCTCTCTTCAATGATCATGCAATTAATCATTTGCATCCTATGCTTCTTAAAGATGGAAAGAAAAAACTATGATGACTTTCGTTGAGCACCTGTATTTTCTAATCAATTTACTTGTTGTTTTTGTGAACATGTATTTTGTATTTTGCCTTCTACTAACATTTTATGCCTTTTATATGTTCTGTGTCCCATCCTTTGTGTAATGCCCTGTCAAAGGACGGGGGGGGGAACAATAAATAAACAAATAAATTAAAAAATAAAAGTGTCAGGTTCTTTTTTTCTGCGTGTATTAGTATATTAACGTGAAACATTCTTTGGCTAGTTGCTGAGCATTTCGTGAAACCCAAAAAGTGAAGCGCGACCGCGAAGCTCTATGCTGACTGGTTGATGGGGGAGAGGAGGAACGAGGAAAGCTCGATGCTGATTGGCTAACGAGGGAGGTCACATGGCTAGGAGAGGGTAACAAAGAGGTGTTCGCGTGATTGAGCGAGGGCGCACTGACAAAGGAGTGATTAGCGGTATTGCGTCATTCCAGGAACTGCTGTAAGTGGGGATGGTACGCATTAAGTTATCTTACGAAGAGCGCCGTTATTGTAGGTGTTTAGCTGCGCAGACCCTCAGTGATGAATAGCGTGATAAAAAATGATAGACATCTGAGATTGAGCACTAGAGACTAACCCCACACTGCAGAGACTAACGCCAACATTGGCTATAAAGTGTAACCGCCGAGCGATTAAGCAAGAATGTTTCACGTGCACAACACTATTGCCTAGCAATTTGCGGTACATTTTTTTTCTACGATAGGGCATACTTTCAGCAAACTTCAGGAGCTAAAGTCCTCAGTAAGGCTGAGCTCAGCCCGTGAACATCCAAATAAACTTCCACTCAATTCAATGCCAACTCACATTGTCTGCCAAACAGACTTCGGTGTCGGGGTGAGCAAGAAGGGCTCGGACGATTTCGATGTACCCATGCTCGGCGGCGCACATGAGAGCCGTCGAGCCGTCGTTGTCCTGGACGTTGGGCTCCGATCCGGCGTCCAGGAGAAGCTTGACCATCTCGAGGCGCCCGTGGCTGGCTGCCAGCATCAGTGCCGTCTGGCCGTTCTGAGCAGAAAAACAAAAGTTATGTTTCATCCCGTAAAATATGCTAAAAAGAAAATAAAGAAAGAGGAAGAGAACAAGATACAGAGCAGGTTGGCACAGATGACTTGAAACACGAAAGAATAAAGCACATAGGGACGGACACACACACACAGGACAGTTCTTTCAACTGTCCTGTCTGTGTGTGACCTAGCCCATGTGTTTTATTCTTTCGTGTTTCAAATTAAGGGAAAGAGAAACTGATAGCTAATTATGTTGATTGGCCTGACCCGGCCAACCAGCACTATTAGCTCCCAGAGTCCAGAGTAACTCGTTTTAGACAAAGAGGATGAAAAAGCGCAAAAAAGGTAAGAGGGAAGGACACTGTTGAAGAGAAATTCCTGCAAGGCAGGATAAGCTAAATAAATAAATACAGTGCACGAAAAAAAAAAAAAAGAAAACGTAAACTGAGAAGAGAAGTATTTAAGACTGCCGCCCATCTAGTGCGCTTCTCTCCTCGGTCGGTGCCTCTCTGCGCGCCATATTTCATTTTCTAGACACGAGCCAACTGACCAGCTGTGTCGCCACTTTAGTTAAAAGCATGCTGCTTACGTGTGGGCTCTTAAAGTGATGAGCTTAGAACAAGGCGCTCACAAAAATCTGACCTGTGTGGCCTTGGTGTTGACGTCACCGAGCTGAAACAACCGCTGCACGACGAGACGGTGAGTGTCATTTTTGATCTCAGCCAGCGAGACCAGCATCATGCAGGTGTAGCCAGCCTGCACATGACACCATCAAAAGAGGGATCATTAGAACACTGCAATACATGCACTCACATCCAGGTACAGTGGAATCTCAATAATTTGAACCCGAGGGAAACAGAGCTCTATTTGAACAATGCAAAGTTCGAATTACCGGGAGTTTTCTTCCTAGAAATACATAGGACGGGACCGTGTGTTAGTTTGAACCATCCGCGAGTTTGAATTAAGAGGGTTTGAATGAAGAGGGTTTGAATTAACGAGATTCCACTGTAATTCAGTACGTGACAACAACAGAAAATTGTGCCTACCGTAAAATCCTTAAAGATGCCCCACCCATGAATGGTAACCCACCCCTATTGTTGGCTTGATTTGCTATTTTCTTATAAACACCGAAAGATAGCCCACTCTTAGTAATTGCAGAGTTGGGATCAATGATGACCTCGGCATAAATGTGTCTAGTTAGCTATGGCGGGATATAAGCGAACATTGCTGACTGGTAAGTACAGTCATCTTTGCTTTATTGCCCCAACGTGATAACAAGTTTGGCAGGGACACATGAACTTAAAATAAGATTTTTTAACACTTTTCGTGACTGCACACCAAAAGTTAGCCCATTCGTTATTTTCACCCAATTTTCCCTCGATTTTAAGTGGGCTATCTCTCGGGATATTACGGTAGTTAGAAACGGCACCACCATTTTCTCGGCTGCGTCAGATAAAATGTGACGCCCGACACGAAAATCGCTCCCGCAGGACGGGGGTGTCCAAACCCGCCCACGGAAGTCTTCCAACCAGCCCGTGGCCCACTTCCAGCAGACCCACTGTTACCGTCCCGAAAAGATGTGCACTAAGAAGAACCGTGCCGCGATGCGCTCCAAATGCGTAAAAAGAGATACCAGAAAGAATGAGAAAAGCTGCGTCGTAACGGGGATTCCCTCGCCATGATTGAACATTGTCATCACCATGTATCACCATCCTTACTCCCCGGCTTCATGTTTGTGTAACTATGTCAAAATTCCTTAGCGCTCTTATGTACACTGTGTCCGTAGTTTTATCTTTCTCATTAAGTATTTCGCACTGTGCAAAGTTTCCATGCACTTTGATGTATGCTTGGTGAGTTTTCGTGGTCACAATTGTTGTGTAACGTCATATCTAGCTAAATATTAACTTTTGAATTCAACTGACATGTAATCTTTCAACTTATTATTACTTTTTTTTTAATACTTAATCTAACATTTATTTTCGTGTTTAAATTCTTAAGTAGGTTTATTCATTCAATTTTTTCTCGTTTATAATTACTCTTCCATTTTCCCGGCCCTCGAGACTGTGGCTGACGCCTAATACGACCCCTTTGTCAAAAAGTTTGGAGACCCCTGCCATAGGAGAATGTATACGGCTCTTTTTTGTGACCTTGAAACATTTCAACGAGAAAACAGTAATTTTTTTCTTTTTACTTTCCTGTTTTAGTGTTGCACTGATACT
Source organism: Ixodes scapularis (assembly GCF_016920785.2). Taxonomy (NCBI): domain Eukaryota; kingdom Metazoa; phylum Arthropoda; class Arachnida; order Ixodida; family Ixodidae; genus Ixodes; species Ixodes scapularis. Next base: position 43,986,390 of record NW_024609838.1, on the reverse strand, counting down.
GGTTCAGTGTTGTACAGGGGCAGTTCAGCAAGTGCAGCGAGACCGCTAAACCGGGGTCTTTCATGTGCATTAAAGGACTGCATGCCAGTCAAATGCCCGATTGTTAAAACAAAGTGCCAAGGGCTGGGATTGAACCCAGCATTCCTTAGTTTTGCAGCATAAGCTCTACTCCCTACGCTCCAAGCCGTGGTGCACTCAAGCCGTGGTGCACTAACTTCTTCAGCAACTGACTGCCCCTTACCACCTTTTTTCCTATTTAGAGGGGCATTGCAACAATAATGGGTAGGAATGTTTCTCACTTTAAGCAAGCTTACTGCCACAAGTGGGCAGTAAGCTTGCGTAAAGTGCGTCAAAAACAAGAATACTCGAACGCAACGCCACTGACCAAGAAGCGTCTTTGTTGTGGCGGAATTTCAAGGATAAAAGTGGATGCTTTCTTTCGGTCTCTCCTTCGCAAAACTCGATGACGGATTTGTGGGGACAACGGCAACGACGAGATCCCTATGATTTCGCCATCATGCTTTGGGGTCCCCGCTGCGACATTTAAATGCGGCTCATACAGCGGACACAAGCACTGCGAAGGCATCCGATTTGGGCTCGTGACAATCGGTGCCTTGACATGCATTCGGGTAGCGGCTCGTGTCCAATCGCTGCAACAATGGGGTTAGCCGAAACTTAACAATGTGTGGAACTCAGCGTGCGCCCAGCGCTCTGCAGGCTCCAGCGTGTGACTATGTTAAACATTGGTGGCATTTAACTGGCTCCAGATCATGCAACCACTTGCTCTGGCTGGGAGTTGAGGGAGTAAACGCCGTTTGTTTTTCTCAAATTATTTTTCTGCGACTGCCTCTGCATGGAGAAACAATCAAGCATGCGTTTCATAGGGAAGAGTTTGTGTTTTCGGAGTATATTTATTGTGACATTCAGAAGGTGTTCTTCGGAGATTATTTTTCGCTGAAAGTTCGGGGTCTATCCGAGTTTACTTTTGTTAGATCCCCAATTCTTCAGAATTCAGAGTTTAATTTTACTCTGTTCTTATTTTTTTCAATACAAAAATGAATAATGTCTGGACAAAAACATACACATGCATCACATACCAATTGGGCACTGCCATTATAATTGGGATCTCGAAACAGATGCTAAAGGGAAACATTCCATTTGGGATAACCAATTAGAAAAATGTAACCCAATTGGTATCACTGGATACCAATTGGAAACAACTATCCCAACTGGGATGACCAGTTGGAAAAATGCATCCCAGTTGGAATGGCCAGTTGGTGGATTAGGTTCCAATTGGAAATCTCAATTCCAATTGGAGTCACCAATTGGAAAAATGTAACCCAATTGGTATCACTGGATACCAGTTGGAAACAACTATTCCAACTGGGATGACCAGTTGGAAAAATGCATCCCAACTGGAATGGCCAGTTGGTGGATTAGGTTCCAATTGGAAATCTGAATTCCAATTGGAGTCACCAATTGGTAATGCCAAAACCAATTGGATTCTGTGATTCCAACTGGGATTTCTCAGATTCCAATTGGTACCAACTGACTTTCCAATTGGAACCCATGGGTATTTTTAACTGGGCTAAATTCATAAAACAAAATCCCCGGTATCGAAACATGTTTCTGCAGCTGCATTTGACATTGCCACCCTTGCGATTGGCAGTCCTAATTGTCCCAAGATAAGTATTGAAAACAAGTGTTACTTCAATAAACATCGGTATTTTAAAATTTCCAAACTCCTGAACGCATAAAACCTTCAGCTGATCCTCCTCATCCCAGAAATCTACGCAAGACTGGAAACTGGAACAATAGTTCTTGTCGTGGTTTAAGTAGGTTCAGAAAACTTGTACTTTAATTGAAGTACCTTCACTGAGTATGTATTTGTACTTTACTTAAAGTATTTTTTTCTGGTACTTTCTGAGGAAAGTAAAACTTCCGACTTCAAAGTACATTCCCCAAATTTGGTTTCGTTAAATTTGTATCGCAAAATGATGCTTTATCAACTCTGAAGAAATACTGAGAGGTATATTCTACTCTCACCAGAAACGAGAGCAGACGACGCATCACTCCGTTTGTTCTGGGGGTGACTTTCTTGTAGCTTTTTGAACTCTTGCTATTTCTCGCTTGATCAGCGCAAACGAGGAGGTTAAAATGTTAGGAGAGCAATATTAATCGTAATGTAGCACCTAAGACTATGGTGCTGAAAAATGAAACTTTCAAGTAGAAGAAAAAGACAACAAAGGAGAATGTCACAATGTTTTGAGACATTTTCTTGTTTTTTTCCTTCGACTTGAACATTCCTTAATTTTTTCGCACAAGAATCTCAGGTGTCACATTATGATTAATTATCACCAGCTCGCATGCGACACCCACTGTTTTTTTCATTGAAGGGGACACTCCTCTATGAGAGGATAGCTTGCGGAAGCTACGGGGCTGACGTCATGCTGTCTCCCAGTACATTTAGCCCCCTTGGGTGCAACAAGCCCTTGCAGGTGGTGCCAAATTCAGTAGTCGGAGGGACTTCTTAATTTAGCGCCATTTCTGAGGTACTCTGTGGCAACTTGACTTTATCCAATATTCGCCGCCATTTCTGAAAACAGGTCATGCACCTCTGATTACCCTTTTGGCAATGCATACCAGTTAAAAAATCACTGTATAGGGGAATTAGAGGGCATCATAAAAGATTGTGTTAAAATATTTGCATTTAATTTACTTTGACAATATGCTGTATTTATAGTACTTTACTTCAAGTACACTGCACCCAGTGTACTTACTACTCTGCTTGAAGTATATCACCTCTCATTTACTTTGTACTCCACTTAAAGTACTTTTGAGATTTACGTTACCCAACAATGTCCAGAAGTACAGTGTGCTCAACTGTTAAATATAACTCGGGAGTGGTGGCCGAAACTGATATCAGAGCTGTCTAGAGATTTAATCAATGATGAGGCAGAGAATAAGGCGGCTCTTCTTGCGATTTTCGCCACTCCCCGATACAATTATCGCATGACCTCCTCGTTCCTTTCTTTATCACCCACGCTTTAAACTTTTACTTGTTTGCTTCGTTGCTTTTGCCACTCTGTTTAGTCACGCCCACGCATTTACCATGAGGAGGCAACCACATCTTGGTGATCTTGCAGTTTCTCTTATAAAGGCCACCTTCTTTAAACAGCAAAAAACAAAATCAAAAAGCGACATTTTTTTTTTTTTTTTTTTATCGTTGAGTCACGGATTGGTGATTGTTTCAGAGCTGGGAGTGTAACTCCAGAAAACAACAGCGGCATAATCTGCCAGAGTGAGCCGGTAGATGATGCATGCAGTCATTGCTCCCGCGTTACATTTAACAGTTGAGTACACTGTACATTGGCCCATTGTACTGAATGGACCTTGACGAGATAGACAAAAACTCCCCTTTGTCAATCGGCCCAAAAATTTTTTTAGGATCGCTAGCCCTGTGCTTTGATGAACTTTATTCGTAAATATGGTATTTTTTGGCTTTCTTTTTCCACCGTTACCTCGAAATTCTTAGTTTTTCGGATAAAATCCAAATTGTTGAAAAATTTACCAGCTAGTGTTTTTCGGGGACTATCGTATTTACCCAAAAACACAGAACCCTATTCATAGGTTATGAATGTCAAGAAATAATCCTAAGTGGTATTTACTGAAAGCACAAAAATTGTTGCATTGCCCCTTTAAGTTGTGAGCCCTTAAGCATTCGCAAATTATTAGCTCATTTGCAAATTTAATGAATGGATCGCTTCCGTATTCTCTTTCATGGCAACAGTGCTTGTGCAATGTAGGAATCATGTTGAAATAAAAATACCAGAAAAACAGTGCCATTATTAAATAGACTTTAAGCCACAGTAATAGTGCCTTCCCAAGCAAAGTCAACATACAAATAAATTGATACAATGCCATATTTAATCTATATAGATGCCCCAAATGGCAAAAAACAAAAAGAAACATTAATGCTTTCCACATTTTTCTTAAACACTTAACAAACTTTTAAATAACAACACCTTGAAAACCCGAGAAAAAAGTTTGTGTGTGTTGTGCATGTTCTCTGTTATTTCTTTCAAATTACATTTTAAATAACATTATCATTTCAAGTGCCTATACAAGCTTACCAGTAAGCTAAGCTTGCACTGTTGACACAGGCACTTGAGGTGCCATGATAGTGCTCTAAAATGCTCGTGAGCCGTTATATAAAAATGATAAATCACAGCAGAAGTAGTCATGTGGTGTGAAAAAAAAGGTAACCTAACTTTCAATCTGCAACCCCCCTCCCCCCCCCCCCTTCCCCCCCCCCCCCCCCCCAAAAAAAAAGAAAAGCTGGAAAAAATGATATATTTGGATTCTTGTTCCCCACATCATGAGTGCCATAATAATTAAAAGACAAAGTTTGAATGGCTTATTCAATTACTCTCAAAGTTGTCCAAGGAACAGACGCTATACACATTTCCTGGGCTTCTCACCCAGGCAAAAAAAGGCTGTGTCACTGGGCTGCCGACGTGAGCATTGCGTCTGATATTTGGCAGAACAGAGCTACTTGGCAGAAGACAAAAGAAGCGTTCCACAGTCCAGCTGACAAAAATGGCAGCATGCAGAAGACATTATTGGAAAGGTGTATAGGTTCCAAAGTAACTTTCCAACTTGTTGAGTAGCAAAACACCTGTCGAGACGAGCATCACAACCGCTTGGCCAACGAAAAGGAAATCCCCACCGCACTGTTTTGACAACAGAGATAGCCCCTTCACGAAGACTTCCAGGAGTTTCTTCCCTCTCAGCTGGAATCAGCATATACAGATAAGAAGTTTGGCTGAACAGCATTCCCAGATCAGATTAACCCATTCTGCAAAGCCACCCGTCTTCAGATCTCACGTTGCACGGGCTAAAGTGTGCGTCTGTGAGACCCATCTGTTAACTCTTCTTCAGGTAAGCCTTTCCAGCAGACTATCAAAGGATGGGGATGTCTACTGTCAAGCTTGTGTTTTGTAAGTGTGACACTGACGAGTAGATAGTGGTAGATATTATAAATAGAATGCAACAGGCATGAACCCTGACACTTTTTGTGTAACATATCTTTCTCTGTTTTTTTTAAGAAGTGACACCAGGTAATACGTCAGTATAACAGAACCGTTTTGAAAATGATTAGTTGTCGTCAGAGAATCTGTACCTGAACTCGGCAAAGTCACAGAAATTAAACAGGCTTTCTATTTTAGAGGTTATATGAAACGGGTATTGAATATGCCTATAACATCACCATCTTAACTGAGAAAAAAAAAATCCCAAAACTAGAATAAGACATTTTAGGAAGGAAATCCGAATTTGTGAAGAATTAGCCTTTATTGGTGGTGGAGTGAAACATTCATGGTGAAGTTAGATACATTTTTAGTCTATCAGTGTGTTTATGGTGATGCCCATGGTGTACTAGCACCACTGACAAAAATGTAAACTCAAAGCTCTTTTTTACAGTACCAGTCTTCACTGAATAAGATTTACTACCAAAATATGTTACCTATAATGTCTGTTTTTATGAAGCACTAGGAGATGTCATACCTATAGTCACTGAACAAAGAGAACAATAATTGATTCCCTTAAGGGGGAACACTGTTCCTGGGGCTTTCTTCCTTATTTTTTTGGCCAAGCCCAATGAAACAGCACAATCTTGTTCAGACTTTTGCACCAATTTCAAATCTTTTTTTAAAAATTCATATAGGTTATTTATCAGGATAATTATAATTAACCAGACTTTGCTTCCAAAGTTAATAGAGAAAGATCATCTTTGAAAAAATAATGTTTTAACATATGGTCAGATACTAGAAATTATGAAGAATTAAGTGTTGGAAGCATTTTTTAGATTGAACCATTATTAGCGACTTTACAACACGTTGAAGTTCAGTGCTCAATGTGTGGCTACCAAGAATAAAACATTATTTCAATTAAGACATTTTCCGCCACCTATATTGAAAAATCTGCTTCCAACATTGCATGCTTTGCACATTAAGCTACATGGGGATAAAAAAACTTGTTTGTCTGCCTTAGATGCTGAGATAGCCCTCCTGAAAATTTGTAAAGGAGTCCAAAATTAGTTTTATGAGAAAGTATTGTTTCAGCATCAGCTTTAGTGCAATTTAAGCCCATATAGATATTATAAAGTGATATTATGGCTCAAATAATCATATTCAAACTAAAAAAAACAAGAAAAATAGCTGGAAAATTCAAGATCACCGTTTTCCAAAAAAAAAAACAGTTATTTATGGATTTTATGGCTCCAAAGACCCATGTCTCCCCTTAAGATTTTCAATTCTTGAACATGATTAAAAACAGTTTTCGGGACATGAACACAAGACCCATGCATGCTGACTCACAACTGAAATATATTAAAGAAAGAGAAAGAAGGGAGGAACCAGGCAGCAAAATACCATTCTTGAATTAAGTGAATATTTGTGGCTGTATTTTTCTAAAATTTATTATTTTCACTGTCCTATAAGAACTACAAAATACCGCCAGCTAGCTGACACAGAGTTCTACCACCAGTGCAACCATTCTTTTCCAGAAGCTAAACTGGTCTGCTTTTCTTGGATATTTTTTCATAGTTTTATATATGGGTGTTGATGTATGCATCTACCCGCCCACTCGGTAGCGGGATAGCAGGCGCACTCGCGTAAGGGTCCTATTTTTTTTGTCTAGCCTTGCACGTTGCCGAAGTGGGCAAACTGAACTGCACAAATTAAAATTCTTTTTCCTCCTTATTAATATTATCTCGTTTCAGAAACTCCGCCGTACCAAAAAATTAGAAAGGAAGGACAAGAGCAGGAGAATGATGAACGTCCCTAAAGCTTGCCTCCTAGCCCTCCTGTTCGCAACGATCATCGCAAACGGCAGCGGCGGATCCGAGTGCGACGAACTAGTCCGATCCCCGTGGATGTGCCTCACCGTGTCGGCAAGTGACCTCCACCAAAACGCTTCACTTTCCTCCCCCCGCCGGACCTTCACCATCCTCCTGTGCAGCGGACCGCAGTGCACGGACAGCATAACGGAGGGGCCACACTCTTTTGGACATCGCATTGTGGATCGCCTGATCCTATTTCACGCCAACTCCGACCCTAGCGTCCCGCTGACGCTGCCGACGGGATGGCTCGGCGAAATCCGCGCGCGGGACATAGAGATAACGGGAACTCTCCTCGCACCGCGCTTCCTTTTGAAGAATCCTTTCGTGGGACAGGGCACCTTCCTGTCGAGGCTCGTGCTTCGACAGTGCGGGTTGAAGGGAATCGTTTTGGAAGAAGAACCGTCGAGCGCGGAAGAACGCGGTGCAACAAATGCGACGCACTCCACCGTGACCGTTGACGACGACATCGCCGACGTCACCGGATCACCGCCATCAACCGGTGACAGAAACAAGCTGCCTTTCGAAAATTCGAACCGAGCCCCCCCGACGACTCGCACTCGAGGACCGGCAAGCGCCACCTTCAGTCCCACAGGCGCCATTTCTAAAACAAAACGTCGGCATCCGTCAAACCTTCTGCTAATGAATTCTTCGGCTTCACAATACGACACTCCACCGCCGACGGAGAGGTCTCCCGTCGAAGTGAACCCGGAGGAAGCTGAAGCGAGGCACTTCGACGGGAACTCGACTGAAGTTCAAGATGCAACGACCATCACGGGACCCGTGTTCGTCACTCGACAACTGACAGACCTAGTGCTCTTGCATCACCTCGATCTTTCGGGCAACGAACTGACGGCACTCGCTCAGAATGCCTTCCCGAGTGGGCTCAAAGAACTGAAGACCCTCGATCTGTCGAGGAATGGGATAAAGGAAGTTGGCAACGATGCCTTTCACGGCCTGCACTCGCTCACCAGCCTCAACCTGAGCCACAACCGGCTGAGCGGCGTACAGAGGGAGATGTTCAGCAATCCAGATGACACGCTGGAGAAACTCGACCTCAGGTGACTGGCCATAGCCTATTATGAGTAGGCCATAGATTTTCCAATGTTTATTTCTAAGGAGAATTGGCGGATGTGCTTCGGTGCTAATTCATTTTTCCAATACAGGCGTACTTCGGTGATCTGTTACGGACGGACGCTAAAAACGGTGATTATCGGTGAAAAAAATCTCATTAAACAACTAAGAGCCTAAGTCTAAGATGGGAGGATTTTGTCAAATACACTCTTAGCTGGAGCAAAAGTTTTGAAAAATTAATGTTTTTCGGAATTGATTTGTAAGTTTGATGCCAACAGTTGTTTACCAGTGTTTTTCGGTTAGCTATGTAATTTTGTGTGTTTTGAGACAGACAGAATTTTTTGTTGGTATTAAAATTGGAAGGTATACAGCGTACTATAGCTATGAATGAGAGTAAAAATTTTCATATTGCCGTGGTTGCTCGAAACCCTGACGAACAGCATTTTCTTACAACAGATTCAGAGAGCCAGTCATTCTAACAATTACGGAGAAAGAAAACCAAATGATGAGGCGGGGGTGGAAGTGAGCTTCAGCCTTTTGTGGCAGGTCTGGAAGCAGCAAAGGTGCTCCCAGACAGAAGCTCAGGAGCCACGAAAGTAGGGTTTTGTAGCAGTATCAGTAAATCTTGGAGCTGGCCACCTAGGTCAAACAAGGATTTATAAGAGCAGACATGTTTTTCTGAATACCAAAACGGCACAACGAAAATGCACCTCCATGTGACTTTCCAGAACCAATTCCAAGCATACCCCTCCTTAAAAATAATCCAACCTGACTGTACTGGTAGCAGGTTGGTATTGTGGATTTACAGCTATGGAAGGCATAGCCACCAAAAGAAACACAACTTAAGCCTCATGAGAACAAAACAGTGTGCCTAGTTCACTTTCCAAATAAAAGATTCCATAAGTCCAAAAAAAAGAAATTTTAAAAGTATATGACAGGTCTCTGCAATCTACATGACACTTATTCAGGATGACTCTGGACTACACTCAAAATCTAAAGTGTCTAAGCATTGAATGGTCGAAATTACCGATCCCAATGGAATTGAAGGAACACCGTTCCCACGATTCCTCGAGTGCGGGCCAGGGCGCTCAGTGGATTAGTTATCTGGCATCCCCATAGTTGGGCAGACAATGTTTTCACTCCCCTTTTTCTCTTTCCTTTGCCTGTGCCCCTTCCCCCCTCCTCAATCCTCGCGACTAGCTGTCTGGCCTCCTCTGTGTCGGCCTTATGACGACTCGGCCCGCTGCTGCAAAAGGACACAAACCTCTGATCAAAACGAATGCAACACAATAAACTAAAGTGGCCAGTAAACAAAAGAAAATAAATAAATTTAGTGATTAAAAAAAAGGAAACAATCTTTCGGTGAGTTTTGGCACAGTGCGCTTGGGAGCAGGATGACACAGTGAAAATAGATTGGCACAGCGCTTCCACCCGTGCATAAATGATGAGCACAATACTTTGCATAGTACTCAGATTCAAGTGCCAATCACATTTTTAGAAACAAAATATCTTGGGTCCTTGTTATCGCCTATGACCTTTCTATAATTGCATTGATTATCTCTCTTTGTACCCCCCTGGAAAGTGGATGACTGAACCTTTGAATAAATAGCTGAAGTATTAATACACTGAGAATTAAGTTGTGCTGCACCATGGAATAGAGTAGTGTGTACAAAGAAACCATGACTGAAATGTCAGACAGAAATAATTGCAAAGGGAAAGTTGTGGGTTTACGTGCCAAGCCGACAAAGGGTATCTGGCATGTCCCAGCAAGGGACTGAGGACTTCAGCTCTAGCTTTGTAGACAAGAGTTGGTGGCTCCTCACCTTATGCTTCCTTTGTCCTCAGAGAACACAAATTGTGCATTGCATAAGGTCCCAATTCTGTTTCAGCTGGAACTTCCTCACCGACTTCTCTGAGGACATGTTCAAGAACATGTATGCGCTTCGAGAGCTCCGCCTGTCCGACAACTACCTTCAGAGGCTACCATCAAAGGTGTGGATGCCCATCTGGAACCAGCTGACCATCCTGTCACTCACAGGTGCGCACAGTTCTTTTGCTCCATATTTAGAACACACCATTGCCACTGACAGAATAAGAAAGACAGAAAGTGTCTTTTGAACGCCAGGCCCCCAGCAGGCGCTCCGTGCCTTCCGCCGAACTTTGGCTGCATGCGCGCGTTTGAGGTGCACGAGACATTGAAGTTGTCAAATGTAGGAAGCCTGCACTAGAGGCAGAACAACTCAAGCTCCTCTTTGCCGTTTTCACCTTGTCAACAACTTTCAGTTACTGTAAACTCTCACTGGAGCGATTGTCGGTTTAACAAACATTTCAGAATAAAAAACTTAAAAAAAATTCCTGGCAGCTTCCCTATGCAGTCTACGCAAAAATGTTTCAGTTAAACGAATTAACAAATTTTGGAATAGCGAATAATTCAGTTCAACAAACTTGATTGGTGGACCCAGGATTATTTTTGCAATCAGTTCAAGAAAGTTTTGTGCTCTGCAGTGCTGGCGTAGTCAATGCCCGCCACCCCGCCGCCGCTGCAGAGGCAGCGGCGGCGTATCATCCTTGGCGTTTACAGCACCGCCAAGGCAAAGCGGCGGTGCAGTAGACAAAAATGAATCACGTGGTGTCTGTTTTTTCTTTGTCATCGGTTCCGTTTGGCCAACTTAGTTTTGGGTAACAACGGCAGGACGGCAGTTCGTGTGCCCATTCCCGTAATGAGTACGACGAAATGGAAGCGGTTGTCTCTATCAGACCAATTCAAATCCTTCAGCGTCTGTACAACGGTCAAAGGCAAGTGGACGTTGTGAAGGACTATGGGATTCCACCGTCGACGTTGTCACCGATAGTGAAGCAAAAGGTGAAGCTTGAAGGAGAAACAGCATTCAATCCCAACAGGAAACGACTCTGCATGAGATATTTCGAGCCATTGCAGTATGGCTTCGTCACAGCAACAAGCTGTGCCAGAGGAAGTGCAAAAAAACATAGACTCTCTGGACAGCTTTGTTACTTCATGCGTTTCAAGAGTGCCTTATGTAAATAAAAATGACAGATTTTTTTTCAAAATGAGAAAGGCAGCAAAGTAACTGTTGTGCACTTTGTATATATCAATGTACATGACTCCATAAATTGCATTTCACACTTTCGACTCCATGTATGTTGTGCTCTATGCTTCTCCATATTCCAGTAAATATATGTTCAGTTTAGTGAACTTTCAGTTAAGTGAACTATTACCTCGGGTCCCTTGAAGTTTGCTCAATTGAGAGTTTGCTGTATACCGAAAGTAGGGATGCACACATATTCTAAACTTGGAGTATCCGTGTGGAGGACTAAAGTTTCAAATCAAATATTCATATTCCAAACTTTCTGATATTTTCGAATCTTATGAATCTTGTGTTGACTGTGTTAGGACCAAAAAAACCTGTGTTCAGGGAATTTTTTTTTTTCCCCTAGATTTTGTGTTTTTGGGAGTCAATTTTTGGTGTTGGACACGAAATCAATGCTTACGGGAGGGCTTGTGCTGAAGAAAATGGAATGTGGGCATAGGATTCCTCAAACCTAAAGAACATGCGTGCGTCCTGAATACTTGCAAATCGCCCTGGTGCCAATAAAAGAAGGAAATGAGATAGGGATGTGTTTCCAGATAAAAGAAGTAGCCTCGCAGAAAGTTCAAGCAGTTCCGTACGTTGGTTTCTTTCCGGGTGAACTCGAAATAAAGGATAATTTTCCCACACAGCTTGGATTTTTCTTATTTAATGACAATTCGATATGGAGTTTCTCAGTTTTCCTTGATTTTGATCAAACCGGCTCGGGGTCAATATTCGCGGTTAATTGGTGAATGCCGTAATTAAGAAATGCACGAAAATTCTGAACTTTCAAATTGGTGTCTTGTGGATCTAACTTTAAGATAAAATATTGGCATTCCAAGCTTCCAGATAATCTTGAATACTTGGTATAAATATTTTGTTCAGTTATGATGAATTGTTTTATCCCCATTAAATGTGCTTCCCCTTGTGGAGAAGGTGCACTGCGGCAAAGCGACACTCGTGCCAACCGTGCTATGACTTATATGTGGCTTGCACATGACGTCAGTCCATCACTTTTTCTATGCAAAGCGCACGTTTGTCTGCTTCTTTTGTAGGGGTTGTGGCGACAACAGAACGCAGAGATCTGATTGGCTCTGACTGAAATATAGTGGGTAGACATCAAAGCAAGCTGCCTTGAGGTTTATCCACTATCCTTCCAATCGGAGCCAATGAGAGCTCGGCGTTCTGACGTCACCACAACCCCTCCAAAAGAAGCAGACGAACTTGCGCTCCGCATTGGCCAGGAGCGCCTTGTTAACCCAGCAGAAGCTACGCTCTCTTGCACCCCTTCCCCATTTATGTCTGACCAAGTGAAGTCAGTTGAAACTATGTCTGGGTCATGCGAATTTCTTACCAGGGCAGTGTAATGCGTAAAGCTGAAACATAACCCTTTCGTGTGCATTTTGATTTTACAGCAGTAGTTGTTAGTGCCCCTTCCCAGGAAAAAGTGCTCGTGTACAAACACAAAGCTTAACTCAACAGCAGAGGCACTGCTCCCCCTCTTCCCGCTGTTCTTCGCACATGCACGCCACCTGCGGCAAGGCACGGCCTAGCTCCCCCTTCCTTACTTCCCCCCTGTAGGCTGCTGCTGTTCCGAAAAACCCACATGATCACGGGGAGAACGCTCTCTCCTACCCCATTGTTCCTGCTACATGCATGTACTCTCCGGCAACGCTTTCCCTTCCTCCCCCTCCACCCCTTTGACACCCGCTATTGCGAAATACCCACGAGGTCATGCTGCGCGGACACACTCCCATGTCTTCCCACTGCTGCCGCCCAGGTTCTGTTCTAGTGTGCTCCCCGTGCCTTTACAGAACAACTCATGTACATACTTTCGCTTTTTCCACCGCAAGCGCAATTATTCTACCAATTTCCCAGTCGTACAGAGTAAATTTTCAAGTTTGGCCTCACAGTGAAATTCCACTCCCACAAAGCATTTTTGAAAAGATGGCACTAAATATACGAGCTGATCTAGCTTTAAGGTCATCTACAAGATTCCTTTCTATTGGGGCTACAGTCGGGACCAACTATTTTGCACCATGTTCACAAGGCTATAAAGCAGTTTCCACGGCACTGTCAATGTTATTTGCGCGATGCAGCGAATGAGGCGCAAGACGAAACGATCTGCTCATGCAGAAGTGAGCAGCCGTTGCGCCAGGGGAACTAAGCCTCGACAAAATAGTGCAGAAAGGTTAACACTGAGTAAGTACGCCAGCCAATTCAAACTATTCTGCAGGCAACTTCATCGTCTGCGAGTGCGATGCAGCTTGGCTGGGAGACAAGCTCGCACCCCACGCCACCGTGGATGGCATCTGCAGCTACCCCGAGGAACGAGAGGGTGTCCCGCTGAGGGACTTCAAGAGACTTCCGCACTGCAACTGAACCCTCTTTTGGAAGAGACCATAATCGGTGACAAGTTAACAGCCCGGTAGATTCTCCGCCTCAAAGCAAACTTTCTTCCTTCAATGACATTTGGTCGCACAAGCAGCCGAAGCCCGGCAGAAGGCGACGAGAGCATGCTGGAGGCGAAGCTTGTACTGGGCTCTAATCCGGTCACCGATTACACACCTACGCTTTGCTTAACCTTACGATGGTCCACAGCGGACACCACAAGTCATCCCAGCCGGCATGGTGCTGCAAGCATAGCACATTGCTACGTGCCCCGCATGTCGCTGTGTTGCTCCCAAAGGTTGCGCAACACACACGCAGCATCGAAATGGCTTCGACGGCTTGTAATGTCCTCTGCGGTCCACCTTAAGGTGAAACAGAGTATGCGGAGCACAAATTTGTCTGCTGCTTCTTGCACGGGGGTTACGAGAATGTCAGAATGCCGAGCTCTTATTGGCCCATTGAAAAAAATAGGGGATAGACCTTGAGGCATCTAGCATTGAGGTCTACCCACTATCCTTTCAATCAAAGCCAATCAGAGCTCGGTGTCGTTCTGACGTCACCGCAAGCCCTGCGCAAGAAGCAGATGAACAATTGTGCTATGAATAGGAGACGTTAGTGTCCCCAGACACAGGCACGTAGCCAGGGTTTTGGTTAGGGGGGGCCCGCCCATGACAAAATGCTGTATGAGGGGGAGGAGAGAAGGCCCCCCCTCCCCTTCTTTCTGGATATATGCCTGCCCAGACATCTTATATAATGCCACAAATCTACAAAACTGAAAGTGCCAAAAGACAGGGACACTATGGTGAAAGAGACACTGCAACATGCTACAACGAAACTTTATTAAAAAAAAAAAGAAATATAAAGGGTCTTTTTAATGCCCAGGCTTGCTCTGACTAAGATGGGGCAGAAAGTCAACGCCTACACTTATATTTGTTGTCATATCAAGAAGAAAAAAAGTTCTTTACAATATTCATGGCAAGCGCCCACTCAAAATTTAGAGATAATTGAGAAAAAATGGAGGATAGGCGCTTGTCCGGTCATCAATTTTACATATGAATGTACTGTGCATATTTTCTCCGATCTTGCAAATTTGGGAATGGGCGCTTAACGTGGAATGGGCGGAGGCGCGGTATTCTACGGTAGTTCTTGTTTGATTGCCAAAGGAAGAAACAATGCTTTTGGCATTTAAAACGTGTGTCTCTTGATAAAATAACATAAAGCTAATCTAAGATGCACCCACATACAGAGTGTACCAAATAACTTGCACCAAACGTTAAAAAAGACATGGAATGCTCTACGACGGTGAAACCAACCGTATCTTATTAGCAAGCGTCTTACGAAAATGCACATATTTTTCTTAGTGCACCTACCCAAGCAGCACAGAGTTGGCCAGTCATCGGCCAGTGGCTGGCAATGGTCCTTGGCCAAGCGGCCAGACAGTGGCCAGAGACTGGCCGGTGACTGGCCTTTATCTGGCCGTTGGCCAATGGCCATCATCCATCGGCCAAGCATTGGCCAATGAATGGCTACTCTCTGGCCACTGGCCAAAAGACCCTCGCCAGACATTGGCCATTGCTTGGCCAAAATCTGTGCTGCTTGGGTAGTTATTTAATTAATTAAGACTATATTAGCTAACTTTTATAATATTTGTCTAAGGGCCAAAGTGTGAATTGGAAAGTCGTAGAGTGCATTGAGAAACACCCATTTAAAATGTGTGCTTCAGGATACGCTTTGCATGCTTCCTTTTTTTAGCCTAAAAAGAAAGCCTGCAAAATATAAAAAAAAACCATGCGACAATGCGCCCGTGCATGTCGCGCTTGCGGTGCTCTCAGGCGTGCTCTGAAGGAATAAAGTCCGCTTTAGGCCTTTTTCGGACAGCACGCCAGTGATAAGATGGACTTCGTTCCTTTAGAGCACGTCCAAGAGCCCCGCAAGCTTGACGCGCGGGCGCAATGTCACGTGGTCCTTTCTTTTTAATATTTCGCAGGCTTTCTTTTTAGGCTAATAAAAAGAAGTGTACAAAGCATATCATGCAGCAAACACCTTATTTGGCTGTTTATTTAATGGGCTATACAAATTTTTAATTTACATATTGGCCCTTAAACAAATGATTAAGAAGTTAGCTAATTAGTCTAAATTAATTAAATAGCTAGATGAATTTTCCCAAGATGCTTGCTAATAACATAATAACATACAGTTGGTGCCACTCTCGCAGAGCACACTATTTTTTTTCTTTTTTTAAACTTGGTGCAAGATTTTTGGGACACTTTGTCTATCTTAATTTGAGATATAAAGTGGTAAATTAGTAATGCTCTGCGAGGTGGCACAATTTTACTAAGGTTCTTGAGGTGAATAAAGTACCGTAATATTTTGAGAGATAGCCTACCTCAAACCGAGAGCAAATAGAGTGAAAATAGGGAGTGGGCTAGCCTTAGGTGTGCAATCGAAAAAAGTAAAAAAAAAAAGCTATTTTTAGGTCATATGTCCCTGCCATGCTTGTTATTGCGACGAGGCACAAAGAAGCAAAGATGACTGTACTTCCCAGTCAGCAATGTTCGCTTGTACCCTGCCATAGTTGACTAGCAGCTTTTACAGCGAGGCCATCATTCATCCCAACACTATGATTACTGGGAGTGGGCTTTCTTTTGGTGTTACCTTTTGGAAGTTGGGCGTTGGGTTGTTCTCAGGGACAGTGAACAATTGTGTTTTTGACGCCTGAGAACGTAAAAGAATAGCAAATCAAGCCAAAAATGGGGGTGGGCTATCTTTTGGGGGTGGGGCATTTCTCGGCATATTATGGCACAGATACCACAAATTTTCACTGAAGCTGTACTTGAGTGGAGCACTTTATCTTGTGATTTTTCAAGGGGTAGCACTTTCCCTGCGAAAATTATGGTTAACAACCTTGCCAGGGTCAACAGAGAATGACGACACAGATGGCCGATTTAGCGAAAGTTGTGCCTGTGGTGCCATCGCCCTACTGGCACAACGTGCAGATCTGCTTTCAAACAAGTGCATCGTCTGGCAGTTCCACCTATCGAGAGATGGTGCTACAAGTACGACCCTTGCTCACTCGGTCGTCTGCTGCTGACCTTGACAAATATGTTAGTCTCATTTTTCATAGAAAAAAAATAATGCTCTCAAATTTCAAAAGGTAAAACCACTATTAAAATACATCTTTGATAAAAAATTTCAGATCACTACGAGCCCGTGGCAATTTATGCAGCCAATTTTAGCAGCAGACTCGGGACTCAAAACACCCTATGCATGTCCACGCGTTAAACCGCAGATGCCATAAATCTAATTTTCGTTTCAGAAAGCTGCGGTCATAGGTCACTTCTGCGAATGCTGTCACTCTGTGCTCTGATATTGTGGTGTCTCCTTCCTGCGACAGTGTCTTTCAGCACTTTCTGTTTTCTAGGAATGGCCCATTTCTCCATCTTAGGATAGGGTGGCTAGTTAATACATATCTAGGTACACAGAAATGCTACTGACAATTAAAAAAGGTGTCAATTACTATACTTTTAGTCATTTGTGTAAAGAACTTGCTGATTATTTACTTATATAATGAGCAATCTCGTACCAACATACAACATATCTACTTTTTCCAAAGACCATATACATAAAGAAGATTTCCAGAATCATGCATTGAATCATGTTCACATACCATAATATTCCACAGATGAAGAGAAGATTTTTTCAAAGATTGTTCTTCTCTAGAGAATCTTCTACACGTGCAAAGATTTTCATAATAAAAATTCCGAGGACACCTAAGCACTTTTTACGAGTTGTGAATGCCAAAGCATGAATGTCGTTCTTCCGCTCCTTTAGTTCTTCTGCGGTGTACAAGCGTGGACGGCCACGTTTCGCTACCACTGAGATTGCGGCCAGTGGCCAAGGGCTGCGGCTGCTTTTCTGAAGCGGCTGCAGCCCACTCCCCCAGCAACGCCTGTTGCGAGAGCAGAGCGCGCGCTCTCGTGAAACAATCGCAGCTTAGCCCCACCCCCCTCTGGCAACGCCTGACACGAGAGCGGCGGCCAAGCACGCGCTTTCATGGAGCGGCTGCCAATGGCTATCTAGGAGCCGTTTTGCTCAGCCAATGGGAGAAGGGGCATTTCTTTCGTGTTTCTTTAGGGCTACAGATGCTGCCAGCTACGCTCCATTGGATAGTTAATGCTTTTGCATTAATAATAAGATAGAATTTGACTTTTTGTGAGACTACGCAATCTTGCAGTATGTCGTACACTTAAGTGGTCAAACTGTACAAAAAAAGCAGGTTAAAAAAAAAGAAAGTTTCAGCATAAAAAAAAAAATACTTTGATACTTAAAATCAATGGTCATACATATGTTGCTAAAGACAGTGGCCACAATGATCATTTGCAAAGGAACTTTGGCATTTGTACTGTAATTCAGAAGCAAAAGTTGAGGTGTACCTTGTTCTGCTTGCTGACGTCACAGACTTTCGAGTCGAGGAGGATGCTGACAACATCGAAGTTTCCGTGCGACACGGCGTAGTGGATGGCCGTGTTTCCCTGCAGGCCAAAACGGGGCGACACCAAACTCATCAGACGTTAAGAACTACAGAGCGCTAGATAGTTCTTAATTTGGAAGCTTTAGGGGGGGACACTACCTCAATATTACAATTTTCTTTTATATGTTTTCTGGAATAAATTATTTTCGACATGACAGCACCATCTAAAAAAGAAATTTCAAACTTTCAAATGCATTTCTTCAAGTTTAAAATTTAGCAGCAGATGTAGAAAACTGGTACTATTTGAGTAAGAAACTATCTGGAGACTTGGAGTTGGTAATTTAATACTGAAAGTTAAATTTCTGGACTTGATTACCATGAGGTAGGATTTTGAATTTTCTTTTTCCTTTATTGTGAAAGTTATCTGCTATTTGTACAACCACCCAAAAAGTGTGCATATATTAAAATAGTTTTTACAGAAACAACCATTCTTTTTTGCATTTCACTCCATCATAACCGGCAACAGGTATTCTAGTTTATGTTCCACCAGAGAAGCAACTAATATAGTGCTGTTTCAAAACAGTACTCTTCCAAAGCAAACACTTTTTGCTCTAGGGTGGGACCTGTGGTTCCTCAGTAGTATCTCCAGGTTTGGTTTAGGCAGCTAAAATTTTGCAGGGGGTTCTTCCATATGATTACCAACATAACCTGCAAATTTATTCCAATTGATGAAGCAGTTAAAAATTACTAGGCCTTTCACAGTAGTGTTCCCCTTTGAGAAATTGATTTGCAAAAAGAGTGCACCGTTGCCAATGTTCTCTTCTGTTACAAACCAAAACGTGCTGATTAGGTGAACACCGGACAAAAATTTGAAGAGGGGGTTTTGATAGCTGTTGAATGTGCTGTTCAATCACTTCACAGAGCGGATCTTGAAACTTATGCTGAATGTGCTGGGATAGAAATTTGTATGAGTGATGGGTTCCACTACTTAATTGGGAACTATTATTTCCCTCCACTTTTTGATGATGTTGTGTTTATTGACCATTTTAAAACCCTCTGTAATAGTACTGTTGATTTTTCTAAATACAGTGTACAATTCTATGGTGATTGTAATCTGCTTGGTCTTGATTGGTCGACTGGAACGGCATCACATATAAATAGTGTTACTTCTATGAAAGCGCCATGGCTACTTTCTCTTTAAAATTTCTATGGGTTTGCTCCAGTTTAACTCCTGCCAAAATACAGCTGACAATGTCCTTGATTTATGCTTGTCAAATGCTCCCATAGAGTCCATTGTTTCGGCTGTCATACAGTCGGTGCATGATGACGTATTTCATCCTCCCTTTGTAGTTCAGTTTTGCCTGTCATGTAGGCCCCATGCTCACCATCAGTTCTCTTCGTTTTGTTATGGCAATGGTGACTACTACGGTTTTCACAATCGCCTTTCTCATTTCAACTGGTCTGACATATTATCACAGCAAAACGCTGATTCGACCACTACTAAGTTGACTGTGGTAGTCTCTAATGCAATGAAGAATTTTATTCCAAAACAACAAGCACATAAATCTAAGTATCTTAGCTGGTTTTCGAGAGAGCTAAAGCGCCTGCTTCGTATAAAGTTGCACTATAATCGAACGTCTAAGAAAACTGAACTAAACATCTGGTACGTTAAATTCAGTGTTTAACGTGTTCTAGTGAAAAAGATGCCTATATAAAACTGATCAACTTTTGCGCTCATTGGGCGCGTTAAGTCAGCGCTCCTTTACTCCTACTCCGACGCTCAGAGTATCATACTCCGAGCGCAGCAACTAAACGGCGCATATCGTACAGGAGCGCCACACACCGAGACTGCGTTCCAAACCTACTCGAATAGATCCGAGTTACCCTGGCGTTTTATGTCACGTGACAACAAAAATAGAGAAACGCTGGACGCGGGTAGGTCTTCAATAACCACTTTTACTCTAGAGTTAGATCGAGTAAGTTTGGAACACGACCAGAAACTATCAACGGTTGACGACGGGCCACGGCCCACACGAGCTCCTTCCGACCATGGATACGGGTGGCAGAAGCCGAAAATATTTCGAAGATAAATAATTAGGCCCGGGTGGAGTGGCAGAGTCTAAAGCAAAAGAGACGGCAACGTTAGGAAGTTTCTACGAACGTTTTAATATTCCTGAAAGGTTTGAAGACTCGCTTCGTGCACATATGTGGAAGGTTACCTTGGTTGAACTATTTATTGACCATGCATGCTGTTCCGATTTAAATTAAAAACAATATTCTTGATCCCGCTCAAATTTTTTTTTTTTTGAGGAAAACCCTTAAATTTGTTGGAGATTTTCTGGTTTTGTCGGTTCCGTCTCGAAGCGAGACGGAAGCTGCGCCGATACCGGCACACCGTCGTTCGTTAGCACATCGTTTTTAGGCGGTATGCATGAACAAGCCTTCCCCGTAACGCTAACTGGTGTTTCGGCTTTCCAATCTAAGTTTCTTCATCTGCTGCAGCCGGGCTAAGCATTCTAAGCAGGGCAGCCGTCTGACTGTCTTTTCATCACTTTTCTGTCGCCGAGCTATCGGCACGCTCGTTCGATAGATCAATTTGTTTTCAGGCAAGACGCACGAACAAACCTTTTCATCGACGCTCGCTGATGTTTCGGCTTTCAAATCGAAGTGTCTTTATTCGCTGCGCTAAGTATTATAAAAAGGACAGAGCGGTCTTAATATCTCTATCTCGACAACTTTTCTGTTGCAGTGCTATCAACACGGTATCGTTTGATAGATTAATTTCTTTTTCAAGCGAGATGAACGAACAAACCTTTTTCGGAACGCTAATTGCTGTCTTGGCTTTCAAATCAAATCGTTTTTACCTGCTGGATTGAGCACTAATCAACTGAAAAGGGGCAGCGGTCCGCCTACGCCTTTTTGTCTCGATGGTCGCAAGAGCAGCGCAGCCATCTTGTTTGTTTACGTGACGTCACGGAGTGCGAAGAAGTGACTCGCGCTCCGAAAAATTCTCGGTGCACGAAGAGCGCGCTCGAGTGTCAGTCTCCGGTGGCAGTCCTCTCCGTTTAGTGAAAGGAGCACGAGGGGAAAAACGTAGTAAATAGTTTTTATGATTACTTTAGTTGCTGCTATTCTAGTTCAAGAACTGCTGGTACAACAGACAACTTTAACAAAAGCACAGACTTCTTATCTGTTTGTACTGTCGACGTCACAGAGGTTCTCGAAGCTATTGGAAATTTAAAACCCAAGTTTTCTGCGGAGGTGGACGGAATACCCAATTTTATTATTAAGGCGTGTTTGCTCCTCTTTTGAAATATATATTTAACCTATCTCTCATGAAACGTGCCTTCCCTGGTTTGTGGAAATCTTCTATAGTTGCACCCCTTTTCAAAGCTGGTGATCGGTCACTAATTAATAACTACTACCCCCTTTTGTTAATGTGTGGCTTCAGAAAAGTTTTCGAAATGGTTACGCATAGCCAGATCTTGGTTATTTCAGTCAGAAAATTAGTCCATTCAGCACGTTTTTTTTAAAGGGAAGCCCGTAGAAACAAATGATAGTCATAAACAGAGGCCAACTTGATGTAGTATATTTTGACATGTCGAAGGCCTTAGACTGTGGGATCATTCTTTACTCCTTTGCAAACTCAGTTATCATGACCTGTGCCCTAAGCTGTGTGAATGGTTCAGGAGCTACTTAAGTTTATGCAGTAACACTGTTTGTGTTGGCAACTCACTTTCAAGTCTTTTATATCGACTTCTGATGTACCCCAAGGGTCGAATCTGGGACTTCTGTTGTTTATTTTGTTTGTAAACGATATACCGTAAAATACTGGGCAAGCGCCTCCTCAAGATTTAGAGATAATTGCAAAAAAAAGAGGGGGATGGGCACTTGTTCAGTCATCAATTTTACGTATCAATGTACTGTCCATATTTTCTCAGATCTTAAGAATTTCGAAATGGGTGCTTAGTGTGGAATGGGTAGATGCGCGGTATTCTACAGTAGTGTCACGCGTCAAACATTCGAATATCCTTCTTTTCGCTGACAAGATCAAACTTTTTTTAAATGTTAAAGATTATGCTGAATGTACTTTATTGCAAACTGATATTGGTGCAATTTCGGAGTGGTGTGCAAAAAATGCTTTGTCGTTAGATACAGAAAAACTAAATTGATTTATTTATCAAGAAAATGGGACGTTTTCTTGTTCTATTATCTGCTTGAGGGCAATGCGATAGGCTGTGTATCTCTTGTAAGAGACCTTGGCTTCTACCTACATTGATAGTACTTTTTCATTTACTGTGCATATCTCTAAGATGACTGGTTCAGCGACAAGAAAGTTGGGTATGATCACTCCGTTATCCTATTCTTTCACTTCACCATTATCTGTGGTGTGTCTGTACTGCAGCCTGATATGCTCAAGACTTGAATTTGGTCCAACTAGTTGGAACTGACCATCCTTAACCCAAGTTGATTAAAATGTGCAGAAGTTAATTCAAATTATTCACGACCAATACTACATTAATTGGTCGGAAACTGTTTTTTTGTTATGATTCATTGGTATCATTACTTAGGCTGGAAAGGCTGTCAATGAGGAGGGCTATTAGAGACATCCATTTTCTTCATAAGGTACTGTTAAAACTGAGAGCTTACTTGTGGGTATAGACTATATGCCCACTAGAGTTAGTTGCTATTTCTTAACATTTTACCCCAAAAGAATTTGTGGATTGTCACCGTTACAATGTAGTATGCAGTCTGCTTTCATTAACATAGGCAATTGTGAATGGGATAGTTTCCTTGATTTTGCTAAATTTAAACCAGCCCTGCAAAAAAGTATTTGATCTGACTCGGAGTTTCCTCGAACTTGTATTTGTGTCCTTTCACATGTTTTTGTATATTTGAAATAGTGTTGCTGTAGACACAAACTGACAGTGCACCACACAATAGACTTCATAGCTGTTTGAGGGCACTAAGAAAAAAAAGCATTATTATTATTATTGTCATTAGTGATTGGAAAAAATAGTAAGGTTGGAGTTTTTTTTCTTTTTCTTTTAGTATAGAAAGAAAAGCAGCTGAGGGTGTTTGATTTATTTATTATGTATAAAACAAGGGTCAATGTTTCATTTTTCAGCGTTCTAGGACTACTTTTTTTGGGTGAAACTATTTTGCCAGTAGCCAGCAAAATAGCCCAGGGAAAAGGTGCCGGCAGTTTCGGACGGCGCGTGTATCACTGGGGAGCTCGTTAACACATTCCCCTGCCTGCAGTCACGCTGCTTCGCAGCAACAGTCTGCGGCTGCTCATTAGAAAAATATTGACCCAATTGGCCTACCAGCACCTGCCGCAATTGGCCTACCAGCACCCGCCGTGCAGCACCCGCCGTGCAGCACCCGCCGCGCAGCACCGGCCGCGCAGCACCGGCCGCGCAGCACCGGCCGCCCAGCACCGGCCGGCGGCCCAAGCCCCGCTGTCCTTCATTCACCCCCGAAAAGGGAGTCTATTCGCGTCTCCAGCTCGACGCTCGCCCTCCCGCGGCGGAAACGGGAAGCGCTCTAGTGAGGGTCCCCGATTCTCCTGCTCAGCGGCCATGGCGGAACTGCTTGCCATCATGGCTCGCGAAATGTTGTTTCCGAATGCAAACAACACTCTTCACTGTCCCAACGTAGTGCTGCAGCCGGTATGGGATTGTACCTTACTGGAGAGTTTTAGTATTGCGCATAGAAGCAAACGCAAGCGGTGTGCGTTTGCGTTAGAGTTGCGTGCCCCATGTTGTGCGTGCGCCTCATCGCCATGCGCCATCCAAGACCGCAATTTCGGGCTCCGCGCACGCGCAGTGTGGAACGCGCAAAGCTAACGCAAACACACAGGGCTTGAGTTCGCTCGTATACGCAATATTAAAACTCACTAGTGTTTCACCGGCTTCCAACGCCAACGAAACGTGCTGCAGTGAGAAGACGTGCAAGCAGGTAGGCGTTCCTTCGAACTGGAAAGGCTGAGATTGGCAAAACGACGGCGAGCAAATACAAAAGTAAATAAATGCTATGAAAAACTAGTAATTAAAAAAAAAAAAGCTTTTTTTTTTTACTTTTGGCCATTTGGTTTGGAAGTATATTGGCGGCGACTTTGGACGTTTCGCCGATTGTCAAATGTCGCGACTTTACCCACAATTAATGTAATTTTACATGAATTTCTCACATTAGCTAGAATGTTTTCATTGATTTTAGACTATTTTTATTTTATTTGTAATTAAAATGCAACAATTTGAACCAGTGATGATAATTAGCACAGTTTTCATTATCATGTTTCTTCGCGCGTTTAAAATTAGATCATAAGAAACAAATTATATTAGGGCTTGAAGAATTACTTATTCAAATATGTGAATATTAATATTAATATTATTATTAAATATCACGGCAATATATGCCTCTAATTAACGCCAAGATCACGAGAATACTCTATTTCACCATAATAGTCTTTCCAGAAAGGTATAATTCTGTTTTATTTTTAGCATATGAAAAACTCTGACATAGTTATCAAGATACACAGAGTTAAACGCTGGATGTAACATGAAGTCCTACGCGTCACGCGGTGCTATAAAAACACACACACACACTACAGCTGTCTGACTCGGATTCCGTCCTGGGTTGTTGCAGTGAGAGCAGCGTTTATTCGTTTATGCGTTTCGTGGGCATATTGTAAAGATTGGAATTATTCTGTTATTCTTGTGCTGGGATAATTGTCATTATTTCCCGTGACAATTATCTGAGCGAGAAAAAGGCAGCGAGAACGCACAGATATCAGCACTGATTTTTTCAACAACTACGAATATCAGCCTGGATCGAACAGTATGTCACAAAATAAAGTTTCCGCGAACAACTTTTCTGAGTAAATAATTACGATGTGAGACACTTCTTGAGTCATGAAAGAATCCGTAATTAAGACCTCTATCGAGAAATTAATTCCGAAATAGAGGTGAGTTTCGGTTTCGCTTCAGAATTAAAACGCGCATCCTTCCGTAATTAATACGCTAAACACAGTTCTTGTTTTCAGGTTAAAGAGGTGACCTGCGCTGATAAAACATTAGCTTCCTCGTATTACCAGAAATAATTTATGTCGCTTAGTGAAGCCAGCACACTAGACAGGCTCAACAGCGGCACGCATCTCTGACCCTCACTAAACCCGCCATCTTGGAAAATGAGTGGCGCCACCTATAGTTAGTTGGAGTCGCGAATAGCGAAGTTTTGTCGACAACATTCATTTTATTTATTTACTTTTTTTTTCTTTTTTTTTTTTAGTGTTAATCCTAAAAAAAAGATAAGTCGTAAATATTGCCAAATGCCTTTACAAAACAAAACAAACTTTCAACAAAAAAAAAAAAGGAAAGGAAAAAAGAGGACCTGGTGGATCGAACCAGGGTCCAGCTGCGTATGAGGCAAGCACCTCACCACTGAGCTACTCTATACGTTCAAATAGCCGTGTTCACAATTCGTTTCATACGAGACCCAATGGGGCACAACTGCCGGCACCTTTTTTTCCCGGGTTATTGTGCTGGCTGCCGGCAGAATATCCACTTCCGATTTCTTTTTATTGCTCGCTCTGAATAAGTATGTTTTGCGGCTCTTTACCCTTTATGCAATGCCTGCAATGGCCCTCAAGGTATGATAGATGATAAATAAATGATCATACCGAATGTTAGAACCAAGGTCCCAAAGTGCAATAATCTGCTCACATTGACATCAGCCATGTTGACGATGCGATGAAGCAGATGACGGGAGAACTCCTCGAAGGTGTCCATGTAGTCCTCAACCACGTTGGGATCGGAGTCGGCGGGACTTGCGATCCGGAACCACTCTTGCTGAATCAAGGAGACCGCCGTTTTCTACAAAGAGACAAAATAATCAAGGCAGGCAACTTAAAGGGGGTAATGAAACAATATCGGGTTGGAATGTTCGTGATTTTGCAGGGGCATACTGGTCCTAGTCTGGCCCAAGTATACTCGCAGAGACCGTCACTGATTCAGAAGCTTCTTGGTTATGGTGAAATTGCGAGGACAAAAGGGGAGTATTTGTTTCAGTATTGCCTTCGCAAAGCTCGATGACATAATTGTCGGATCGAAACCACCCGCCTGACGACAGTCGAGCGCGGCTCATGAAGTGGACACGAGAACTGCGTGAGCACTCAACTTCGGCTCGTAACGATCAATGCCTCGGCGGACACTCGGGTAACGGCTTGTGTCCAACCATTGCGGTGATGAGAAGAGCCGAGCTCTAACAACACCTGGAGGTCAGCACAGATTTTCTTTTTTGCTAACCGCAGCGTGTGGCTATGATTAACGTCAGCACTATAGGATAGGCACCAGGCCACGTGGCCACTTGTTCTGGCTCCGAGTTGAGGGGACGAACAATGCTCATGTTTCTCAAAATGTTTTGCCCACTGCCTTTGCTTAGAAAAAAAAACAAAAAAACTAAGGCAAGCTTATTCAGGTAGTAATGTTAGGAAGTGATTCTAAGTAGTATTTAGCAAAAGGAGAAAAATCGTTTCATGACCCTTTTAACTTTACAGGAAAAAAAAGAAGCAGAAATTGTCCACTGCCAACAGTTAGAAAAGGAGATGTTAAAAGTATAGTACTAGTTTTTTTTTTTTTTTTTTTCTTTGTTGGTGATGCAGACTGGCAGTGAAAAGTTAGAACACTGGATGTTGTTAACCCATAATTACATTACTGCAGAGGCTCAAATGCTTGCAGCCCTCAAAACCTCTAAAACTTGTGAAAGAAAAAAATAAAAAATCTAATTATATGCAATTTTTTTCTGTACAGATGAATATACATACAACTACCGGCATTGCACTAGTAGTGCTTTCAATTAGCCAAAAATTCAAATAACGCAAGTCTGAATTAATGTAACTTCAAGTTACAGAGTACTTTGGTAATACAGTGCAAACAGTGTGACAAAGCACGAACAAGTGATTGACAGTTTCTCTTCGTTCTTTCAGAATTAAAAGCCCATAATCAAAACTGCTAGTGGGAAGAGAAGTGCCAATTTGGGGCACACATTGTGGGCACACACCGATGCACTGTGGAGAAGCAACACTAGCGGGAGTGAGCTCTGCAAGTGTTGGTTCTCCACAGTGCATCGGTGCTCGATAAGAAGCATGCTTAACGGAGCTAAGCCGCCGTGATCAATAGTGCTAAGAAAAATATAAAGATCGCAGTTCATTTTGAAGCGAATATCAAATAGCCGTATTATTCAAAACTACTATTCGAAAATGAGAACATTTCTCACAGTCCTCGATACAAATTTAGCGAGGCAGATTTCGGGAACTTCAATTCTTGAAAGTAAACAGTGTGACTTCCTCAAAAGTAACAAAACAGTGGCAGCTTTAAGTAAAGCATAGGAATCTGCTAGCTAGATGTACCCAAAGTTAAAGTTACCTAAAATTACTCGCTGCTATCATATACTGTCAGTACTTCCCAAAATGTATCACATACCAGCTTGTTGGGGTCCCCTCTTTCTGGCTTCATGAGGTAGTCATTGAGAACCTTGCAGGCAGCCTTGACCTCCCTGCTTGGTTCATGCCTTTGTTCCCAAGATGGAAAAAAAAAAAAAGAAAGATGAAAGGATGAGTTCTAATTTGTGCATCTCGAAAGCGTAAACCTGATTCCTACATGGAACGCACATCTGGAGAACAATGGTTATATAAGCATGCCAAAAGCAGTTGAAGGAACACAACCTAACAACTGCTGTGAAAGTCTCAGTTGAATTGTGAACTTTTTAAAATTATTAAAATTTATCTTTTTGACTTGGCTCAGGTAAGTTCCTGGCTTCGGGTCGATGCCATGCCGAACTGCACTCCATCCCTGAAAGTTCCCCTTACTTAAAAGTGTTCATTGCTCGCTCGATCCCGGACAAAATGGAAAATAGGACGCCTCAAGGCAACGATATTCAAGCTTTACCTCTGACTTGCGACCTTAATCTCACCTTTTAAAATTAGTGAAACACCAAAGAAAACTGGAGTACTTGGAAAACATGGAAACTAGAAGAAAAATCTTGCACCTACAATTTTTTCATAACATATATTCTGGCCAAACTGGCATAAATGCCTCCTTCTACCTTTCTCCTCCCACCTATACCCTAGGTGTGATCATCCATTTAAAGTAAAAAAATACTTGTTTAACTACTTCTTTAAGAACTTAT
Source organism: Ixodes scapularis (assembly GCF_016920785.2). Taxonomy (NCBI): domain Eukaryota; kingdom Metazoa; phylum Arthropoda; class Arachnida; order Ixodida; family Ixodidae; genus Ixodes; species Ixodes scapularis. Next base: position 43,958,279 of record NW_024609838.1, on the reverse strand, counting down.
TTTTTGTTAAAACATTAAGTGATTGGAACTCTTTACCCTTCGAAATTGTAAACACTACAAACAATGATCTATTTTTTTCAAAAATGATCCCTACTTCCTAGATCCTTTTTGTGATCTCACAGCGATGAAAATAATCCCTGGAGAAGGGGAACAAAGGGGCTAAGGATTATTTTTTGTCATGCTTGTCCAGCTCGCTTGCAACTTGCATGAATTGCATTACCATCAAGACCTTAAAATGCAGGCTGTTCACCGTTGTTGGTGTTAGACTGGCAGCAGCTGATGAAACCTGCTTGCTCTACTGGTGTATAACTCCTGGTTAGCTCAGTTGGCAGAGCACTCCACTGGAAATGGAGAGGTCCCTGGTTCGATACCAGGACCCGGTGGATTTTTTCGGTTGCGTACCAGTCACCTAGCTATGTTTGGAGATTTGTGTTTGTCCTTCATCCTCCTTGTTCCCCTTGTCCAGGGATTATTTTTGTCATTCTTGTCCAGCTCGCTTGCAACTCTGCATTGATTGCCTCATCATCTTATAGTGTTTTTTTGCGTGTACGTGTGTGTGTGTGTGTGTGTCTTTTTTTGGCTATGCACATATTTGCATGTAGTCATTGTTCTCTTTCCATTTGCCTAATACTTTTTACTGCAACGCTGTTGTTTTTCTTTTTTTTTTTTTTACTCCCCCTGCTATAATGCCCCTGGCACTGTAGGTATCGGAAAATAAATAAAAATAAATAAATGTATAACAAAAATGAAAGAACCCCTAAAATAATTTTTCTTTTAATTTTTAAACAGTTATGTTGGGACATGTGTTAGCAAAAATTAATTTTACGTAAAAAGAATAATTTTTTAGAGCAATATTGACGGCACGAGACGCAATTTCGTTGGTAGTCCTTTCCTTTCTACTTGTTTTCTCTCTCACCATCTCGGGCACGTGGAGGAGAGGCGGATCAGCTTGGCCATCTCGTTAAGGCGGAAAAGAGTGCATGACCCTTCCGTGACGTCACAAACTTTGCGCGCAGAATTTAAAATAAATCTCGCACCTTCAATATTGCTTAAAAAATTATTTCTTTCGCGTAAAATTAATTTTTTGACATGCGTGTCCCAACCAGACTGTTTAAAAAATACATTCTTTTCTTCTCAGGGGCCCTTAAACAGTAGGATTTTGTTTCGTTAGTCTTGAACGAATACAACTAAGAATGAACCCCAAAAAAAAAGGTTCTTGGAAAAAACGCTTGATCATATGACACGCCTGCAGCGCCAGCTTAGAGATTAATCTACAAAATACAACACTCAGTGAGGTCTTGAAAGATATGTAAGGGTGTCAAGTAATTACTTAGTTGTGAAAACATCCCCATAAAGGTCATTACTCTTTCTTTTTTTGAATACTGGGTTTGAAAAAAAAAGTTATGGTTGAAACCAGAAAGTGTGGTCGAAAAAAGACCACAGTCTCTGGTTTTAACCATCCTGTTTAATTTACATTAGCTCCCCTGGACTTGAACCATTAATTTTTTTAAAGAAGTTTATTTTTAGTGAATTTTAAAGGGTGTTATTGGTGACTACGTTTGACTGGAACTTTGACGCTTATCAATGCTTACTTAGGTTATCTTTCCAATTCTAAAAAGTTCAGCATTTACCGGAGCTTAAAGGAACACTGACACACCCCAAAATGTTTTTCAAATGTTTTGCCAGGCATTTAATAATGATGTTAGAAGACCACCCAATTAATATTTTGCTACAGCGTCACATATATTTTCAAAAAAGTAAAAAAAATGCAACTGCTCGAAACCGAAACTGGACTGGGGAAGAAGAGGAAATAATAGAGGAGAAAGCGTCGCCAAAAATCACGTAACTGTGCAACTTTTTTTTCTTTCAATTAATGCATTTACAGTTTTTTCAAAGTCCCAAAAAATGGGTGTCATATTTCTTTTTCTATTTTTATTATTGAGTGTATGCCTTTGATGACCTACGACTTCGATTATATTTGGTGGTTGTGTCTAAAGAAAACGGCAGCGGTTTTGAGGCTCTTTTCAGGCGGAAAGAACACAAACTTCAAGCCACAAATTGTGTTCTGGGTAGTTGGGCTCTCATGTCATGTGTCATGTACGAATAAAAACCCCGGTCAGCATAAATGCCCTGACAGTGTCCCTTTAAAGGGATACTTCAACGAAACTTGAAATATTCTCGTCGTGTTCAAAAGTAGGTTGAATATGATCCACAATATCCGTAAATGACAATCGCACATTTGTATTTTGAGCCTGGTGGCTGTATTTTTCGTTATAAATGGCCCACTCTGGCAAGCGCTCGGAGAAGGCCCAGCGGAGACCACGTGACATCCAACGCAATCGTGACGTAGGTCGTCTCAGGACGAGCAAAGCTATGGCGAGGCTGACATCGAGAGGATGGCCTAGTCCTTCCAGCCACCGAAGCGGCTGCTTTTGTCAGAATTTTGAGTGACGGGTTAATCTTCTGAAATCTTGTAGGGGGACAATAGCGACTTCTGCGACACACAAAAGGGATTCTCGGGACAAGGGCAGTTCCTCCTTCCCCTCTTCCCTCGTACTGGCCGGGGGCGAGACAACCTCCGTCACTAGCTGTCAAGGTTCCTAGACGGGCATTACTATAAGCGAGGCGTTAGCGACATCCACCAGGTGCTCTTTGCTAATCGTTTAATTCGTTTTAAAATTCCTTTTGGTGACTTTTTAACAAAATATTGGTATGTTCGATGTGATGCTGCTTCTTTGAACACATATAGACCAAAAAATGAGCGCCGAATTTTCATTGTAGTATCCCTTTAGAGCCCGACCTGCAAAATATTTTTTTAACTTTGCCGAAAATCCTCCTTGCCACCCCTCCCATTTCCACCTCTCCCACTCTTAATTTGATGGCAGGGGGGGGGGGGGGGGGACTCCTTTTGTTGCTGCATCTTAATGTTGGATGAGCCAGGATAAGCACCTGGCTTATCTGGCTCCAAGATGCAGCAACAAAACCCCCCCCCCCCCCCCCCCCCCCCCCATCAATTTAAGAGTGAAAAAGGAGAAAATGCAAAAGGTGGCGAGGAGGATTTTCAGAAAAGTTAAAAAGATATTTTGCAGGTCGAGCTTTAATTTCTTAATATTCACTTCACAGACGTTGCTCAGTCGAGTGGAGGCATGCCCAGCCTCCTCTGCAGCGTCTGACGGGAAAAGACTACTAAAATGTAATGCAAACTCACTTCTCTGCTCGCTCTGTCATTCTTGACTGCTCCGCACGGGGCTGCAACGGCACTTCCGGCCTCTTGTCCTCGGGACTCCCCATGAGGGCACGTCGATTGTCAAAGCCCAGCGGCATGGACGTCGGCCGTGCCATCACCTTCCGAGGGGATCTCGACGCCAGCTTCGGGATCCGCGACGTCAGCGTCGGAAGGGCCGGGTCCAGCACGTTCTTGTCAATGAAGTCCTTAGCCACGTTCGTGATCTGCGAGCTGCACTTGTCGCATAGCCGAACCCCCGCATTATCCGTCCGTGCCTCTTCCATGGACGTCGTCATCGTCGTTCCAATGGTCCGCCTCTCCTCCGGCTTCGCCTCCGACTTGTCTCCACCCGCAGACTCGCCACGACACACGTCGCAGACGATCGTCTCGTTCACGTTCCAGTCGCCAACGCCAATCGTCTCCGTCTGCCGCAGTTCACACTTCTCGCAGAGGACGTCGGAGACGGCACAATCTCCGGAACCCCGCGATGTCTTCTCCTCATTCACAACAGACGTCACGCCGACGTCCCGCTGCGTCACGTGGATGCCGACACCGATCGAGCGGCGCCGCACGCTCCGGCAGCGGTCGCACGTGGCGTCCCGCACGTCGAGCACGCCCGTCCCGGTTGAAACGACGTGAGCCTTCACGTCTTCACATCGCACCTGAAGCCCCACGTGGCGCCGGTCCACCGAGTCCGCCTGGAGCATGACGTCCCGTTTCCGCACGGGACTCGGGGAGATCTGGACACCAACATTTCCTTTCGTGACTCGTGTCGTCTGGGCGCCCTGGCTTCGTGAGCGCGGCCTCGGAGTTGGGGCGGGCGAAACTGGTGGCGTTGGGACAGGGGACCTCGCCTGCGCTGTCACGCCGACGCTCGATGTTCTAACCACTTCGGTGTTTACGGCAGAGTCCGATGTCACTACCTGCAACCTTTCCTCGCATCGCGAGCAGGGCCGCAGCTCGGGCCGGACTGATGTCGGCTCGCAGACGTCGAACGTCAGTTGCTCCAACTTCTTGCGCACGTCCCGACGCACTTCTGTGTCCGTTGCCGTCTGCTTAGACTCGTACTGCTTCTGGTTGCGCTCCGCGCACTTGGTGCACGGCAGCGCTCGCGGAGGTCGCCTCTCGCGTTCAGCGTCGAGTAGGGGCGATCGTTCGTATTGACCTCGATACTCGGCCTGCGACGGGGCCGCGGAGTCCTCGCCGACTCCGACGGTCCGCGTCTCGACGGAGCATCCGACGCCTACTGTCTTCTGGATCCGCACGAGGGGCTTGCTCCGGTCCAAACTTCGGCTCGGACGTACGGGCGGAGTGTCCTTAAAGGTTCCGTTCAGGGCAGCGTCTAAAGAAAGGGCAAAGGATAGCGGGCTCATGCGTCCCTTTTCGTCTGATGTGATTCGAGGCGTTACGATGCCCCGTCCGTCTAGTGCCCGGAGCCTCGACTCAAAATCGTCTTCACTGTCTTCTTTTAAGACAGGAGTTTCCACGCGATCGTCGCCTACAGCAACCGAGCGCTGGGACAGGTGGGTTGATTTTGCCTTCAGCTGGAGCATAAGCAGTCGCTTCTCTTCTTTGAGAACGGAAAGCTTCACCTGAAATGAGAATGATATGATGCCAATGTTGTGGCACCCATAACTACACTATTTTCTTGCATATAATCCACATCAAAATTTATATAAAATCAAAGTCAAAGTAGGGATCCAGTTATACGCGAATTTGGCGGGCAGTGGGGCTTCATGGCAATGCATGCAAAGTTGTGGGGATAGATTCCTCATAGTCCCTCTTCTAAGGTCTCTTCTAGGGATTTTCCTTTTCCCCACCATCTCCTCATTTTCTTCTTTTTTTCTTTCAGGTTGCCAACTTTGCATTGTTTTTCCAGGCTCAATGGCCAAACCGAGCCGTCGTTGATTTGACGGCAACACACAAAGCATCATTGCTGTCAAATGTGTGCTGCCTTCGACAGCAACGTTTTTTGCAGTTTCAGATCCGTTGCCGAAAAGATTGGAAACCGAGCAGCAGGCCGGAACTACGGCTGCTACGACGTTGACAAATCATGCATGCAAGAATGGAAGAAGGAGAGCCTGCAAACTGCAAGCCATGACCGACGATCATTCCGCGCTCTGAAGACTGGTGCGTACCCCGAGCTTGAAAAAGTACTCGCAAAGTTTGTCAAGGAGAAAAGAGGTTGCAATCATGTCGTATCAACGCAGGTTCAGCGTGATTGCGACCTCTCCCAACGAGATGCTGCGGAACATCTTCAAAAATTGCTGCATCAGCCTTGCCTTGACGGCATGGATCACAACACTACTCGCAGCAGCGAAGGCACCTCAGATAGCTGCAGCAACTGCAGCGATGAGTGTATTAAAATAAAGATAGGGTTGCTGCAAGATCTTAATATTGATTTGCACAATTAGTGCGGGCAATAAGCGAGGTACTTTTTGTCTTTTTTCTGGGAGTAGTAAGTTGGGGGTGCTAGTTATATGCAAAGGCGGGTAATATGCGCGAAAATACGGTACGTGGAGTGGCTGCTTTGTATATAGATAAGCTTGGTCTACTTAAAATAACATACTACAATATATTGTATTACAATATACAATACATACTATCAGGGATGGGCAGTATTTCAAATACAAGTATTTAAAGTATGTATTTCAAACACTTTGTGTATTTTGTATTTGTATTTAATTACAAATTGGGTAATATATTTGACGTGTGTATTTAAATACTAAAACGTGGGTATTTCAAGTACAATTGTAATTAAATACAATTTTGTGGGCGAAAATACATCCCTCAAATTTATTGTCACTGTCCAGAGCAGGAAGAAAACTACGTTCTGCACCAAATGCAGTGTCTCTCAATCAAGCACAAGCGTTTAGTGACTTTTTGATTACGGTGCTAGTCCAGGGCAAGAATAGTGACGAAATCGACGTTCACAGGCAGACTGGCTAAATAAGTGCCTGTGACAACTTGTGATGCTTTCCAGCCTGATTTCCATCCATATTTTTGCCTGGAACATTCTAAATGCGTGGGTTGTCCAGATTTTCGTAACTGGTGCGAGTCACAACAATAAAAAATTCTCTAGCTAGTGCTGCGCGTCTTGGTCGTCTCGGTTCTTTGTTGGTCTATACCAAAATGTAATCGACAAAAAGAGCTGCTTGAAGCTCTGTACTTTTTTCACCTACTGCGTCCAAGCTGATTAAATTTGTTTGTGATTATATTTCTATTACGTTACTAGAGCCTCGCACACTAACTCCCGAGTGTGCGACTCAAAATTATAATGAGATACCCAGAAACCCGTTGCAGGTGCCTTGAAGTCGCTGACGGAAATTTTGAGGAATGTATTTGGAAAAGCATTTGGAGGAAACCAAATACATTTGGTTGTATTTGTATCTTGTGCTTAAATGCTTCTTTGGAAATGTAATTATATTTGTAATTAAATACATTTTTGACAAAGTATTTTGTATTTGTATTTCAATACATATTTGCATGTATTTTGCCCATCCCTGCATACTATAATACAATATACTACAATATGAAGTTGAGCCCACTGGCATAAGGTAACAATTAATAAATTTATATATTCTATTCCCACAAAATTATTGTACGCATCTGGGGCACATGAAGCAAAAACACTGCTGTCCATCGAGACCAGCCGACCACCAATACATGCCAATAAGTTTGATGGCAGAAAATTAACGTTGGGGACATCACACACCCACAAGCAAAACAAAAGTAGCAAAACTGAATGATGCCTAAGAATATCCACTACTAAGCAATCCTTACTCTCCAATGCAAAAGTAGCCTCAATGTAACAGAGGCAAAACATTCTCTTGCAGCCATAGTTGAGCCCGCTGCTGGTTGGCACATGCTTCGAAAGAGCTCGTCCGCTAAAGAAAAGTCTTTGTAACTTGAAATGCACATATCAGAATCATTGACGAAGTTCACTGTGCGCATGCTCTGACCAGCAACAACTACCGCTAAGACAGTGAGAGAACACTAAGCACAAGTTACCCTATAGAGAACTGCAAACACTACATTCTAGCTGGTGCCCCATGCATGCAACACGTGCACCATGCGCATAAGGGCACCTCTGACAGGCATGCACTTACACGTGTTTTCTAGCAACAGCAGAGAAATGGCACCTGCCAGATGCCCTGCTTGCGACCGTGTATAGGGGGCGTTCAATGGGCACCATATTTGAGCACATTGTTGACAAGTCAAGCTCAAATCAAGCTCACACTTATCGTCTGCTAAGAACGGCTACGTAAATGTTGTGAAATGCCCGTTCCGAGGCGCCATAGGAGCACCCCGTCGGCACGCTTTCACCACAAACTCGCCCATGGCCGCCGGCGAACAGCCCCTATATTAGTCCATGGCCATGCAACGAGTTAAGAAAGCATTAGAGGCAGTTAGGCGATTCATGTACAAAATTACCGGGGCACACTACATAGACACGAGAGACTATGGTGCCCGGAACTAATCTCCGACTGGAGTGTTTCGAGCCCCATATTACCGCCCATGCATCGAAAGTGGTCCCAAAGCGGCAGCAAAGAATGCATCGGAAGACGGTGTGTCGTGCCGTTGAACGTCGCAATCTCGGTGGTTGGTCACGGAAGTTCTGCCAAAAAAAGACGAGCGAACCTGAGTGTCGCCGTCGTCGCAGCGTCCCAACTCCTGGCTTTCTGAGCTTTCGTGAAAAGACAAGTCAGAGAGCAACCTATGGCAGAACGGCAATCAGCCGCATCCACCTCTGCCGCCACGGTGCCACCGGGATCGCAGCGTGCAACGGCACGACACGAGTGCGACGTCATCGAGCGGAAATCGAGGAACCACAAACGGGGACGCGGTCAAAGTCGGAGACGCGCTCCAGGCACCATAGGGAGGCAGTGATCGCCCGTACCTGCAACAGTGGTATGGCCTTGACCTCGTCTTCGAGCTGCCTGATGCGCTTCAGACTCGTGGCCATCAGTTCCCGAACGTTGGTTAGCGCCGCCCGGTTAACGCCTAGCGAGTTAGGACCGGTAGGACTAGTGGCCAGCCCGGGTGGATGCTTGGTCGGCGGGAAGCCGTTTCTGAGCTGCAAGTCACGCCGTGGACGGAGGTCGGCGCTCGTCGGGAAACAAAACCGACACCGACACAGAGCCCAGACTAGCGCCACGACCGATAATCCCGACGCTACGATCGCGAGTGCAAATGCCATTACTAGGTTAGTGGATGAGTGAAGTTGACGCACTCTTCTAGGTGTGGAAACGGAATTTTTCGGTTGTTATTTTTCCTTAGGGGACAGGCGGCTCGCTTTCTTGTGCTTCTTCTTCATCTTCCTTTATGTTTTTGCAATATTTTTCGTCTTCTTCACCTTAGATCTAGCACTGTCTTTGTCAAGGTCCAATGCTGTTCAACGAATAATAATTCTGTTGTGTGTATGCTTAGACAGCCAAAAGTTAGCCAGCCTCAGAGGCACCTGGTGTCTCAGCCAATGCAGTACCACTCCTAGTCTAGTTTTCTTAACATGCATCACGCAGTAGTGACACACAACCACACACTAGTACGATGCTCATGCAGATCGGGACAGGCAGGTGTTGGAGATTGAACTCACCAATCTTCATAACAACTCACTGGATCGCGCTTCCTTGCTCAGCGAGCGCGGCCACCGGAAGTTCCAAAATAGGCTATCTTAGGCATGCATAAAATCAGCTGGGCAAAGCATTGCAGAGGCTGGGTGGCTGCGTGCTGAAAGACAAGTTTTCTGCTCGTTCGCCGTTGTTTGCTGAAGAAGCTTTTTAAAACCTTGCGTAAACGGTCGTAGCTGTCTTTGAGGACCCGTGGAAATGTTTACAAAAGCGCAGCGCCGCAGGGAAAAGGCACAGCTTGTTGAACGCAAGTCTCACTGTCTCGGGTGGCGTGATCAAAGGATGTGCCTTGGCACGCTGAAGTGCTGTGTCTCTTTGCCTTTGCATAAAATAGACAGACTACCCACAACACGTCGTCATCACCACTGATCAGTGGTCGATCGACATAATCAAGCCCCGTTTGTAAAACTTGGCAGCAAGTTTGGACGCGGCCTGCCTATACATTGTGATTGGTAAACAGATGGCACATGACCATATGGGCCGTATTCCAAAGCTTTTTCGGCCTCACCGTTTCATAACATGGCATTCGCAAACCTACCTCCCATCCAGCACTGTCCCATTGCGTTGCTCTTTCTGTGTTGCCATGTGATGCATCCATTTGAGGAGATTTCCAACATAGCCATCCATATGATACATAATAGATCATTCTTGAAATTTTTAAATGAAGCATACATCCTAGTTACTCATAGTGCATGACCACTAGTTGGTTGTGCACTATGAGCACGCATTGGAGACAAGCGCTTCGTCAGCATTTGGAGTGCACTCGGATCAAAACGCATTCCACACGAGTGCTGCGTCAGTGCTTGGCACAAACTCGGAACCAATTATGGGCTTCGTGCCGGACGTGATAAGACCAACTAATGGTGGCTCTGCATAATCTATGCATCATTTCACTATTTCAGAAAAAGCTTTCAACAACCACTGATCTTTTACAGTGGAGCTGTAAAGGGCTAGTTTACTCAGTATCGCGTCCGCGGACAAAGAAATGTTGACACAAAACTCCAGACGGCTACCGCTAACGCTCATGGATGGCAGCAACCTTTCCAGCCTTTCTACTCTGGTTTTCGCCGGAGTGTAAAGGCTGAATTTCTCTAGGCGTCGTCCTAAAAGTCGTCCTTGAGGACATCTTAGACATCGTCCTAAAAGTCGTCCTCGAGGTCGTCCTAGATGTTGTCCTTGAGGTCGTCCTAGGCATCGTCCTAGACGTCGTAAAGATAACAGCTTCGCTAGTCCTCCATCTTCACGTGAACTGGAAGGGCTCTACACTTTTTCTCTTTTTTATTTGTATAGCAACTATTGATTAGTGATAGTAACTTGCCGAAGGAGCTGGGTGATCCAGAACTCCACGACCGATATGTATAAATCAGACATCTATGCGCGACACACCTTCAAAACTTTCCCGAAGGTTTAACACATCCACATGGCATAGATTGTTGGTCGGTATGCAAGCGCGTGAAGGCACAGATACGCAGCACTTTGGCTTTGACCACGTCGTCCGAGACCACAAGCATTGCGGTCTACAAGTTGTGCCATTTTCTCGCGGTGCTAGCTTTTGTAAATATTTAAATGGGTTCTCAACAAAGACAGCTAAGACTGTGTACACGAGGTTTCAAAAAACTTCTTTGGCAAATGACGGTCGTCGGGCAGAAAACGTGTCTTTCGGCAAGCAGCTGCCTAGACTCTGCAACGCTTCGCTTGGCTGATTTTATGCACACTTAAGATGAACGATTCAGAACTTCGGGTGGCAGCCCCAGCGCTGCAGCAACCAAGCGAGAATGCGCAATCTAGCAAATTGTCATAGGGATCAATGATTGAACTTAAATAGATAGCTAAGTCAGCTATTTTTAAAGATTTCCCCTAATATCCATGTTTCAGAGCTACTATGCACCATAACCAACAGAATAGCAGTGCCAAATTCAATATGTTTGTTTCCGTAATAAATAACAAAAATCAAGCGTGACTATACTATGATAATTGGCGAGTCACTAAAGAGTTGCGCAAACGAAACATAAATTTGGTGTAATACAGATTAGAAATTGCACTAATTGTATTTTGCGTATGTTTGGAAATTTTAGTTTTAGAGTATGATCACAGCTAATGTCACCGTCTGTAAATGACAGTATATCATCAACCTGTATTTTATTAGTTCATTCCTTTTCAAAGCATAGCAGATGATACTGTAGCAAAAGCAAGCAAAAATACTGTCTTTGATCAGCTGCAAGGTCAGTGAAAGGAAAGCAAGAATGAAAAATGAGCCACGCTAATAAAATTATTGTTCAGCATTGATTATTATGATGGCATTAGGTTGCTGGAGCAATTCAGTCAATCTGGCAAAATAGGGCAAAAAGTCAAACAGCTGTAAATCAAAGAGAAAGAGTCGGTGTTGGAACCGGAGGAAAAACTCACGTCGGACAAAACGTGGGAAGACGTGGTCGACTGTGACGAAATGGAACTGGTCGACCCGCTTCGGGAGCGCGAGGGTCCAAAGACCATGTCCAGGATTTCGTTTGCCTTCTTTTGGTCTGCTTCAGGCCAATGAGATCGTAGCGCCGAGGATGGTCTCGATTCTGGCAAGAAACAAAAGAAAAAATGAATCGATCAGTGACTATTTACAGCAGTACACCGACCCATAGTCACTCAAAAGTCTGTGGAACCAGAAAATAAAGGGGTACCCGTACCACAATAGACAACTATGTGCAGTGTGTTCGAAATTATGTCAAATATGATTGTTAACAGCTGCACATAAGAATAGCACAACTGAATTTGGAACATATTCTTGTCGCATTGTTCGGTCCAGATGCGAATCGCTGCGTCGAGTTTGGGACGCTGTGGCGAGCGCCCGGAAATTAGCGACCGAAGTGCGAGATGAACCCTGGGATGTTTGTGAAGTGACCTGTCAGCTTGGCATGGCCAATGTTGGCCTGGTAATGAGCTTTGCTAATTGCCACCATACGACTACGTACTTGTAATAGGTGTCACTGTGTGACCAATTCAGCAGTTGGAATGCTGGATATGAATGACTGCACTACACCCTCACTAGTAATCAGATGTCTGTCTTAAAGTAGGGATGCTTTTCTACACTTTCCACCAAAAGATAGTCATCTCTGAGGTGGTCCTTACAATAGCTGGTCCATATTTAGACAAAAACAAGGTAAATATTTGAGTTCCATGTGAACCCCCCAACCCAATACTGTCGAGACCGGTTATAACGAAGTCAACGGGAATCTGAAATCACTTTGCTATATCCGCTTCTTCGTTATATCTGTAATCCATAAAAACAAAAACAAAAAAAAACAAAAAAAAAACCCGGACTGTCACGGGCACATGTTTATCGTGCCTGCAAAAAGCGGTTGAGGCTTCCCTGCACGAAATCTCTGCTAAATCGGAGCCGCTTCTCGCTGACCGCGAGAAGCTCTGATAGAAAGAAAATCCTGTGAGCTACGAACGGACTGGATCCAGAGCCCTATCGACAGCTGCGGCAGCCGCCGCGGAGGACGCTGGCGGTGGCTAGCATTCTTTATGTAAATATTCACTTTGTCGAGGGTGGCGGCACGCTTTTGTTTCAAGGAGATTGCCTTCGTCTTTCTTGTTGAGGTGCCGGCGGTGTCAGGACTTGCTATCATTGATTTGCGATGAGTTGCCAAATCAGTGCTTGAGCAAAGCTAGACTTTCATGCAGAAAGCGATCACACTGACTAGCACGCCGCCACGGAACACGAAACAAACAAAGTGCACACGGCACCGAGTTTGCGCTCAAGTTTGTGTTTCGTTGGTATAAAAAGCCTACATTTAAGAAAGGGAGCAACTGCTCGATCAGGTTCACGTGGCTTGTAGGCCGCGTTTGCAAAACAAGCTGCAGCCTTCAAGGAGTCAAAAGCGTTCACTGTTTGCAAACGTGTCCGCCTCTCTGCCTGGCTTCCTTGCCACGCTGGGCACGAGACAACCAAATGCAGGCACACTTGAGCCTATCTGCTTAAGAAGTGGCTGCCATTAAATTGGAGTTGCCCCCTCGCTCAAATCTACGGTTCTTTCCCTTGACTCAGTCGGTACGTCAGTGGCACGCCACGACAACTTCTCCGCGTGCGATACGGAAAAGCTGCTTCCCAGATAAGGAGCAGAGAGCAGACGACAACGTAGACGATGCAGAGGCTACCGCAGGCAGCCTTTGCAGCACATCTGCAGCTCGTTCTGGGTGGTTGCTTGGCCATGGCAGCGGAGTGCAGCGGTCTGCGACTCGATAAACTTTCAGAATTTAATTATTTTTTCATACTATCATGAAATTTACATTTGCTATATCAGCGGGAGCCCCTCAATTTCCTTCGCTAAAACAGACACAAAAATATTTAAAAAGCGCAAACAGGAATGGGAAATCATGACTGCTTCACTATAGCCGCTATTTCGTTATAACAGTCTTTGTTATAATCAGTCGCGACAGAAGTATATGCAGGTTTAGCACAAGTATATGACTGCTACAAATGCTCAGAATGCTAGCAAGGGTCACAAGAATGAAAATAATTAAACAAATTTAAAAAATTACTTCTTAGCATTTGGTGGCTGCATAAATGCAACACTTGCATAACAATCTTGCCTCTATCCTGCACCATGCTCTTCATGTATCAGATACAAATTATGAAGGCGAATGGAACTTAGAAGGACTTGAGAGGAACCCTTTTTAAGCCTTAATGTGGCAGCTTGATGTCCTGCTAAGTGACTTTTAAGCCTCTTTATGAAGCACCAAAAGTGACTGTAAAGTTTCATTTTCAGATGAATTTTGAGTATATACTAACGAATACAACAAGTCGTAATTAGGCTGTTGCATCACACAAGAGCATTTTGCAACTTGCATAAGATAGTGAGCCTATCTAAATGTGGCACAGTACCAGTTGTCTGTGAAAAACGTTTAAAGCGGTTTTTTCACTGCAAAAGTAGACCACGCATTACTGAATGCTTGGTGCCCATCCAAATGTAGTGCTGGCAGTCACGACACTATGCCTAAGGTTCGAGAGTTTGCCGTCATCTTGTCTGAAAGTTATACTGTGTTTGCTCGATTCTAGCACGCCCCCCCCCCCCCCCCCCCCCTATTCATAATCTTATTAATGCCGAATGTACCGCGCCGGCGATGTCTCTCCGAATCCTAGACCAACAAGCCGGAAGCGAGTGACGGCTGTGCAGCCGGTATTCACTTCCTTCTGTCCAAGATTGCCGTCAATCCTATGCGGTGGATCTCACGGCTCATGCTCGTTGGCATCACATTATCAGGTGCCTCTAGCTTCTCGGTAACGTTGCTCCTAACCCCGGTCTCATGACGCTCTGCAGGCACTGTGACAAGTAAGTTTGTGACGATCAGGCCATCCTGTGCTGTGATTTTTGTGATCACTGGGTCACCACGTGACCGGAGACACCCACATCATCAACCCTTCACTCTCGCCCACAAGCTCCACAGCCTTCAACCTTCAACCACAAGCTCCAACAACTAGGCGTGGTGCCGCAGCCCTTCATAATATGGGCGACTTGCCTTTCTGTGGCGCCGCGGCTCTCCTGAGCTAGAATAAATATCAGCATCAATATCAATACAGACTGGAAGATATGGTAAACTGAATATGACGGTGTGCAGCCGATACAGTCGAGGCAGGAGGCGGAAGTAAATCGAACGTAGCAACTGGTAACTACATGTATGCCAGAATACCTGCATCAGACGACACCAGGGGCGAGTCGGCGTACTTCGGAGCGTTCCTGAGCAGGTCCACCCTCGAGGGACCGTCTCCGAAGGTGGGCCTTTGGTACGTGCCTCCGTCCCCCAGCCCGTTCTCGTGACCCTTCAGGACGTCTTCGAAATTGCGGAACACCTCGCTCAGCGTCTCGTCGTTCGAAGTGAGCAGGTCGGGGGGAGGCGCGGTTGGTCGCACCTGCCACGACAGAAAGTTTTGATTAAAGGCCGGTTTGTAGGCTTGCAAACGCTTAAGAACGAGAGTGTCACGACCTCCCATGGCATCTTACGATGAGAATACGCACACACCGGCACCCGGCCCCGAAAATGCATTTCACCAAAGTGGGAAGGTTTTGCGGTAGCATTCACGAGATCAAACGTATGTGCTACTATATGAAGACATGGTTGCGTACGTCACAAAAGTTTTTCAAGCCAATAACGCAAGAATGATGTCCAAAGAAAATAAAATATGTATACGGGAATCGCGAGCGTTCCGCGGCTACACGATAAAAGGCATTAGTATGTTCTCTCGTAGTACGAGATCACAAGAGGTTGTAATGCACTCGGTCGTAAGCAGTCGCAACTATGTGCACAAGCCTTAAACGTATTTCAAATTGTAATCATTTTCTATTTTCTGACCACGACAATCATCCATACCAAAACGAGCGGGTGCTCGGAACAAATTCAAGGATCCAGGATTTGATCCCTGTGTGTGCAAGGATCAAACCAAGGAATTTATTTTTACCCCCCCCCCCCCCCCCCCCCCCACCACACATAAAAAAACTTTCCCGTTTTCTCAAAGTTGTGTTTTTTGTACCAGGAAGAAATTCCTGCATACGCATCTTTGAATGTAAAATTTAAAAGTTTGACCCGAATAATTCATTTGAGCCTCAATACCTAACAACTGTGCGACAGGACTGATGTTTTAGAGAAATGTATATACTGCAAAATTTTTTATTGGCAGTAATTACAATATTTTGTTTTTTATTGTCAGGAAAAGAGGTTCAACATGTGATAACTTTTCCTAAACGATATTATTATAAGAATGCTCTTGCTTCACACTTTATTATTTGGAGAATATGTAACTACAGTATACTTTTTGCCAGTATTTGAAGGACACTGTAAAAAAGCTAGGCAAAAGTGTTTGCTGTCATGTATCCTTTTTCTCTTGAAAACTAAAACAGTTTTCATAGAAGACCTAGACCAATCTTCTATGATTAACATAGAAGTTTGGTCTAGTTGGTTACAGCGCTGTGTCCTGATGGTTACCTTCTACTTTGTCCCCGTCTTTGCACTGTTTTGTTTTTAATTAAGATTACGAACAAATAAAAATGTAGTAAGTACATAAAATTACAGTAGGTGGGAGAATTTCATCGAAATTGATTGAGAAACAATAAAAAATTTCTCAAAACCTGGGTCTCCGCTTGAATTTAGATTACTCGTAGCAAATAAAAAGAAAAAAAGAAGCCAATAAGTAAACATTTTACTTGAGAGTATTAGAATTAGGTAAATCTAGTGATCCATCCTGAAATGTCAAGTGGAGTGACAAGGAGCCATTAAAAGCACCACGCACCTGAATGCCAGTCGCGCTCATTTTTCAGCCGAAGTAAGCAGCGCACAGCTCTTTCAATGCTACGAGAGACCTCGCAAGGTTTCTGTAGACAGGTGCGTGCCACAGACACAGCATACACACAGGCTGCGTAGATGCATGCAGGTAAACAGGCTGGGGCCCCACACCCTCCCACCCTCCGCGGCACTTTGAGGACCAAAAGCGATGCTTCAGAACTGAGCCTCCTTATCACCGGGGTGACCCAGTGATTGGAGGCAGAGTTATGGCCCCCACCTAGCTATCGCCCCTACTGCTTCTTTTTATCAGTCAACAAACGAGATAAGGTAAGATAAAATCGAAAGGTAGCCTGGATCATTTGCTCCTCCTTGCCCTCCGCCCCTAAATTTCTAGGTGTTTTGGTCCCACCACGAGATAACTAGTGGCTGCCTTACTTTTGTCCCTTTTTTATTTAACATACCTCAAGTCGCCTGGTTAGGGCATTAGATGAGGGGGAATACAAAAGCTGATGATATAAAATACAACATACAATAACACACTTATTACACAAAAAAGAAATCATAAATAAAAAAAAAAATTAAAATCAATAGAAATATTGATAAAATAACAGCACAAATAAATTCCCATGCACACATGCCTCATTCCTGAATACAGTAAAGTAATAATTCCCATGCTGTTTAGAATTTTCTTCTATCTGTAATTTCCACAATATATTATGGAGCACGAAGTTCCAATTGAAAATGCAACGAAGCAAGCTGCAATGGAGAGTTTAGAAATTGGTTAGTATGACATTTTTGTAAGTTAATTTTATGAGGATGGTCGTGTGCAGAAAAAATTTGATAAGGGGGAAGTTATAACCCGCTACTTGTAATAACCATATAGTCATTTCACAATGTAAACAGTGTCCCAAATTCGTCACAACAATTTTCAGTTTATAGAAAGTGTTTTAAAAGCGACAAAAATTCAAATTAGATATTGCTTGTTGATGGTTGAATGTTCTTTTGGTAAGACACTAAAAGCTTATTTATTTATTTAAAAATACTGCAACCGCTGCCTTAATGATCGAGTCTGAGGCAAAGTATCGGACTACAAATCCCCAGGTGGTTGGTTTAAATACACGCCAAGGTCCAATCAATATGATGGGGGCTTACTGCAGAAAAGGCAATTTGGACCATCTGGGGATCAAAAGATCCCCGGTTGGTTAAAATTAATCCTTTAGTCCTCTGCTGGAGTGTGTGCGACGCCCTTTGTTGGTTTGGCGCGTAAAACCCAAAAATTTGGCGTTAAAAATACTACAATCCACATCATTTAGGACTAGAGCAGAGGGTTACAGAGTTCTTTTTGAAGCACAAATTTAGTTGTTGGTGCAAGCCCATTACAGCTCACATCCTATTTATAACACTGAGCTCCTGATCGGCACGGTTACGTATTTGCAAGAAGACCATCAGAAGAGCAAATCACAAAAAAAGCCGGCCCCTGCTACTGTCACACCTATATTTTTTGTCTCCTTGGTTACTACAAAACCAAGGAAGGAGCTAGCTAAAGAAGTGTAATTGACTTTGCAAAGACACTTTTTGACTTGCAAAATCAACATTCTTTCCTTTTTTTTTTTTTTTTAATGAGGTACTTTTGCAGTTTACCACAAAGACAGCTTTCGATATTACCTTTTAGCCCCAGTGGTACAAAAAGCTGACGCGAAGTATGCATTTTTCCATCTAATCTCACCGCGGCAAAAAATACCATGTCACTGGACTGCAGTGTGCAGACGCATGAGTGGCATCTGATAATTCCGAAGAAGAAAGAGACTGCACATGCTCAAAAGACAAAGATGGCAGTGTGCAGAAGTCGACCAAAGATGGGTTCTCAAAACTAGGTCCTCACAGTATCCTGAAAGGTTCCCCGAGCCTCCAAATCTCCTCGACTGTCTCTGCCCCCAAACAAACTTTTTCCAGCTTAAGCTCTATTTTAGCAGATCCCAGCTGCCCGCCGATATATATCACTATGAGCCAATCACTTCCTAGTGTGTGCATTATTGCTTACAAGGTCTGTAGGCTTCTGCAGTGATTTATTGTATCAATGTTGTGACAGGAAAGGGCTCTTCAGTCATCAATCGAGGGGGGTAGAAGATTGAAACAAGTGATGAATGAATGGATACATATGGTTGAACACTCTGAATTGGGGTAGTGTTGTGCCTAGTCGGTGTTTTCTTTTGGAAATGTTTGAGAACCCATAAACCATAGATTCTTTGGCCCTCCGGCCCCGACTTACCACGGCCTTGCCAACGTGCTCCTCCGTCCCGTTGTAGAGCCCCTGCTTGACGGCTTCCTTGTCCAGGGTACCCAGGTAGGCCTGGAGGGACTTGCGTTGGCGCCGCCGCTCCTTGCACAGCTGGCGCAGCTGGTCCAGGTTTCCCTTCGCAGCCTGCGCCTTGAGGGCATCGCAGAACTGCACAAAGTCCAGGTGGATGTGGTAGCCGTACGGACAGCAGTTGCACCGCGTCCCTTCCCGCGTCTTCAGCTCCGCCATCAGCTGGTCGTGCAGCATGCCTGGAGTCCATGTGTGGTACCCTGCAAACATTGTGCAAGTTCCATGAGTCGTGTCCCAAATATAAATCAGGCTACCTGCAGCTGGATTATAGAACTGGTCCCAGCTGCATCCAGCTGGGATTGACACAATCCAGCTGGATCCAGCTAAGACCAGTTCCAAATCAAGCTGCATGTGGACCGACTTTCACCTCGGGTGGCATTCGTGCCGGATCGGAGGCTACGCACAATAGTGGTACAAGTTGAAAAGCGCAGCTCTTAAAGGGGGACCAGCAGAAATATTCTTCCGCCTGGCGGAAAGTCCTTCTCGCCCTCTTTCTTTCTTGTATTGTAGCACGGCGAGGCGAGGGGAAAGGTCTCCTTTTGCGCCGGCTTCTTCTGAAAGGATAAGCCGAGAAAATCCCCATTCTGAGCGACGGGCGATGGGTGCGGCAGCAGCGACCTCGTGACTTAGAGGTAGCTTCAGCTCCTATCGCGTAATCTGCCCTATTTTTTGGCGCTCACCAAGCCTAGCCCCTCGGGTGTAGGTTTTACGGAGCTGCAAGGCTGCGCCCGCGCAATCACCGAATTTCAGCTGTCGAAGGTCTTTGGTTTAGCCCGTGGCAAAGTAAACACATACTTGAGAGCTGCGATGCATCCCCGCACCCATTGAAGGAACGTTTCATTGACATTGACATTTTTACGCAAGGGCCATGCAGAATTTAGTGTATAAGAACAAATTGATGCCTCGTAAGTTGGTGCCCAACGGAAGCACTCTAACAACTTTTCAAATATAAAAATAAAACAAAATAACACCACGTTTTTGGGGGCCACTAATTTTACTGATTTACTATGTTAGCGTTAATTGTGCAGCGGTGAGCGTACATTACGCGACACTGTTAGCGCAAACACGACATCGGCGCTTTTTGCTATTTTCCCCATCAATGCATCGACTCGCAATAAAATCTACCGCTTAGGTTGGATACTCGCATTAACAGTTTCCTAAACATCGTTCACTTCTAACAAAAAAAAAAGTGGGAAACACCGCCGATAGTTTGTGCTAACTGCGTGGCGTAGGGTACCTAAAAGTTTTTTACAATGTTAAATACAATTCTGTGTCACGTTAAAAAACATTGTCTGCTTTTGCTTTAGTTTCTTTGAGACACCGCAAATACTTCGAAGTGGCGGCCCGTACTAAGGTACCGATACAAGCAACGTTGAACCATAACACGACACGCTAGACTCGCCAAAAAGGGTTTTAATATTGTCTTTTCTGCTCCATAGCCGCACTCGATGAAGAATGTAAACAGCGAGTCTAGCTTATATTTCGTTGTGGGGTACGGACCGTACGGTTATCTAAGTGGCTAAAAGCGACCCACTAAAACTTTCTAAAATTGACATTCACCCTTGATGCCCTCTCACCTCAGGTGGCTGTTGGGGATGTGTAAGTATGAATTTCATACATTTTGCTGGCCATTATGTTCTGCATGTTAGGCACACAACAAGGCATTTTAGTAAATCCTTTTCAAAGGCCCGCTTCCACTTCAGGCGCGCGCTTCAGAGAATGCATCGAAGTGGCAGCGCGAGCTCCCGCTAAATATAGCGTGGCCTGAAAACATAGTCTGCTAAAGTTCTCCAATAATTTGTGCTCGCTGCTAGAAAACAGAGACCTTCTAGATGACGCCCGCGCCTGGTACATCGTTTTCTTGTCCATCTATCCCAATTTGAGGCAGGTTTGAGCGTGATAAGCCGTTTTTTTTTTTTTTCGAAGATAGAATGTTTTGTGAAGATGTAAGTCATCCTTACATATTCAAGTCACCACTTCTCGTGCATGTGTTTTGAGCTCCTTGATCAACTGAAAATATCTATGAAACGTTCCTTCAATGGGTGCGGGGATGCATCGCAGCTCTCAAATATGCGTTTACTTTGCCACGGGCTAAACCAAAGACCTTCAACAGCTGAAATTCGGTTACTGCGCGGGCGCAGCCTTGCAGCTTCGTAAAACCTACACCCGAGGGGCTAGGCTTGGTGAGCGCCAAAAAAATGTGGCAGATTACGCGATAGGAGCTGAAGCTACCTCTAAGTCACGAGGTCGCTGCTGCCGCACCCATCGCCCGTCGCTCAGAATGGGGATTTTCTCGGCTTATCCTCTCAGAAGAAGCCGGCGCAAAAGGGGACTTTTCCCCTCGCCTCGCCGTGCTACAATACAAGAAAGAAAGAGGGCGAGGAGGACTTTCCGCCAGGCGGAAGAATATTTCTGCTGGTCCCCCTTTAAAAAGCTAGGGATCCCCATTTTTTTTTTTTTTTTTTTTTTTGCTGTGCTGGACAAGACTGATATTTCTATCGAGTGTGATAGAAATGAATATCTTGTATGTTACGCCGGCAAAAAAACAAAGTGGCGCAATTACAGTCTGCACTTCCGGGAACGAAAACGTAAGAAACGGTGCAAGTCAATTTGTACCGTTGTTGCATGTAGCCCCTAAATTGACGAGGGGAACGGCAAGACGGTGATTTTGGCTGCTAACCCGACAACACATTGGATCGTTTAGTTTATTGAAGGGTTTAAAAATGGGCCAAGTATGAAGCCTTCAATGCAAAGTGAACATAGCTGCCTACTGCTGATGCAGTAGGCATGCTACCAGAAGACTGGCCGCTCGCTTACAAACGATGGTGACTAATGCATCCCGAGAACCGCCGAACCGAAAGTACAGGGCCGATTTTGAAAAACAAATAGGCACTGACCTCTAGTAACATCATCCCTTATTGACTCGACATACCGTAAAACAAACAATCAAGACGAAAAAAAATGTCCAAATTGCCGCAGAGTCTATTACACATACGGCAATCAGTGCAACACATAAACAATGCCCCCGTAAGAAACACACACTCTACAAACACCACAAGCCTATGTCACATTGTGACCACCTCGTCCAAGCTTTGAATCTCCTTACCGAGAGCCCACGGGCTGGCACTTTGCTCCAAAGTCACCGAGGCAGCTATACTTTGTGATAGGGATAGGTTCTAATTTGGTTACTATCTCATTGTTTTTCATTATAGTATCACTACCGAGCTGGCAATCTTGAAGTTTTCAAGGAGGACGTTGTTAATACCTTCATTTCTTTCTGCGTCTTACTACTCACATAGTTTGCCCTTAACACCTCCGTATTCTAAGGTCCTCCCATTTGTGTTGCTCCTACTCAACCTCTTCCCCTCTTGCGATACGTTCACAGTGTGTCGGCGAGGTAACCGGACTCAGATTCAACATCAAAAGCTCAAAAGACTCACCCATCTTAACCTTGGTGCGCTTCCCTTTGTGACCGCGGTTCGGACTGCGTGGGGGTGGCTTTGGCTCCGAGTCCGACAAATTGGAGTTGGACGACCGGAGGGCCTCCAGTTTTTCCCGGAGCTCTGACTGTGTTGGAGCTGCGCAAGGAAATCGTAATGTGGAAGAAGGCGATGCCAGCCGGGGGATCGGAGGCCGAGTGTGTTGGCACACCGTGGCTCGGAGCATGTGGGGGGAAAGCTCACGTTGTAGAACCAAGGGATGCCGAGATTCAATCCCCACACCTGCTCGTTTCAATTTGGACGAGCATCGTACTGGCGTGCGGTCATGTATCATTACTGCATGGTGCATGTTAAGGACCCCAGGCTAGCAGGGGTACCACAGCGGCTAAACTTATCACCTACAGCGGATACACCGGGTACCATTGAGGCTGACCAAATTCACGCTGCCTAAACATGCACACAACCCACGGACCGAAATATTGGCAAAGTTGGAATGCAGC
Organism: Ixodes scapularis; assembly: GCF_016920785.2. Lineage (NCBI taxonomy): Eukaryota > Metazoa > Arthropoda > Arachnida > Ixodida > Ixodidae > Ixodes > Ixodes scapularis. Next base: position 43,935,843 of record NW_024609838.1, on the reverse strand, counting down.
CTAGCGCCATACGATTTCACCCCCTCACCAATACAATCGAGACTAAACAAATGCGAACTACTAGTGCAGGCTCTCGCAACTCAATGCTAACAGGTGGCGTGGTTACGAAATCAGTGTTAAAGGGGCACTAAACCACTTTCTGCAATAGCCTATTCACGCTCATAACTCAAGCAATGCATGCTCTGAGCATCATAAAGAGCCAAACATTACATTTATGTATGGCCGATTTCTCTATTAGAATCGGTATTAAAAGACTGCCACTTGATGGCGCCATTGGACGAGGAAGGCCGGAGCCGTTTAAACTGAGAGCGTTTGGCCTTCCTAAGGAGATTTTGACAGCCTGCCAACCACAGCAGCGTAGTCCGCCATTTTGTGGCTTTTACTCACATGAACTCAATGCAATTTCTCAGGAATAAACAAGACAAAAAAGTAACGCCATTTTGTGTTATCGCCAAACCTGCTGGTTTCAGCGGGCAACAGGCTCAGTCCGTTGGCCGAACTCTCTCTGTACAAACGGCTCTGAGGAGGTCAGAGCACTGCGACGGTGTCCCTCTGGTGTCTGCGCTAGTTCCTAGGTAATCAATCTTTTGATACCAATTTGATAAGAAAAATCGGCCACGCATGAATGTAATGTCTGGTTTTTTAAGATGCGTAGAGCCCATAGATAGAGTTATGACCATATGGACTCTATTTAGGGTTCTGTGTTTTTGTATAAATTCGGAAAACTCCGGAAAACACCTGCCAGTAAAATTTTAGTAAATTCGGGTTTATCCGATAAACTCAGAAATTTGATGTGCCAAAAAACCCCCCCCCCCCCTCTTTTTTTTTTTTTTTTTTTTTCTGTGTGGGGGGGGGGGGGGGAGAGGAGGAGGAGGGGGACAACAAAATAAATATATATAAAAAAAGACGATATTTTACAAGTCAGTTTGATCAGCTCACAGGGTCAATGGTGCTGGGGAAATGCCACCTCTGTTATCTTTCAAATCACGGACCCTTGTCAAAAGGAGTCTTGCCAACTATCTCGTCAAGGTTCATCCAGGACAACAGGCCAATGTACCTTTGGGTCACGACAAAAGCCACTGTCTTGGTTTCCAGTTTGGGCCATACTATTTGTGCTCTAAAGGAAGGAGAGGTTGTGTTTTTGTAACAGTTAAAGCTATTGACCATGCTGATTGCATAAAATGAGGAACTTCTCTATTCCATCCTTTACCAATCCTCCTCGTGCAGCCGCGGGGTAGCATGACGGAGTAGGATGGGATTAATACGAGCTTCCCAGCGACTATGCCTCCAGGAATTTATTGATTTTAAGGCATTGGCACTTATTGAAGCAACACTTGTGTGCAACTTTTGTCACGGGACAAATTAGTAATGGCAATGGCACCAATGCCAAACCCAGCTGAAAAAATATTCATGGAAACAAGCACATTTTATTTTTGTATCCAGCATACATTTACACCCGGATGTTATTTATTTATTTATTTTAAAAAAGAAACACTCCGAGCTTGACAAAATTTAGGAGAATTGGGAATCAAGCAAAATAAGCTCCGATAAACTCCGAATTTTCCGAAAAAAATAAACTCTGAAAAACACCCTCCGAATTTGATGAAAAATAAACTCCCAAAACACGGAATCCTTACTATATTGCAGAAAGTGGTTTAGTGCCCCTTTAATGTGGTAGCCATGTAGGGTCATTACGTAGGAGGGAATGCCTCATCACTAAAAAATGTAACCTTCAGTGGGAGTGGAAACAGCAAATCTGTTCCATTCACACTCATTAAACAGAATTCTGCATAAATTTGATCCATAATTGGCAACCAAAAAATGTAGTTTATATGTTTTTCTGACCCAGTCAACAAAATTTACACCAAAACGAACAGTGTCGGACGACCAGAAACGTGCTATCACTCTTGACCGATTAAGTCGTGCCAATGATTTGAGAAGGAAATAGGAGTGTCTCGATAAACAAGACAGGCACGTAGCCAGGATTTTGGTTTGGGGGGGGGCCCGCCCATGGCAAATGTCTGTATGAGGGGGAGGGGGGAGAGGAGGTCCCAGCAAAATCAAAGATTTTGGAGGGGGGGGGCCTGGGGCCCATAGGCCTCCCCCCTGGCTACGAGCCTGAGGTTACAGCACAACCAATGCTGAAAATAGGTATGTAGCTACCCAAGAAACACTTGAGTTTACATGCATGCTGTTGAAAGTTGAAACAGTACTGATCAGTAAGTGCATTAATCACATCTTGAATCAGCACTCTTAATGACATTAGTAATGGCTGTTGAAGGCAGATCACACTTTGCAAAACAAGAGAACACAAACACATGATAGTAGAACATTGAGAGTCAATATGGGATTACCCACTTTTTTTCACCTTTGCTTCCGTATCACACCATGCTGCTTCGTGTCAAGCTGTTAAACATCCCCAAAGCCACAGATACTTTTAGTACTCAATCGCTATACCCACAGAAGCTAGCGTACACTGAGCTTCAGCTCTAATTCATGTGGTTATCCGAGAAGTCCAGCAGCAAGATATGACTCCCTTTTGCATGAGCTAGACATTGGAGAGGGATGTTCCTTCTGTCACTTCTGATAAGTCTGATAGGAGAGCGACAACCCCTGAAAAATTATCATTACAGGCCAGCTTCAAGAGCTGACACATGCAGACAATCCCGAGTTGTCTCGAGGTCAAGGAACTTAATATGGAGCCATAATATGGTGTCCTACTTCCTGTCCTATGACTGCTAATATATTTCTACAAACTCTGTTTCTAAAACAGACTTAAAGAAAGAAAAGTTCGAAACAAATCTTAAATGAGCATAGAAATTGTTAAAATGCCCAGAAACAGTGTGCAAACATTTTAAAGGTTGAGCAGGCAAAGCATTACTTGCTCTGCCTGCTCAACATTTAAAAGTTGTACTAATCCCAAGCAAGCAAACATACCATACTTGATAAAAATATGTTAAAATATAGTTAGGAAAAGTAAAAACTGTCCAGGTGTCTTTATATAAGATCGCCACACTGTTAGCCACCTTCTCTGGTCATAATTCCCTTTTCATTTCTGGTGGAATTGACAAAAAAAATTAACTATTGGCAAACTGGTCAATATTGTCACTTAATATTGAATATAGACTCACCATACATGATTCCTGCAGCAAGGGTTGAATGTTGTAGACATGCGGCTGGTGTTCTGAAAATGACAGCAAAGGATGACATACCATCAGCACAACAGTCTGAAACTTGATCTTGTATCGTCAGTTTCTACATTCTGAAAGAACAGGCTAGGACCGTAAGTGGAGTTTAAAAGCAGGAAGTAACAAATCTACTGAGGAACCAACAGACAAAAGATAATCAAGATCTTATCGAAGCCCGCCTTTTGCTGTTCCCAATCTACTGATATTGGTTAAGTGTTCTGAAAACTAGGGCAGTGACCGTCTTATCTTCCATCGATAATATGGCTGCACAACATACTTCCCGTGATGCAATTTCTGCAATGAAGTTAGCATAATCTACTACACAACTGTTAAAATATTACTACCCTTCACCACCCAGCTCGCCCTAATGACCTTCCAACCTTTTAGGATCGCTGTCCCTCTTGTTACCCTATCCCAAAAATACAAGATATGTTGCATTGTTTTTATCCTGTCTGTTTGTAGCAGGGTAGAGAATAAAAATCAAGATGATTTAAATCACAATCTAAATTGTGATCTAAATCGGTTCAGATTTTACTATGGCGATTTAAATCAAACCTTTTCTGCAAAAATAACCACGAATATAATTCTTAGTTTTTATTTACCGACTGTCTATCATTTGATCCTTTCTATGTGCATTTGTTTTGTATACTGAAATCAAAGGATCATCAAGCAAGAAAGATTTACACGAGGCCAAGCACGAGCAAAAAGCACAGCACTTCTGAGCAAATCGGAGCACTGAACCTCTTTCTACCTTCCACTTCGCTCGCTAGTTGTGTAAGATTATATTTTAAGCAAATTAGAAAGCGAAGGAAAGGAACAAAAACTAAAAAAAGTAATGCCTTGTTGCATGCGAATCAGAATGTGAAAGCAAAAGCAAATAAAGCTTTATAGCTCACAAAAAAAACGAAAAAAAACAAGCTCTTTTTGTTTTAGTTGGTGGGGGTCACATCAATAAAAAATTGTTCATTTAACTGTCGTTACTATTGTCCAGCTCGCTTGCACCTTTGCATTAATTGCATTACCATCATTTAACTGTATTTTAAATATATGGTAATAATTTCTTTTGTCAATCAACCATATTTAAACCCAACAATCAATGAACCAATCAACTAATCTACAATAATTAAAAATATGTGCAGTGATAGAGTGACTATTTTCTGGCGACAGTGATTCAAATCAAGTTGGTCCAATTGAAATAAAGAAAACCTGGTGTATTTGATCTTTTAAAAAAACCATGATTTTTTTCCACCCTGGTTTGCAGGATGGCTTCAATATTTGAAGGGAATGGGTTATTTTCATATTTTCACCGAGATACTCAGTAAACCTGGTAAATCACGATGAGCTCCCACCCCTAATATTAACGAAATTAAACTGTCTCAATGTGTGGTGCCTACATGTACTTGTCCTCGGGTAGAACACATAATCCTCTCTATGAAGCAACAAGGCTCCGCCATTTTCATAGATGGGTAAATTACTTCCAAAATGTAATTTAATTACAATTACAATTACTTTGTTTCGAAAGTAGTTTAACTATAATTACAATTACTACCACATAAAAAGTAATTAATTACAATTACAAATTACTTTAAAAAAGTAATGTAATTACTTTACCATTACTTATTTCTGAGAGCTTCAGCTATATAACTTTTAAACGATTGTATACAATGCAGTGCATTTGCTCATTGCTTGCCCCAATGTTTGAGGATTGCTGCATAAATGTCAAGTATTGTACTTTCCTTTTATGGATTTTGTTAAATTGATGATATACCTGACAGTTTGGGGCAATGAAGTACTTGTTCTTATATTTTTAATAAATAATAATAAACTAGTTCATATTCTGGAAGACGCCAGATTGCTAAAGAAAAATGGGTTGACAGACTTTTGTTAGCCAGGCAAATAAAAATGTGACAATTAGTCCTGTATTAATGTTTTACAAGTGTTATTATAAAACTTAAATCGACACGCGCTAATATGACCACATTCACATACAAACAATGTTATTGGAAATCATTTACACTGAGTTGAAATCATAATGGCTCAGAAATATACAAGAACCAAATCGGGGCTCCCGAATCATAGTGACGATATTCACAGGTGCGAGGTCAGTTACCAAAATGCTTCTGCAAATAATATCCGGAGTAAATACAACAGGAAAAGAACTTGAGAATAATACAAAGATACAAATATGCGACTGCACTGGAAGAAAGACGTAAGAAACTGGCAAAACAAGGAAACTAAACTTCATAGACAATTAAAAATCCCAACCTCGGCTAAAAGCTGAAGCTCAATTTTTTTTTCTTTATATTTTGGCATGTTTATTTATTTATTTATTTAATTTTCCCTCAAGGCCAGAGGCATTACAGAGGGGGAGAGCAAAAAAAAATACAGAAAAGGAAAACAAGCCTAGAAATAAGTTAAAAACGCTCAACAAATAAAAGATTAGTAATTGCAGTTTTGAAAAGGTCAGAGTCCGTGATGGTGGCAATTGTCCCGGGAAGGTGGTTCCATTCTCGTGATGTACGATGGACGAACGATGAATGAAATGTTGTTGTGTTAGAAATCGAAATACCAACCTTGTGATTGTGATCGTTGCGAGAAGAAACGTAAAAAGGAAGGGATATTAATTTGTCGCGCAGGATAGAATTGTGAAAATAAATCTTATGGAATAAAGAAAGGCGAGAAATGCTACGACGCAAGGCTAAAGGCGGCAATGATAGAGTAGCTTTCATGGCAGTCACGCTAGCAGTGTTGTGGTAGTTAGAAAGGATGAAACGAGCTGATCTGTTTTGAATCGCTTCCAATGCAGTGATGAGGGTGACTTGTCCAGGGTCCCAGACAGAGGCTGCATATTCCAACCTTGGACAAATTAATGTTTTATAAAGGGTCAACTTTAGTGCAACTGGAGCTAATGAAAAATTTTGTTTAACATAACCCAACATGCGGTTAGCGTTAGAGGAAACATACTGAATATGATTCTTCCATGAAAGGTCAGATGTTATGTGCACGCCGAGGTATTTGTAAGACGACACCGGCTCCATATAAACCTGATCAAGAAAATAGTTAGGATTGTCAGAAGATTGTCGAGATACACGTATAGACTTACATTTGTTAGCGTTAAGGCTCATTGACCATAAATCACACCACTCGATGATAGTGTTAATGTCGGACTGTAGAACACTGGTGTCATGATTATCTATTCTTTCACGATAAAGGACACAGTCGTCAGCAAACAGACACATAGACGAGGAGATGTTAACCGGGAGATCGTTAATATAAATTAAAAATAGCAATGGCCCTAGAACAGATCCCTGAGGAACCCCGGAAGTAACAGATACAAGAGATGAGTTACTATTATTGACAGTAACAAACTGCGAGCAATCAGACAGAAAAGATTGAATCCATGGAAGTATGTTAGGATCTAAGTTAAGCTTGGAAAGTTTCAGAATCAGAAGTTTATGAGACACTTTATCGAACGCTTTTGCAAAGTCTAGGAAAATGCAGTCTGCCTGGGATCCTTGATCTAAAATGCAATGGAGGTCATGGGTGAAAGAGAGAAGCTGAGTTTCACATGAAAATGTCTTTCTAAATCCATGCTGGGAAGGGCTGAAAGAATTGTTAGACTCTAAAAAGTTGACAATGGGGGAGAAGATGACATGCTCAAGTAGTTTGCAAGGTATGCTGGTTATTGAGATTGGGCGGTAATTATGAGCAAAATGCTTGTTACCAGCTTTAAGTATAGGTACCACCTTCCCTATCTTCCAGTCGAGAGGAAGAATGGCATCTTTGATTGACTGTTCGAACAACATAGTTAATATTATGGATGAGTAAAATTTAGTATTCTTGAGGAATTTTGAATTGATACCATCCACTCCTGTTGAGGAGGACAATCTGAGATTTTCTATAATTGAAATCACTCCAACATAATCAAGAGGAATCGAATCCATCGGCAGGTAATCAGTGCTAACCAGCAGTGGGGTATCAAGACGTCTATCACTTAAAAAAGCATCAATGAAAACGCGACTAAATACATTTGCGCAGACTTCGCTAGGCATACTTTCACCACTTGAAGACATTAGTGAGATTGAAGAATGGGATTTTTTGTTCATAATGTTCCAAAATTGTTTAGGGTTATTTATCAACATTGCTGGTAAGCTGCGTGTGAAAAAATCTAATTTGGCGTCTTCAATTGCTCTTTTATACACTTCAGCAGCAGTGCGATAGCTCGACCAGCGACGTTCACATGTGCTGAATTTTGCAGCGCGAAATGAACGCTTTTTCTTATTGGAGCGGCGTTTTAGGGCCCTAGTAAACCAGGGTGATTGTGAGTCACCCTGGTTTACGCTACTGTTTTCTGCTCGCACCGCAAAAGGCGCTACACGGCGCCGTTGAGGTAGGCTCCAAAGAGGAATATCTCTCCGTTCGTAGTGTAAGTATCCAAAAAAAAACAAAAAACAATGCGACGCTATTTTTGTTGTGCGTGCGTGTCTGTGTGCGAGTTTGTCAGCGAGCGCTTGACCGCTTGCGCGATCGCTGATGCTTTCAAAGAGGTTCCTCGTTGGCACCGCAAAGTCTCGCAAAAGTAATTGAAATTTTGACTGAAATTTTGCAACTACTGACGCTAGAAAGTAATTAAATTACAATTACAATTCCTTTCAGGAGAAAGTGATTAATTACAATTACAATTCCTTTTAGCAGAAAGTAATTAACAACAATTACAAATAACCAAAAAGGAAATAAATTACTGTAATTGAATTACTACTCAGGTATGGCCGTTTTGGTCCAACCTCAAAAGTATTCCGGTATCCTCGCCGAGGAGCGGCGTACTCTGCTGCAGACGGGACGCTGTGACGTCACGTGACAAGAGGTCACGTGAGTCAGTGATGTCGCAGTGTCACGTGACTCTAATTCCACGCAAAACATTTCGGACCACGACCCTACACGAAACCTACCACGGAATCCTCTGCGACAACCTCGCATATAACCGCTGTCGCCCTCGGAAAAAAAATACCAGCTGAACAAAAGCAACGAGCCTAGGAAATCTACCAAGACGCGCTGAAACGACAAGGCACGATCGCGGTTATCGTCTTTCGACCGTGAGATCCTGAGGGCCCAGGGCGGAAACGGTCACTGCGACCGGAACGACTGCACAAAACATCGCTAAAATTCTCCCCATTTCGCCCTTCGGCTTCTCTTTCTCCCCACGGAGGCAGGTGACAAAATAAATAAATAAATAAACAAAACAAACAAAAAAAAAAAAACAGCCTGCTGCAACCGCTCCTACAAGGATCAGATGATAGAGTTGGGCATCTCATATTCCCGTCAGGGCCACACACGCTGAGCGAGAAAGAATGCCGCCACCACCTTCTCTCTCTCTTTTTCTTTTTTTAAGAGAGAAAGGGAAACGATGCGTAGGAAATCGCGAGGTCACGGTGTGGTGGAAACGTCGACTGGAACATGCACGTCGACGACGGCGCCTTTCGTTGTTACTACGGAGTCCGTGGAACGGGATCGAAAAGAACGACCAAGTCCGATTTCACGCAGCTCGATAAGACGCGACCAAAATGCAAATGATCAGAAACAACAAAGTTTTGCTTCCAACTTCACTACAAGAAAACTAAGCGTGCGGGGAATAACCGATGCCATACTGTTTTCATTAAAATTGTCCATTAACATTTTAACTAACAGAGGGTTGTACCCCCGTTTAATGTTGGCCGAGCACGGTGAAACAGTGAAGGCAGACGGCACCTATGAAATTCAACCCCTTTAAAAAAATTAAGTTTGAATTTTATTAGTTCATTTATACTACTGGTCCTTGTCCAAAACAGCTGTAGGAAGGGCAGATAAATAACAATGCACAAACAAACGCCTGGTTAAAATGGCAAACAATCTAAATTTTTATAGGATAACATGCCAGAAGAAAAAAAAAATCGGCAAGAAATGCCCAATGAGGCAAGAGGACACCCAACATTTATTTCGGGTTTGAAATTTTATCCTGTCGTGTATCAAATACTATCACACTGATGGAAGCGGCATCAGCCCTTTTGTAGCAGGATTTGTAGCGAAAAAAATATTGGTGTGAAGCAGCGACTGACGTTTTTGAAACAGGCGCCAACATCTGTTAGCCCGTCAACATAAAAATGTGATTGCATCGCTAAATGAGTTAATATCTGATAATGATTGAGAGCTACTTTGCGATGCTGAAGTATATTAGTTATTAAATTTTGTAGTAAGAACTGATAGGACGCAAAAAAACACACAGCCTTTTTTAGAAATGAGGCTGAGGTCAGAATAGGTTCAATTTCAAATTAGCATTAAAAAAATGTTGAAAAATAAAGCCTAGCGCAACACTTCAGTTGAGCTAGGCTTTGCTCCCTCTTTTACAATCGCTAGTTAATTTAGCGTGTAAAAATAATTCCTGTGAAATTCCGGCAAAAATCAGTTTATGCGCTAAAATGTCTATTAATACCTTTCCTCCCTTCACAAGGTTTATGAACACCAAACTCAAGATTTTAATTTCGTAAACTGCAAAAACAACAACCAGCAAATATTATGAAAACATACATTTGAGCTTTAAGTTACATTGCGCTTTAGCGGCGGTCGAACCAGAGTCGAGTGGAAGTTTTCCTGCCGTTACGATTGACAGCTGCACGGGAACTACCTTGACTGAAGTACCTATTCAAGTACAGACCCGCATGTTTTTTTTTTCCCTCCTTTTTCAGCACAGCTTCTTTTTTTGTTTAAGTTAGAGGTCAACCTACAGTCAATACCAAAGAAGGTCGATCTGTAATAGTACTGAGTATGAGTTTCAAGCCAATGGTGCTCTGCTAACCTATGCGCTCCCCTGTGTCAGCCGCTGCTCCTAGCGCTCCGGTGCAAAGCGGTGAAGCTCGACGCGTGCACGCAGGTGTGAGACCGTGAAGGTTGATGCGAGCGGCGGAAGTGCCACGGTACACTGTAGCCATGGCATGGAGGCATGTGGCAAACACGATAATCAAGTGCTATCATCAGGAGCAAGAACATTGGTTCTGTCTTGTTACAATAGTAGCTATCCTACTTTTTTCCTTTTTTTTTTTTTTTTCCCGCGATTTTTAGCTTTTGACATGCATCGAGGACATCGTCTAAAAATTCAGACGACGAAGGGGCTGCAGCGCGGTTGACGAGCAACCTCTACACTTCGTTTCATCTTATGTCAAGCCACCGGCGGCACTACCAACCAATGGGATAATTCAAGCAGCGCCAAAGGCGCGACATCAGGGCAGTCGTCATCTATCTGTGCGTGCTCAATTTCATCGGCTAAACCAACCAAAAGCAGTGAATGCCCCTAGACTTGCACTTTCATGTCTTTCTGATAGTATGTGTCTGAGCCTTCGACTGTGCGCTTACCTAAGGTAAAGCAAACTATACGGCGGGTAGGGCAGAAACTGTGAAATACATATTTGTACCATTTTCACTTCCTTCAACTTCTCTAAACAATAAAATACACCAACAATATATATATATATATTACTATTATTATTTTGTGCTTTGTTTAAGGCCGTTTTGGCGCAGGCATGGCGCAATATTTACCAAAATTGCCCTTTGGCGCAAGATGTAGCAGACTTTCGTTCATGGCGCAATTTGGCGCAAATGGCGCAGCACATCCATCACCGCACGTTAGTCCTAAGCAATGGCTACTGGTACTACGTTAGTTTCATTTGTTACAATTCAAATATTTATATTAAATTTTCAGGTAAACATAACGTGAAATTTAAACGTAATCCGAATCAGCTTTATAAAAAAAAATTACTTCGTTATTATAGGTATATGATAACAATCATATTAGCGTGATATCAACTCAACCCGATTTCCCATATTGGGAAATCGGGTGCCTTCATGTGCGCTTTGCTTAGGGTGGAGACATCTGGCCATTTTGTCTCACACTTTTATTTTTATTTTTTGTTCAGAAGCGCGTGAAAGAACGTGTCCCAGCACGCGCTCGTGGCGCTGACTGTGCTACGGCGACATTTTGTTTTCGTCGATTTCTTTGTATTTTCCCCCGTGAGCGCGTGCTGTCGGCATCGGGTACTACAAAGGGTGGCATCACCCTAAACAGAAGGACATTGAGGCACCCTAGTGCGGGTTGAAGCTACGTGCTCGCGGGACCAAATAGCCACCTCCCTTTTATCACCTGGCCCCACTCTCTGCGCGTGGATGCGGGCGAGAGTATAATCACCTGGTGAAAGATAGCCAAGTCACCGGTCCAACGGGCAGCCAGAAAATGCTACAGAAATTTCCCAGTTTCCCGAAGAAATCAATAACAACTGGCAGCAGGTCTGCCCGCCTAATTCATGAAAATCATTCCGCTTGTTTTATAGCCACCGCGTCTTGCGTTAGCAAAAACGTTCATAATGTTTTTTTTTATATCTGTAAATAACTTAGGGAAGATGGGGCACTTCTACATTTGAAAACAAATGCTTGAATTGCGTTCATTGGGCCTTTAGAATAACAGATATCAAAATTATATTTCAATGCGACGCGCCGGAGAGCCACAAGAGCAATTTCAAAATAGGGCTGAAGCCCCGCCTCCCTAGCTTTGGGCAGCCAAAAGAGCCGTCGATGACGTCACGGACAGCGACTGTCTTTCGCGTTTTTCTCGCGTTTAACAATACTTACGCAGCAAATGGTTTCGGTATTCGGGTTCATGGGGTAAAAATACACTAGAATTCACTTCTAACTCATTTTTTTCAAGAAGCTCCGTAGCTTCCCTTTAATGCCCAACCCTCTTCAATTTTTTTTTTTTTTTTTTTTTTTTTAGAAATGCTTTAGAGATGGTCGCTATGCCGACACACTAGAGCGAGACTTTTAATCAGTGCGCTATTCACGGGATCAGTGCACGGGTTTATATCATGTGTGACGATTGGCAGATCGTCACGTGATGCGGCCACCGAAAGCGAAAAGGTAGAGCGGCAGACAAGTGTCTATAGGGTGCCTACATGCCTGTCTGTCTCAGGGTGAAGACATCCATTGTTGCCCTGAATGTGCCAGCGCGTGACGCTCTCGCGCACTCGGTGCGTGACTAGGTCGGTAAAATGGCGTCTATGCATTAACCAAAGCTACGCGCTCGAGCTGAGTGACACCAGATTGCGCGCACTTCAAAATGCATTAAAAAAAAGAAACGATTGGGCGAAAAAATGGCTTAGATGTCACCACTCAAGCAAAAGAGCGTCTGTGTATATGAAGGGACTCTACAAGTGCCATGTAACGGGCGCCCCGCTGTGGCGACACGCCGAAACACACTTGTCCCGAGCAATGGAAAGTCCGCTCGCGCTTCTCGCGTTCCTCGGGCTACCGCTTCTTTTCTCGTCGGCTTTGAAAACCATGTTTCGGGTCCTCGCCGCTGCAAAAGCTGTGCGCTGAATACCAGACTCTCCGAGAAATGCTCTGTGCTACCAGATCCTCGAGCTCCAAATCTGCGACCGGGCACTCTGTGGCTCCGTCATCGAACTGCCAGGCTGGGTGTGACGTAGCACGGCTGGGTTCGCGCGTGTCACATCGGTGGTCACGAGCAGTGACGCTAGGCTCACGAGATGAATGCTCCGCTGGCATGGCTGGCTGTTCGATGTTCGATCTGTACATATGATGGCGTTCTTTTTGATGCGATAAATGTTCTGCTTTCTATTGCCCTGTTGCCGGCCTATAGGTTTTCACTCTGCGACCCGCAGACAGAAAATATCACATGAGCGAATGACGTTTCCGCGAACAGCGACATTTGAGCGAATCGACGTTTTAGCGTGTCACTGGGATGCGTGTTAACCCACCCGCCCCCCTGCGTTCACATCGCTTCGCGGCGACAGTCTGCGGCGGCTCATTACAAAAATGTTACCCCACCTGGCCTACCCGTAAACGGCGGCCGGCGGCCCACCATTCGCTAAAGTGTCTTTCGACGAAAAGTCGGCGTTCGCTGAAACCAACTGCGTGCCACCCCATCATACGAAAGGAAGACAGACACGATGACAGAGCTATCTCCAGACACGCCACAAGCAGCGTTTGCTTCGTACATGTGTATGCTTCGAACATGACAGCAGACGACTTTTGTGTGACCCATGTGACGGGGCCGTCACACGAGGCAGAAACGTACGCCTCAGGCGGTGTCTGCAGACTCTCTTTTGTATTAGGAGTGAATCCAAGGGGGGGGGGGGGCGACCGCCCCTCCCCCCCCCCCCCCCCCTTGGATCCCCCCCCCCCCCCCAAACAAAGTCGAACCCCCCCTCCCCGCTTCTTGGAGGACAATTTGAAATGGGTGGGCCGGTGCACAAGAAAAAATGGAATAGTATCCTTAAAATTTTCCCACCCCCCTCCCTCCCTCCCTTCCCTCCTCCTCCCCTCCCTCCCTCCCCACTCTCCTTCCCCTCCTCCTCCCTCCCTCCCTCCCCCCCGAAACGGAGTTCTGGAGTCGCCCCTGTTTTGTATGATGTAGTCGCAGTCTGAACGCTGTTCTAGTCAGCGTTGTTACAGATACTGCGCTTGTTTTGACACGCGTATTCGGCGTTTGAAAATGTCAATCCCCGTCCTAAAAGTGTATCGCAACCTCTGGGAAGCAGCTAGCAACAACAAATATCAAAGTGGCGATGCAGGCGAGTTGGTTCGTGATACACCTGGAAACAGCGCACAAGTAACACAGACCAGGGGCCCTAATCTGGACACTAGGCGAGAAAGTCGGGCGAGAAATCTGGCGGCTGTGATTGGCCCACTTGACCTTGGCGCCGGCCAATCATGGCCGCCGGATTTCTGCAGCCGACTTTTTCGCCAAGTGTCCCCCGTCTACACCCCCAGGAAGGTGTAGACGGGGGACAGCGCATGACCAGTCATCGGCTGAGGAACGACACTCCAGTCATCGGAGGGATGGATGGTTGGGGGCTAAAGGCTGTACCCTTCATAATGGGCGGTAACTAGTGCCACCAAGCCTAGAAACTAAAAACCAAAAGCATGATTCCTCCCCTCGCCTGGAGTCGACGTTCTGAGCACGGCCGTTCCTTCACGTCAAAGACTTCCTCAGAACCTGTTCCCTCCTCGAACCACGCCTAGGGCGACCGTTCGAATGTTTCTTCGAATAAACGTTTACTACCTACCTACCTACCCTTCTAAGCCAACATGCTACCCCCCCTGCAATTTTGTGACCATCACCAGCTTAAAATCATTGCTGCCAGCTACCTGACGTCTTATCTGAAATCGCAGAAAACGCTTTTTCGTCCTCCAAAAATAGTCCACGAAAAAAAAGAAAAAGACATTGCCCGAGCTCTTCTGACACCAGATGAGAACGCATTTCCAAATTGTAGCCTTAGCCAATTTCTCCCGCTCTGCACTAAGCACAAAAATGGCGGCGCCCACAAGAAAATAGGGGAAGAGTCCATACCCTATGCTATTTAGTTATTTAGTGGCTCTAGTCAGCTCCAAGCCCAAAATTCGGTTCGCGTAGCTTTAACGAGCGAACGTTTCACCATAACGCCGGACACGAAACGGAGAAAAAGTGATCATTAATGATTTGACACATCTTCTATACGGAGAACGTTACGTGCCGCACAACGCAAACTTGAAGAACCGCAAAATGTCTGCTTATACTTCATTTACTTGGCAGAGGGCCAAAGCCAAGGCCTTCACGATGCAGTTAACCTTTTCCGAGAATATAGCTTTACGCATGAGTGAAAGTCTTCTCGGCCGCACAAATGCCAAGGCTGGGGCGCGATGTAACCCTTTGGCAGTGCTTTCTTTGAGAAGACGCTGTTTCGAGCAAACTGGCGACACTTGCTCGGAGAGAAAGTGTAACGATTTGGTTGCTCGGAGAGCAGCCAGCGGATGTTTTGCGCGTAAGCGAGCCGCTCACGCATGCGCAGAACTTCTTAGCAAAGCTAGTTCGCACACACGCCGCTTGGCGCCATCTTTACGCGAAAAAAGCTCCAATAGAAAAAAGGAAGCGAAGCGCGTGGCAGCACACCGTAGCGACGTCGTCACTAATAAAGTGAAAACAAGTTTTGAAACAATGTGCGCACGAATTCCTCACATTTTGGCGAATGTAGCAGGCTATAGCAGGGTAAGTGCTTTGACGCAGTTTGGCGCAAATAGTGCAGCAATCCCATCACTGCGTCGGGTGCCTCGCTTTGTCTCCCTTCGCTAGGGCCATTCCTTTCTCCCTCTGTCAATTTAAGTTAAAACGGAAATAATGGTATTCCAATGCATATTCGCGTTTGAGCGTACATATTGTTTCGAGGACGTGAGACGCGCTGGAGTATAGCCCCGCTTCATCGCCCAAAACCTCACCCCATCCAAAGTAAAATATACCTTTGAACCCCGTCATAAAACTCGTTTTTCTAAGGGAGGGACTTTCACGGCTCGTCGAAACCCAGACAACCCAAATGGAACACGCCGCGGTGTGATTCACGGCGTCGATCCAACGTGCGTCATCTTATCGACGTGCCTCGAGGGCGTGGGTATTGGGAAAACCTAGGCTCCGCTTTGCCGCACGACACGCCTGTAGCACGGAAGAACACACCTCAGTTCCTGAAACGAGTGCTTGTGAAGGCCGTCTGGTGTCCTGTGCGTTTGCCTTTTCTGCAACGGACACTCCCTTCCACCTATCTGCCAATTTCATAATCTTATCCAACGATCTTTCATCCACCCTTCGGGACAATCCCAGGAGACCTCGCGGCTATCCCACAGTGCGCTGCGCGGCAAGGGAAATTGTGGGGCTGTTCCCCGATGCACGCTCGAGGCCGACTCGGACGCCTCGTACACCTTGGGAGCGGCACGGTCCATTCAATCCTACCGCTATGGGTCCAGAACACACGAAACGCAAAGCGAACACTAAACAAGCTCATCATGTATGCATTGTTTTGCGTTCCGGATGCCTTGTGTGCTTTCTTGAAATCACAAAATGAGCTCCGTCTTCTATTCCTCGGTAATCTTTCACGTGCCGTACATCGGATAGTCACAACATGTCAAGCAGACGGTTGGGACGCCACATATATTTCAGGAACGATATATTAGGGAGCCGGGAACTTGCCGACGGGAAGCACAACTCGGAATGGATCCCGGGTCCGGACTGGATATCGGATTCGCACAGGGACCTGGGGTGCTATGTTGCGCTTTTTGGACTCCGAGGAGACTAGGGAGAGGGAAGTGACGTCAACAACGCAGCAAATGCAGATTGGATGTTGATTTTGTTTTCTTCTGTCAACATCCAATCTGCGTTTGCTCTAGTCGTTGACGTCACTTCCCTCTTCCAAGTCTCCTGGGAGTCCAAAAAGCGCAACATAGCACCCCTGATTTGGATTGCAGGTTGAATCCCAACCAAGGGACGGATCTGGACAGCGGGCTGGGCCTTGCTTGTTTTCCGGAACTCGGCTGAGATCCATGTAATTCAAGGATTCCTGGGCTCCGACTCCGAGAGATCCAACAAATCCAAGGGGCTTTGGTTGAAGTCTAAGAATGTCTTTTCCGATTAAAAAATTGGTATGATTGCTACAAAGCGATCCTTAGAATCTAAGGAATTCCAGCGGCCTAAAGAATTAGAGGGATCTTTGGTCGAAGTGATGCCTTGTCCGATTCCAAAATTGACATGATTGCTACAAAGCAATCCTTGGAATCCAAGGGGTCCCTGGCTCCGACAGATCCAAGCAATCCAAGAGATCAAAACAATTAGAGGGATCCTTGGTTGAGCTCTGTATGACTTTTCCGATTCCAAAATTGGCACGATTGCTACGAAGGTGATCTTTGGGATCCAGGTGATCATTGGCTTCGAAAGATCCAAGAAATCCAAGAGATGAAAGGAAAAGGAACTAGAGGGATCCTTGGTTGAGGTCTATGACGCCTTTTTTGATTCCAAAATTGGCATGATTTCTACAAATCAATCCTTAGAATACAAGGGATTCAGGGAATTCGAGAGACCCAAGGAATCGAAGAGATCCAAGGAATCCAAGAGATTTAGGAATTCGAGAAATTCAAGACCCAAGGAAACCAAAAAAATAGATGAATCCCTGGTTGAGGTCTATATGCCTTTTCCGATTCCAAAATTGGCAGGATTGTTAGAAAGTGATTCTTGGAATCTAAGGAATCTTTGGCTGCAGAGAGATCCAAGAAATCCAAGGGATCCTTGGCTCCAAGAGGTCCAAGTGATTCTGAGGGATCCAAGGAACCCAAGGAATTAAAGGGATCCTTAACTGAGGTCTATGATGCCTTTTCCGATTCTAAAATTGAAATGATTGCTCAAAAGTGATTCTTGATATTCAAGGCACCCTTGGCTCCAAGAAACAAAAGGAATCCAAGGGATTTGGATTGTTGGTTCAGGCCTACTATGCCTTTTCCGATTAAAAATTGGCATTTCTCAGCAATGCCGTGAATGTAGACAACCAAATGCTCTTTCAACAAGAAATTCTGTTCAGGTAAAAGCAAGTTATTTGTTGCCACTTTTATATGGTACACCGTGGTTATAGAACTCGCGGTAATCACCTCAATTTTCATATACATGCTTTATTTAGAAAAAAAAATCGCTACTACAAAAAAAAAAAAACGTTTGCAGTAAGGAATGTTTTTTTTCTTTTTTTTTTTTTGGGGGGGGGGGGCATTTGCCGCAAATGCAGCCGGCGACTGATTGTGTAAACACATCGCAGAACAGAGTAGTTGGAGCGAAACCTCGTGCTGCAGATGGGCTTAGCGACGACCTTGTACTTGGAGTGGCGTCACTACTGACGTAATGTACAACGACCAGGGGCATACAGTCACCGAGTCGCCCAGCGCTTACCGTTCCATAATCGGAACACCAAACAAAACACAGAGAAAGCTGGTGGAAAAAAAAATGCGAATGAGTGGGCTGAAACTACAAATGTCCCGGAAACGAGCATGCGACAGAAACGTCTGCCACTCTGGGCGCTTCCACGACATCCTTTTCAGATGCCTTCGATAGACAGTTTTAGTGGACCGTACGCTACAGCTTTGCGTACGCAAAGAAACAGCGGGTCGGGAGTGCGCATGCGTAGAACGCAATAGGAGGACTAGCATAATGCGTTCGGCACGCAACGCCGGGGATTTCGCGCTGCGGGCTAGCGGGGTTTGCGGGAAGCTCTCGAGAGATTTGGGGTCCAGCGAGAGCACCAGTTTCAAGATGGCGGTTACCTCGACTGGCGCAGCACGGTCGACGTGGCGTTCGCGAAGTTCAGAGTTACGTGAAATTGCGTGGTGTTCAGCCAGTCGAGTCAGATCGCCGTGCAGCTGAAAGAGTACAGTTCAATTGTTCACCACTCGCAATGAGCGTGAACGTTGCGATCTGCTGAACGCCCCTTCGCACATGTTAATCGCCCGAGGGGGCAAACGACCCTTCGAAAAAAACGCCGTCGCCGTGCACTGGACATCAGTAGGTCATGGATTTTACCCGCGATAGCATATTGATAAAATGTGCTGTTTCTACGGGACGATTGACGGAGACTCCGTGGTCGAATTTGGCTACGCACTCGTCTCGTGGTCTCCGTACCCCGGAGAAAAGCACGCTTGACCAGGCAGCTGCGGCTTGGCTTAATTTGAAATAAAATGAATGGAAACGTTTTCGTTTTCAGCACTTCGATTGAGGAGCATGGTGGCGTTGCAAGTACGCGGAATTCTACGGCTCTGGCAAAATGCATCAAGAAGACCATGCCAGATGTTCACTCGGCCACGTTTACGGAACGCACAACTAAAGTCGGTCCGAGTAGTTAGTTTTTAGCTTACGCTATATTAATTATTGCGTATTGCATCCGTAAGAGCTGTCTAATATCACATCGAAAAAGATTTCAGGTTAGCAGCCGTTTTACCAGAGCCAGATAATAGCTTGCAACTGGTCGTGACTCGGTCCGTCTAGAGTCAGTGAGTGAAGCAAATGCTTCAGAGTAGCGACACTACAGCCATCTTGGTGTCTAAAGGTTTCCAGTCGTCTGAGGCTCAATTTTGAAAGGCGGGAAACGCTTTTCCGTTCGCCAGAAATGTTCAAAGAGTTAGCGAAAGAGTAAGACGATATCACTTGAGCTTCCCGAGGGAGTCGCATCTCCGAATCGTAACGGCTGCCCATGCAGTGCAGAACGGAATCGAGTCGTTTTGCACTGGGCAACAAGATGGCGGCGCCCACGAGACACGCAGGGAACGCGAGTGTCAATACTCGTGCTTATTTGGTGGCTGTCCGCCATTCTGGGGCCTTCATCTACACGGCGGGACCAGGCGGGGAAAAGGAACCGGGATATCGCCGCCTGCGATTGGCCAGCGGTGCGGAGCTGACCAATCGCAGCAGGCAGGTATGTCCCGGTCCTTTGACCCCGCTTGGTCCCGCCCTGGAAATTAGGGCCCCTGATGGCTCTTCTGCCAGTGTTCCCTCCAACGGGTTAACGGTTCGGCTCCCCATATGATAGCCATTTTTGTCCATGAGGCGAGCAGTTTCTCCTTGACCCTTCACGGTGACCGGTTGCTTCATAAAGTCATTTTTTCCATGCCGAGGTGATTTTGTTATACGCGCACCGGCGAAACAATTGGCGCAGATGTTTGCTCTGCCATCACACGCGACGTCGGTACTTGGCGTCACTAAAAAAATATGAATTTTTTTAGACGTTCTGTGTTTCCTTGTTAGCCAGTCGTCTGCGTTTTATTTTTTTTTCCAAAAGTGTATAACGTTAATTTTTATTCAATTAAAAATAATTGGCGACATTAAAAAAGAAAAACGCTGTCAGTACAATGGCCCGTCATCGCGATCTTAGGGCGGCTGGTATTGGCGACCTGAGAGGTCGACAGCGTCGCAGTGGTCGATTTGCCACGACTGGCCTAATGCTGACTATGACGTCAGCAAAAATATTTCCCATCGACGGAATTAAGGGTTATGTACGAACTTCAATTTTGACGGTTTCGGCAGTGTTGGTTTCAGAGCGCAATATTTTCAAGCTTCCACCATGTTAATTACAAACATCATCGAACTTGTTGTTCGCAAGGTGATACGTCACGAGAGGGAACCATAAGAGGGCGCCACCAAAACGTCTCGCCGCCAATAGAACGGCCCTTTCGAAGCTTGGAACATTGGCAAGGGCCGAAATGATGATTGCCACGGCAACAGACGCCTCGCCTTGCGAAGTCTTGGTCGTATATCTGTTTTGTGTCCTGTTAGCAGGCAGGGAAGGCAACGGCGCTACTTGCTCCAGTGACTTCAGGCATAACCACCAGCCAACGCGGGACGGACTCACGCCATACACGACTTGCACGAGACGTCACCGCCTCGAGCTGGTGGTCACTCCCGGTCATTCCCACCTGTTTTTGTCGAGAAAAAACAGATTCGGTACTGCGGAATGCATGCTGCAGAAGGTACGCGCTCAGGAGCGAGGGCACCTCAGTGGCCGCTCATGTGACGTCAGATTTCACGGCAGAACGGTTCCTCGCTGTACCAATAACATCCACACAAGAAAAGCAGACCGTATCGCGGACAGCGAAAAACCTGCAGGGTATACGGAAAACACACACACACACAAACTGATGCACTCCGCGCAGCCCATAAAAATCTACGGACGACGAAACAGCCACACTCCGTTTCCTCATAAGTTGCCTGACGGTAAGGGCTACGGCCCCAGCGCGCCAATCAGCACGTCGGAACGAAGCACGTGACACCTGCATCGTCTGAATGCCCTTCTGCGGAGATTTCGTCATATGTTTTCTTCCTTCACTCAGATTGGTTCGAGGGAGTCGTAGCGTCGGTTCTTTGCCAAGTTGTGCCGAAACGAAGTATAGACGCGAAATAAAGAGGGTCGCCCACGCGGAGTAAGGAGCGAAGAATCGCTCTTTCCGACGCTCAGGGCCTCGAACGGCGCGAGAACCGGCCCCGCGTGCCCTAGATGGCGCGTTCTCTACGAGAGGGGGGGGCCCACCTCGTATTGGGTCTCTGCCCCCGTTTCCGCCGACTGTCTCTCACTACCGCCCGTTGCTTTCTTTCTTGGTGTCGCGGCATTCATTCGTGCGAAGCCCTTGCCTCCCAGCGCGGCAGACGCGAGGGCACGCAAGGACACCAAAGGCGTGGCGGCGGCCGGTGGGGCGGCGGACGATCGCGAACACCGCCTCCTCGCCGTTCCGTCGCGATGATAGTCGTGCGTCGATGCGTGTGTGACGCTTCGCTACGTTCGAGACAAAAGAGGGGAACGCGGTTTAGCGGCGTTGCGGCGATGTTGAGGGTGTACGTTTCTCCGTAACGGGGAGGAAATCCAACCGTATACGTCCCGTAGTGGCTGAATAGAGAACTAAACCTGCAGGGACAACGATAGCAAATATTTGATCGCATTTCTGATGCTGAGCTCGGCCAAATGCTAGAGCCCTCCGCCTTCACCGAAGTGAGTGACCACCGCCTAAGTGGCGGTGGTCGCTCACTTAGCAATCTGACACCTTCATCGAACAGCCCGCAAGGTAACATCGGCTCGCTGTTTGACTCGCCTGAACCGTCCTCGAACTTCCCAAAATCGGGCAGCAATCTGAAACCCGAGACGGAGGAAAAAAGAACGAAGCACAACGTTTCAAACAAAGCTAATTTTATTCCTCGCCCCATCACTAGACGCGGCACCGCGGGCCATTATGGTACGGGCTGTTGCCTTTTTGCGGTGCCCACCTCTCTCCTGATCAAATAAAGATTATTATTATTATTAACGCTGAGGCAGCACTCGTGCCCAATCTGTGCCCCACGCTGGATCAAAGAGGATGGAGTTAATAATCGACGGACTTGTGTTGGGCGAACACAGAGATCTTTTGAAAACAAGCTGCCCAAAGAGCCCCTTATACAGCATGTAAACTAACACTTCCAAGGCACTTTAGACGGCCCGCAAAAATCGGTTTCTCAACGTATCACGCTGCAATTCACTACACAGGTGCAAACAGGTAGTAAACATTTACAGTGAAAAAAAAAAAAAAAAGCAGAAATAAACTTACATTGTTCAAAAGAAGAACAAAAAAAGAAAACAACACAAACCTGTTCTGGGCAATCTAAGCCGCTCTTTCGCAGACAATGCACGCGTATAGTGAGAAGTGCTGCCGACAGATGGCGTACGCCCTTTTGCGGGATCGTCTGCTATCACAACCCGAATAGGCCGGCGCTCCCTGGACGCGTCGTACGCCATCTGTCGGCAGCACGAAGTAGCGGCGTAGATGGCCCAGAACAGGTTTCCGTGTTTTTTTCTTCTTATTTTGAACGAGCCAAATCCTCCCTTGATTTTTCACTATAAACTTCCACCACTTGGTTGCACCTCTGCAGTGAACCCCAGCACAATACGCCGAGAAACCGATTTTTGCGGGCCGTCTAAAGTGCCTTAAAAGCGTTAGTTTGTATGCTGTAGTTGGATGACCTCGTTAATAGTCTCCGCTGCGCGACTCATCGGGGAAGAGTAGTGCACTGTACTGGAAAGGTCGGTGACAGGGTTGCCAGATACTTGCAGACTAACTTGTCAAAGCTTTGTGATGAAACCCAAGAATACCCAAATGTCGGGCTATAATAATAGCCCAAATAGCCTAAAACATAAAACTTTATACAAGGTGTTTTGGAACACTGATGGCATAATACATGAGATAAGACATGCAATTACAAAAGGATGCAAAGAAGACGAAATATGACTATACTCGTTTTCACGTCACGAACCGTAGTAAAAAAAGTCCGGCTCCTCGCAAGCCAGGATTTTGATTCGGGGGGCCGCCCATGACAAAACGCTGTATGAGGGGGAGGGGGGGAGGAGGTCCCAGCAAAATGGAAGATTTCAGGGTGGGGGGGGGGGGGGGGGGGGGGGCAGCCCCATGCCCCCCCCCCCCCCCCCTGGCTACGTGCCTGTATATAGATAACTGAGATATATTTAGGTGCACTTTAGTTGAGACAGATGTTACCAAGGCGTACACGTTTCAAACACCAAAAGCATCGCATCTTCCTCCGACAACCAAATCTTGTAAGAACTACTTCGCCCGGCGTATGAACAATGCGCGAAACTCACGGATACATCACTGCAATCAGTGTCCTGACCCCCCCCCCCCCCCCCCCCCCCGTTTAATTCCGCATGTGTAAATTTCTAGGGCGGCGAAAAAAGGGGGCAGAGGGAGGGGGGGGGGGGGTGCTTCTGAAACATTTGATATGCTACCCCCCCCCCCCCCCCCCCCCGCCCTTTTCTCTTATGGAAACACCTGCATCAACACCACCTAGACAGAAGGCCTCCGCATGCGTCATCACAATCGGATGGATCGAGGCGTGAGATTTGGCACGAGTACTGTGTCAGTGTTCGGCTGAGGCTCGTGACCAATCAGCGCGTCGAAGGTCGGACTCGGGCCCAGTAGCCGAGTTAGCGCGATCAGACTCTGATGACGTTCGGTGAAGGGAGAAGAGGCCATGCGGAGGCTTTCATTATTCTAGGCGGTGTTGCACGCATCCGCCCGTGACTGCGAAATTAAACTGCGCCGAAATTCTCCAGGCGGATTACTTCAGCGTGCTGAAATTGAATGAAAAGTGAAAACCTTCTCTGTTTCATAATTTATTTCTCAGTACTCGTACGAGATTAAGACACTAACTTTACATAATGTGGAAGGCAATGAAAAATTCTACACGTGGTATTATTTTAAAAACAAAACTAAACCAGTCGACTAAAAAAAAAAAAAAAAATCCGCAGTTTAGGTCACAGTTGTTCGCGGAGGCATGTTTGGGGATTTTTACAAAAATTGGAGCGACGAATAACAAATAGTAGTTGGAATGTCGTTTTACCGACTTGCACATATATCACAATCACAATAATAAAAGACACAGAAGCTCTCTTTTGAATACTTTGAGATTGAGAGTGGTTCAAAAACGCCACACGAAAATCGTCAAAACCACCATGGGCATATGCTCTTTTTGAGCATATTTAGAGGCTTAAAACTCTAAACCGAGGCAAATACCTCTAACGGAATGTATTCTGGCTAAAAGAAGGGTGCAAAAAAAAAAAACACGACGCCATAAAAAAAAAAATTAAAAATGGTTTTTTTTTTTTTTTTATGCAGCGTGCTGAAACTGTTCGAAAAGTGAAAACCATCTGTTTCATAATTTATTTCTCAGTACTCGTACAAGATAAAAACACAAACTTTGCTTAATTTGAAAGGCAATGAAAGGTTCTACACATGGTATTTTTTTCAAAGCAATACTAAACATAGTCGACTAAAAAAAAAAAAAAAAAAAAAAACGCAGTTTAGGTTACAGTTGTTCGCGGAGGCCTGTTTGGAGATTTTTACAAAGATTGGAGCGACGAATAATAAATTTTAGTTATAATGTCGTATTACCTACTTGCATATATATCACACTAAAAATATATAGACGCTCTCTTTTGAATACTTTGAGATCGAGAGTAATTCAAAAACGCCACACACGACAATCGTCGAAACCTTGTCGTTCTTTCCCGCTTCTTTGAGATTTTTTTTTTTTTTCTCAGCAACTAGACATGTGAGGACATTGAAATAAAAAGAATTGTTCTTCTTGGAACATGCGCCACGAAATATAAAAACATTGAAGCAAAATAAAAAACACGACTGCCCCTCGCTGCCTGAATCCAAATGAAACCGCCGATATATTTATTTACGCCGTTTAAATTTGATTCTTTTTCATGAAACAATTTACAACCATAAAATTGTGTCCTTACACCCTTAAATTTTTTTTAGTGGTTATTTAATGGTTAAATTGAAAATACGAGGAAAACCACAGCCCTAAAGAATGTCGACTTCGAAAATGTAGCGTAAAACTTCTGTTAGTTAACTCAAAAATGGTAGAAAATAACCAAGCATGGCTTCATATAGACACAAAAGGCACAGACTAACTACGGTAATTTGTACTTCTAGTTCCGCTGCGAGTGTCGAAGCATGACCGCTGATCACTGGATGGGTGTGTTGCCTTCGTCCGATTCTTTTTAAGTGCTGTTTCGCAGTCCGAAGGCCAGCTCCAGGTAACGCGTGCTCCCGTTCCGGTACATTAGCTTTCCGGCTGCGTGCAACACTACGGAACAATGCGGCTGTTAGGCGGCGACCCAGACACGCAACGGACGTGAGCCCTTTTGGAAATCGGCAGGGACTCGGGTCTTGGAAACCAAACTACATCGGCGAGAGGCTTGCAGCCGCCGACCAGAGAGTTAGGTCAGGTTTGGCACGGTCCACGGACGCTAAGCGAACATAGCGTCCGTATGAACCAGGGAATCGAGCCAATGGAGCTTTCTGATTCGTTAATGGCGGTCGTCTTGAAGCCGAGAAAAAAAAAAAAATTAAAGTCGGGAGGAAAAGCAAAAAACATCCATCTTGAAACCGAAACAAAAACAAAAATATTAATTTTGAAGCCGAAAACGAAAGGAAGAAAAGAAGGCTTACAGAGTCCAACTGAACCGGAGGATGGAGCCAATGAAGCTTTCTGGTTGGTTATTGTCAGTCATTATGACATTTAAAAAGATTATAATAAAGCCGAAAAGAAAAACATTTTAAAGCCGGGGAAAAAATCGAAAACAACAATAGCGTTTACTTGGACCGGAGATTCGAGCCAATCAAGCTTTCTGGTTGGCTCATATCAACCATCTTAAAGAGGGAGAGAAAAAAACAACAAAAAACATCCATACCGAGGCCAAAAAAAAATACATCAATACGTAAAAAAAAAAAGGCTTCCAAGCGAGTTTTGAACAGCCAGCTAATTAGGGTCGGTCGGAAGGTGATAGCCGTGTTGATTTTCGCCAGGGCTTTCCATATCTCGTAGCCAATAATCTGGTTCGCGAAAGGAGAACGCTCGTTCATTTGCCCGTTGGCGAGCAGGTTTTGCCATGATATATGCCGCTTTACTGTGCCGCACCGATTCCATTGCGCGAGACGCCATTCTGAAGCCATCGTAGGCAGCACCGCGACGCGGTTCTCAAACGAAGCTAGAGAGGTTTCGGCATGGCCTCAGAGAGGTTAGGGACACGTATATGTCTTCGGACTTCCGGGGAAACATTCATAGTGCGTTCGACGGTCAGTGGCTCAAGGTCTCGGTAAGAAAAATTGGAAAGGAGGACGCGTCATAAAGCTACTATGACGCCCTCTAGAGCGAGAAACAGAAACAACAGACACCGACAGACCTCAAGCACCTTCAGCATACACGAGAAGTGTATCTTTGGCAAGCTTGCATCTCTGGTTGCTCCAGTTTCTCCTGAGGTGAGCACGCGCGATTGCTCACGCTGCGTGCGTTTTAGGTCGCGGTGCCGGTTGTTTCTGTTTGTCGTTCTAGAGCAGTGTTGTATAGAACGACGTTCCAAAGAACGGCGTTCCTGGAACGGCGTTCCTGGAACGCGTTCCTTTTAGGAGGAATGAAGGAACGCCGCCGTTCCATTTTGCATCGCTGGAATTGGAACGGGAACGCGTTACATTTTTACCGGAACGGAAGAAGTAACGGCGTTCCTTTTTCGTCCAGTGGGGTAATTTTTATTTTATTTCTCACAGGAAAAGTATGAAAGTACAAAAACAATATCTTTACAACGTGCAGGATCTCTTTAACTTCTTGGCTACTAATATTATGGATTATTTTATGTAATCCTCGCTTGCTAACAGTTTCGGGTGCAGGAGAGCTGGTGGGCATTGATACTTTTTTGAGTGCCCCAAACTGCGGTACAAAAAGAAAAACTTTTAGTCGTAAGAAAAGACAAAGAAAGAGGGTTGTTTCAAACTCAGCTACTTTCTCTGGTTCCACGAATCCTCATACACCTAGAAATCTCATTCCGACTACAGCCATTTTTGAACGTCAATAACGAGACCTACAATTAAACAAGATCGCAGATTGCTAAATATCGGACTCACCCTTGTATACCGAACATTATTCACTTAAAAGATACACACAAAAAAAAAAACTTTACTCCTTCTTTTGTCCCCTACCTTCAAACTGAACAACAAATCCAAGCTTCACAACGAAGTATTTGTAGCTTTCAAGACTGACTTTCCAAAAGCCCTACCCTCTCCTTCACTTGCTCGTCTTGCGGACAGCAACATCGAGAAGCAACTGTTGCTAAGTTCTAACACGGGACTCTGTTAAATTGAAGCGTGTGAGGTTGTTGTAAAACGCTCGCGCAGTCTTAGGTAAAAGTACATTTGGCTCGTCTGAATTGTCCACTACAAACATGAACATGGTTAATAGCTGAGATTTTTAACATGAACATATCAACAAATGAAACCCTGCTTCCGCGTGTTTTCTACTCCTGGTGCCCTTCCATCACGAAATACAAACTCGTATGTTGACTATTAATGGGATAGATAAAAAAAAAATACTCTGCTTGATTGAACTAAATATGGTACTTAGCAAAAAATACAAATGTAACGTATATGTAACGATACGTTCCATTTTTTTAACTGTAACGGGAACGAGTTCCTTTTTCACAAATGGAACTTGTAACGGGAACGCGTTCCAAAAATCAGAAGGAACGAGGAACGAGCTTCCGTTCCTTTTTTTAGGAGCGTGTACAACACTGTTCTAGAGGGACCAACATACCATCGTCGCACCAGCGAAATCGCAACCACAATCGCACCATATGTGAATTGGACGTTTCACGCTCAACAAATATAGTCGGACGCACGAAAGCGGGACGACACAACAATGACACAAACAGCATAACCAATACGAATCGACGACACCGCAAGTTTAATTGGCACCCAGCGAACCGAATGGATCGATCACGTGACTCTATACAATTGGCCGGAACCTCGTCGCATTCGGCCGTACTTTCGACGCGAAGGACGGTATGTCGGACGTTTTATCGTGCACGTGTTTGACGCTGAGCTGGAGCTCAATTAGTAGAGAGTTTTCATAGGGAGTTTTAGAACATAGTTTTCATCACAGGCCCGCTATCGCTACGGGCGCGCTCTTCAGAGCATGCATCGAAGTGACAGCGCGAGCTCCCGCCACGAATAGCGTGGTCTCAAAACAGAATGTACGAAAACTCTCTAGTAGATCGTCGCGTGCACAATCCATGCTTCAGAGTGACGGCACGAGCTCCCGCTTGCAAAGCGTATAGCTCTCGAATACGGTATACTAAAAGTCCCTAGTTACTGATGGTTACGCACGCCTAAAGTCACTCGATCCTGGGAAAGTAACGCCATTCCCTTCCCTACCTGCTAGCCGGACACAAACGGATACTAACATACAGGCGACCCAAACCTCGCAAGGCGATTGGCTAATCGCTCTACGTTGCCACGGGAATCGCCATCTTGGTCCATTTAAATTTTCAGAGCTTCCAGAGGGTCGTTCTAAACCAGTCGCTCCAAGATCACCATGGAGCATCATCGTACTGGAAGCGTTTCTCGCCAATATAAGAGTCTTTGGCACTCTGTATGCAATCAACTTATTAATCATGCCCATCTCCATGGATCTCTTACAATTATATTGTTCTTCTTGCGTATTGCAATACAGTAAACTTATTTTTCAGTGCCTCCAAGCACAGACACAGCATCTGGTGGTGGTACGAAGGTGTGCGCTTGTTTCGCTGGTGTGTGGTCGGCAAAATCTCGGTATACAAAAAATGACTCCATAAAGCTACCTGTCACCAGCGAATCAAGATCGGCTCACCAAAAACGGAGGGGTCACGGAGAAATTGCTCATTTCACGGACCAAGATGGCGACCACACGGGGAGCTTGGCGTTACTTTCCCCGATGCAGTGACTTTACGCACGCCCAACGATACCAGACACCTCCTATATTTTAGCTGCAGCGCAACCGATATATATA
Organism: Ixodes scapularis; assembly: GCF_016920785.2. Classification (NCBI taxonomy): domain Eukaryota; kingdom Metazoa; phylum Arthropoda; class Arachnida; order Ixodida; family Ixodidae; genus Ixodes; species Ixodes scapularis. The sequence goes on along the minus strand of NW_024609838.1, from coordinate 43,906,920 downwards.
TATATATATATATATATATATATATATATATATATATATATATATATATATATATATATATATATATATATATATATATATATATATATATGCCGCTTGTGGTTTCAGCACACGTGTTGTACGTTGTCAAGGCTAGCGTCGCCTGCGCAGTGCTGCAGTTCCGGACAGCCGCGAATGAAACGCGGCTTCGTTTCGCGTTTCATTCGCACGCGCTTCCGTGCAGAGGAGACATTGAAGCACTGCGGAAGCCGCGATATATCCTTGACAACGTAGCAAAAAACAGTTGACACTGAGTAAATGGGTGCGGTTCTGTGTGTGCAAATGCTCAGGTTTTATTTATTTATTTATTTTTTTTTCTGAAGGGGGGAGGGGGGGGAGGGGGGGGGGGGAGGGGAGGGGGTACGAGCGGAGATCTAGAGCTCCTTGACAACGAAACCAGTCGATAATGAATGAAGTTGGCCCGATTGGAACTGCACTTATCCGGCAATCGCTCCACTACGCGTTCGCTCGACCTCAGCCTAGCCTTGGGCGCTGCTCTTTCCTGAAATTATACCTTTCGAATACATTGAGAAAATCTCAGATGTCAGAACATTTCTAGGAAACCAATGGTCGTGGGGGCGCCATCTAAATCGGCCGATTTGATTTCGAGCAGGACGGCACTGGATTGGTTCGAAACGATGGTGGAGTGTTCGTACGTCATGTTCGTGTATGTGTTCTGTCATCGCTGAACGAATCATAAACAGGAATGGGCTAGTGATTTCCGCTTTTGACGCTGCTTGAGTGATCCCATTTGACTGTTTAGGTTGATCTATACTTGAACGCGGTCTCTGCTCCCTTGGCCCGATTCCTTCGGCCTATTGCAATTCTATTAATGATGCAGCCGTATTCGATCAATTCCAACTACCGGGCGTCTGATTCGAGAGGTAGCGCCATCTTATACGAAATTCTCGAGACCAGTGGTTCTCAACCATTGATGTCTCGCGGACCCCTTGTAGATAGGCGGAGATGATGGAGGACCCCGTTCGGGGTGAGAAGAATAGAAACCCTACCGAAAACTCCGGTATAACTTTTCGCTATCCGGATTATGGAACCGGAAATATATCTGAATTCTATCCGGATTCTATCTGAAATTTAGGTTTTCAGAAATTATTCCTTTGTCTGCAATCTGTATTTCGGGTTTCCAGAAACAAATTTCCGGTTTCATAATCCGGACAGTGAAAAGTTATACCAGATTTTTCGGTAGGGAAGGTATGCACGATAATGCTTTTATAAATGAATATAACTAATTGCTAGTGTAAAGTAGACTTATCTCATTGACATGCACACGAGAGAACTCACCCGAAAATTACAACGTTTCTTCTCAATGTGAAAAAAAAGACAACTTATATTGCCGGGCTTGACAAATGAGACAGGGCTTCACGGATGCCATTGCGGACCCCCATTTGAGAACCACTGCTTTAGACTCCGAGACGTGCTACGGCAATGCATGGTCACAGCCGGAATCACTTGGCCCACTGCAGCCTCAAGTTCGAACGTCCGAGTTGTAACGCAGCGACCGTATCGTATCGTCCGATGGCATGTACTGCCCAAAGTTGCCCTTCCTGGCCACAAGCCGCGCTGACTAGCTTCAGTCGACCGCAAACGGAGCATAAAGTTATTAGGGAGCTTTCGAAGATCGTTTTCGCCGTCCCGCAAGGCCCTCCGTAACCCGCTACGACAGCGGGACCTCCACAGTCAAGGCTATCGGCGCGCAGGCGCAGTATACCAACTTCTTCGTTGCGGAACGCTTAGCGGAGGGGGCAACGCGGTCTACGAAAACTCCCTATTTTCATTGGATCCTGAGAAAGTAGCGCAAATACCTTCCGTGCCTGCTAGCCGGACACAAACAGATATTAACATACAGATGACCAAAGCCTCGCAAGGCAATTGGCTGAATGGCCTCTGTTGCCATGGCGATCGCCATTTCAGTCCCCTCAAATCTTCGCAGTTTTTTTAAATGTTCTTCGGACCCAGTCGCGCCAGGATCGGTATGGAGCGCCATCGTATTGAAAGTGTTCTTCGCCGATATAAGCATATTAGCCACTCTGTATGCAATCAACTTATCAATCATGTTTGTTTGCACAAAGCGCCGTTGCAATGATATTGTCCTTATTGCGTATTGCAAAACAGGAACATTATTTTTCGGGGCCAGGAAGCACCGAAGTGGTGGCGATGCAAAAATGTGCACTTGTTCCGCCGGTGTGTCGATAACAAAATCTCGCTATATGCAAGCAATGTCTCTGTAAAGCAACCTAGGTCACCAAGGACGGCCAACCAATAAGGGAGAGGTCAAGGAGAAACCGCTCACTCTACGGACCAAAATGACGATCACACGGGGAGCTTGCGCTACATTCCTCGGATCCAGTGACTTTACTAAACCACGGGGGCGGCGCATGCTCGAAGCTACGGAAAGCGCCGACCTGTACACGACTTGCACGTCAGATCTTGCTGGTGGTCATGTAACCGCTCTTTCTGTCGCAGTGTGCCCCGTGGCACGTGTGCCTCCGCTCGATTTCGATCATGCCGTATAGGCGATTCGATTCGAACCTGCTCCCCTCTATAGATTTTTCAACTGTTCGTTTGTTTTGCCGATAAAAAAAAATGATGGTGCGAAATGAACGCTTGAAGAAGCACGAGCTCAGTAGCAAGGCCACAGCCAATGCCACGAGCACGAGAGCTCGCGAGGCCGCTGCTTTGAAGCGTACTTCCGCAGAACGGGCAGTCGCGCTAGAAATGCACGTCTCAAAACCAAGAGCGCGGGCTAGCTGGCGCTTGCAGCTTTGGTTGAAGGTCTCAGGTTAAACAGAGTATAGGAAGTATTCACTTGCAGCCATAGCTGTGTGCGCGACTGCCGAAAGCAAGCTGTCAGCGAGCTACCACAAATCTTTCGCCACGTGCGTTCCGCCCCAAGATTGCCGGTCTTAGCCTAATAATGTGAGCTCGTTCTGAGCACGCGCTCTCAACATCGCCCTCAAATATGGCGTCCAGTGAATATCCCCGTATAGAAAGGTATACACCATTCCAATATTTATGTAGTAAAAGTCCTCAGCCCAGCGCACGGTGTAAGATAATACTCTTCAGGTGAGGACAGCGCGCTCCTCGCGCACTGCAGATAAAGTTCGCTTTTCACTCTCTCTCTTTCTCTCTCTCACTATGGTTTCAAGCGGCGCCGGCAGATGACTCTTCGACCGGTGGGCACGGCAAAGTCGGCTCGTGCCGCCTCATGCTCCACACGCGCAGAGCTCCAGCGAGGTTGTCGCTCGTGCAGAAAGACCACGGTGTACCGGGGTATCATAGCAACGAGATCATTTTTTTCGCACTCACACAGTTTCGCCGTCTGGCCGCCGGCGACACAGCCAGCCGCGGGCACGCAGAGCAGTGGCCGCGGAATAACGCAGCCTTTCGGATGCCCGTCGAACGAACACTATCTGATTCCTCGCGCCGCGCGTTCAGCCCCGCCGTGTCCTCACCTGAAGAGTGTATCTTACACCGTGGCCCAGCGAGCGATCTCCTCGGCCCAACACCCGCATGTTTTCCGCTTCGGAAAGCGAGGAAATCACGCGCCATATACGCACGACTACTAAAAATAAAATCGGCCAAGAGACTTTTCCTTTTTTCTTTTAAGGTGTATGTAGTGTTCAACAAATTTATACGCAACAGGCAAACAGTGCGTTTTCTCGTGGCGACGCTGTCTTGGAGGGAGCTGAACAACGGCTCCTCGACGTAGCACAGTGCAACGCCACGAGGAAAAGACACAGTTCGCGTGTTCCATATATCAGTTTGTGTAAGCACTGTACAGGGTGTCACAAAAGAAAATTTACACGGTCTTTTTTACCACAAAAATAAACTAGGCATCGCCGAACGCTCATTCTCCGTTCAAATGTAGAGCTAGAGGTCACAACCAGATGCCAAATTTTCAACCCGATCCGATAACTTAATCAAATGTTATAAGTGATTTTCTGAAAATTTCAATGGGAAAATGGAGCCCATTTTTGCCCGTTTTCGGTTTCTGGTGCCATAGAGCCCCTCTAGCGCTACTTTTGGGCGGAGAATGAGCGTTCGGCGATGCCTAGTTAATTTTTGCGGTAAAAAAGACCGTGTAAATTTTCTTTTGTGACACCCTGTACTTGCGTCTCATGGAGCGTTTAGACTTGCGGATTCGCGGGTGCATCCGCGCAGGCAGAAAGGGAATTTCCGAGCCTGTCGTGGCGATATCGGCTCGTCGCTGGCGGAGAATCTGGATCAGTCCGGGACCCAGGCACGTAGCCAGGATTTTGTTTCGGGGGGCGGGGGGCGCCCATGACAAAATGCTGTATGAGGGGGGAGAGGGGAGAGGAGGTCCCAACAGAATGGAAGATTTTTTTTTTTTTTTTGGGGGGGGGGGGGGGGGGGGGCCGGACCTTATGACCGCCGCCGCCCCTCCCCCCCCCTGGTTACGTGCCTGGCGGGACCCATATCTGGATTTTTCGGCAGCGACGAGTCGATGTGGCCATCCTGCTCCGAAATTCACTTCCTACCACCTGCGCGGATACGCAAGTACAAACGGGAGGAGCGCGGGCTTGTTCGCGCTCGTCGCCCTCGCTGCGCTTTCAGCTTAGAACGGGGCGACATGCGGTGTTGGCAATACCCTTCGTGAGAGGAGAGGAACTGGGAAGACGCTGCGGGGAACGTTGCCTGCCTCTTTAACATTCGGAACGGCGACGCTCCGGCGACAATTAATAAACCCGTTGCTGCCACACCACCTGGAGAGGCACGGTTAAAAGACCCGTTGGCTCCCGCCCAGGAGACGATCGCGAAGGCTTCCCGAAAAAGAGCAGTGCGCGTGGGATGCGCCAAGAATTCCGGCAGAAGAAACGAACAAACAAAAAAGACAAACTGGCAAACATAAGCGCGCGCACAAACACACGAATCCGTGCACTCGCGCGAACGCTCCAAGAAAGAGACACACGGGTGTACAAACGGCGAGAGCAGTGTGCGGAAGCGCGCACACACGCGAGAGCTGCCGAGGACGCAGGAAAACGCGTGGACCGTTGGCCGCGTAAACACGGGCACACCCCTAACAAAGAAATAGCAGAAGCTCCTGTCAAGTAGTGAAGCAGAATGGGGGAAGCTCTAGAACTATACACGGGTGTAATATATACATATACATATTTAACGTCGCTGCAGACGGTACACCTTAAGCTCGGTAACCTAGGTGCACATTTTTAAATTTTGGTATACCTCTATTTTAAAAAGTGCATTGTATACCCTATTGCTCCGTAACCCTCAGTGTAAATATACATGCTTCAGATGAAGTTACATTATAGGTTACCGACCTTATGGCGAATTTCACTGGTCGTTTTGCAGCGCGCCGAGATCGACTTTTCTGGAGCGCACCTATTTCACGGGGCGATCGAGACGGACTTACGTCGTTTTGGACCAGCTCCCACTCGAGATCTCGATCCCGATCCGACCTGAGGCCAGCCTGGCCAGCGCTCGGCGCGCACACGTGATTTCCTTTCTCGCCGGGCATCTCGCCTCGGAAGAATTCGTCATGGCCGCTCGCGGAGTTTCGCCCGCTTCACTGCTGCTGCTGCTTGATGCTAGTCCGTCGTCAAGTTGCTCGAGCAGGTCCTCCAGCAGCAGCGGTTCGAGTAGCGGCGACGACGAGGAGGATTGCTTGTACGTCCCGCATGAATTCGACTTTCTTTTCGGACCGCCGCAGGAGGGACCGGAGATCCAGTCGTAGTAGGACACCGTTCACGTGTATCCCAATGAAGAGGCTAGTGAGATACGCTGATGGACATCGCTTATCGACGCACACCCTTCACATCCTGATTAAAGCGTGATCTAAACCAACGCGTTTTTGTGCGCTCGTAGGCCGTGCGCTTCCCGGAAATTGCGTATTTCGTGACTCCGCGCTGATTCCTTGCTCCTTCCGGGCACGCATAAGAAAGTTGGATGATTTCAAATTTTTCTGAATGCGCACGAAATCGCGCTGTGACGTAGTAGGGCGCTTCTTTCCCGGCCAATCGGTGGAGGGCACTATACCCTGTTTCATACTCAGTGTGCAACGCTGTCGAGCCCCGCCCCTGCTCGTTTCGATCTGGATGAGCATCGTACCGGCGTGGGGTTGTGTACCACTACTGCGTGGTGCACGTTAAAGACCCCCAGGCTAGCGGTTGTACCGCACTGGCTAAATTGCTCATCTACAGCGAGTGACTCGTCGCAACTTTAAATGACTGACCAACTACACGCTGTATAAATATCCCCATAACCCAATATGCTTTTTTTTTTTTTTGTGCAACGCTGTCAAAGCTACTGGCGCGAGCATGGGGCTCGATCTCGCAGATCAGTTGCACGCGTTCCCGCGCAAACAAAACCATAGATGAAGCCACGCGCTCGCGCCATTAGCTTTGACAGCGTTGCACACTAACCGCTCATTCACACTGGAAGCGGATCCGTGTTCGCAAAGCGGTTGTGAATGCGGTTGTATAAAGATCCAATACAATTGCACGCGCACTTGATGTCATCGTGTGCGCGTGGAATTGCAACCTTCATACAACCGCGTTCGCAACCGCTTTGCGAACGCGGATCCACTTCCAGTGTGAATGAGCGGTTAGTGTGAAACAGAGTTCCGGCTCCGCGTTTCTTCGCCGTCTGGCGCAGATGCTCTGCTCCAGGGATAGGCAGTATTTCAAATACAAGTATTTGAAATACGTACTTCAAATACTTTGTGTAATTTGCATTTGTATTTAATTACAAATTGGGTAATGTATTTGATGTGTGTATTTAAATACTAAAACATGGGTATTTCAACTACAATTGTAATTAAATACAAATTTGTGGGCGAAAATACATCTTGTTTTTATGCATGTGGTTGTAAGATATAGTCTCCATCCTTTATTCGGCCATGGGGATTTTTTCTTTTTCTCCTTTGGCTTTTAAAGGCACTGTCCAGAGCAGGAAGAAAGCTACGTTCTGCACCGTAAGCAGTGTCTCTCAATCAAGCACAAGCGTTTAGTGACTTTGTGATTACAGTGCTAGTCCAGGGCAAGAATAGTGATGAAATCGACGTCCACAGGCAGACTGGCTAAATAAGTGCCTGTGACAACTTGTTATGCTCTCCAGCCTGATTTCCATCCATATTTTTGCCTGGAACATTCTAAATGCGAGGGTCGTTCAGATTTTCGTAATTGGTGCGAGTTGCAACAATAAAAAATTCTCTAGCTAGCGCTGCGCGTCTTGGTCGTCTCGGTTCTTTGTTGGTCTATACCAATATGTAATCGACAAAAAGAAAGCTGCTTGACGCTCTGTATTTTTTTCACCTATTACGTCCAAGCTGATTACAGTATTGTAATTATATTTCTATAACGTTACTAGAGCCTCGCACTCTAACTCCCGAGTGTGCGATGCAAAATTAAGATGAGATACCAAGAAACCCGTTGCAGGTGCCCTGAGGTCGCTGACGCAAATTTCGAGGAATGTATTTGGAAAAGTATTTGGAGGAGACTAAATACATTTGGTTGTATTTGTATCTTGTACTTAAATGCTTTTTTGGAAATGTAGTTATATTTGTAATTAAATAAATTTTTGACGAAGTATTTTGTATTTGTATTTCGATACATATTTGCATGTGTTTTGCCCATCCCTGTTCTGTGCTCACCCGAAAGCGCGCCGTCCTAACCAACGCGCATGCTTGTGACAGAAAGCGCACCGGAAACAGAAAAAAACGTCAAGAAATACGCAATTTCCGAGAAGCGCACGTTCAAGAAAAAAACAAACAAAAAAACATTGATTAGGTGGCGCAAGTCGCCACCCGATTCAAAAGGTTCAGCCGTATCCATCCATCCATGAAGAGTAGGGATGTCGTTAATTTCGTTTAACCCGAAGTTCGACTGGTTTGGCGAACCTTCGAGACTACTTGCAAAGTTGAACGAAGTAGAAGATATCGAATTTTGGGAAATAAATTATTCTAAAAGTAGTTTATTTTACATTTCATAAAACGATAGCCAATGTTTACACAATATCAAAGCAAGGAAAAAAGTATGGTGAATTGTTGGGCAATTGTGTAGCATGCGTGAAACGTTCTAGCATCACGTGGCATCAGGTTACCTGACGTCAATTTTCCCGCTAACTTTAGCGAGGGAACTGAATTGGCGTTGAGGTCACGTGACGTAAATTTTCCCACTAAATCTAGCGGGGAAACTGAATTGGCGTTGAGGCCACATGAAGTCACTTGTTCCACTAAGCCTAGCGGGCGAGATGCCCGGTTACGCCGACGGCAACGGCGACGCCAACATATAGGGGAGCGGGCGCCTAAAAATATTAAAAACTTCGATCTAAAAAAAAAAAAAAAACGATTGGGCGGAAAAGTTGTGGAGGTTCAAGAAATCTCCTCTCTTCAACTCAAGCAAAGGAGGGTGCGTGTATGAAGCAGATACGTACGTAATGCGTCACTAGCAACGAGTTACTTCTACCAAGTTACGGTTTTCGGTAACGAGTAACCTATTTAGTTACCCTTTCAGAAAAAGAACGAGTAACGTACTTAGTTGCTTTTAAGGCCAAGTAACAAATAAAGGTATTTCGTTGCTTTCCAGGAGTAACGTGTACAACACCGCTTAAACTGGCTCGTTTTAATTCCAGCCTGAGTAGGCGTCTATTGCTACAAAGGCAGATGGGCAACCCGAAGAACCACTAAACAGTATGAGAGTATAGCAACGTTTATCGCAACCCGAAGAACCCCTAAACAGTATGAGAGTATAGCAACGTTTATCGCAACCCGAAGAACCACTAAACAGTATGAGAGTATAGCAACGTTATCAGTCGAACTCTACAGTTGGGAATATCCTTCACCCAGAGAACACAATAGGGTTGGTTGGTTGAACCTTCTAGAACCGTCTACGGACGACTGCCAACGCGGGAAGGCACTTAACCCATTGCCAACTTCGAACTTTAGAAGCAGAGAGAACAAAAGAGAGAGGGGAGAATCCAAGATTCATCAGCTCTTCCTGAAGTACAACACTGCCGTTCCTTCGAAGTTCCAGCGCGGCAGTAGAGAACGACTCTTCAGCGTCGCCAGAGACTCAAGGAAGCGGGAAACATAACTGATGCTTGCAGCTCAAGGAGGTAGGGCGAGAGAAAGCAAGGCCGGGGAGGAGGAGGCAGACGGAACGCTGGAGAGGAGAGGGGGAAACCACCTCTCTTCAGCATTCCGCCTGTTTCCTCCTCCCCGGCTTTCCTTTCCCTCGCCCTACCTTCTTGAGTTGCAACGACGCATACTGAACAGAAAAGAATAAACCGTGAAACAAAAGCATTTGTGTATTTGATCGTCAAAGTAGCGAGAAAAGGAACTCGACACTTTTAAGGTCAAGCAACGCGTTCCTTTTGAAAATCGGTAACGATTTACATATTTGGTTACTTTTTAAGCTAGTAACGAGTAACTTTTTTTTTCTTTTTTTTCTTTTGGTGGGGGGGAGGTTAACGTTTACATGTCTGGTATGTAGGCACCTACTTATTATGTGGCACGCTCGTGCAGCAAAGCAAGTAAGGAAGCCCCATAGGCACTTCTCAAGCGCTATGCAGTTCTCAAGAACTACACAGGACCGTCTGACTGAAAGGAAAGAGTCACAAACAATCATCCATCATATCATCATTATCCTTAAAATGGTTCGGCCCGTACAGCCGGATGCATCCACTCGTGCATTCATCCGGTTAACGATGTTTTGCATTCACCTTAGAGCAGGGAAGTCGCGAACCTGCCAAACAGGTTCGACTTTTTCGAAACTTGATTCTACTGGAAAGTTGGACACGACCCAAGTTCGACTATGACGCGCATGGGCGGGAATTGAAAACGAGCTGACGTCACCTGGCGGAGGAGGCGTGCAATATTGGGTGGGCGTATCGTTTGATTGTTTCGCGACCTAAAACAATGGGGAGTTTTCGCAGATCATTTTCGCCGTCCCGCGAAGGAGGAAAGGCGATCTACGAAAACTCCCTAATAAAATTACACTCCGCAAGACTGTTAGCGCAAATAAGCCATGAACTTTTTTAAAATTATTATTTTCTTTAGTATTGAAGGACTGTCAACAAAACGATACTATCAGTTCGGGCACTAAGATAAGTGGTAAACTTCGATGTCCCGAAGTAAAATGCGACAAAGCGCCCAAGTCGTGCTCGCACTACCAGCATCGCGCAGTGTGCGCGTGTTTGCTTTCGCATTATGTACACAATGACAATCATTTAATCAAATATAAAATAGACTACGTTATAACTTATCTTTCCCAAACTCCGAAATTCTTGTGAAAAAGACAAAACACGAATTGCAAGTCGAAATTTATCGAAATTTTTGCAAGCAAGTTCGCCACACCAGGTGGTATTGTTCCCGGTGGTATTGTTCGAGGCGAAGAGCCATAAATAATCAGCAATCGTCTCGCTATCATTATCCCCACTACCACGAATAAAAGGGTTCAGCCGGTTCTTCAGCGGTATGCATTCGAGCCGCACCCAGTTGCAGACGACAGATGGAGAGCGTGCATGCCATGGTTCGAGGAGCAACAAGAAAACGGACTAAAGCGCCCAGTCAAACGGCCGCTTCCTCGTGCGGGAAGTGCAGTTCGGCTGACTGCATCCGCATTTTCTCCGGTTATCCGGCTGGCGAGAGGCACTTGGCGCTTTCGCAAGTGGACGAGACCGTGCGGCTCTTCCAAAGTTCCCCCCCCCCCCCCCCCCCCCCCCCCCGAAGGTCGCGCGAGCACGGGACTGTTTGTTTTTCCGAGCAACTACTACGATATGTTCGTATACGCTCACGGCCGCGTGTACAAACTTTCCGCCGGGAGAAAAAAAAAAAAAAAAAAAAGACGTTTAATGGAGAAGCATACGGAACCTTTATAAATAGCACATTTCGTTAAAGGTATACGTTCCTGCACGAACGAAGCTCATTCTCCTCTTCGGCACACAATAAACACCCAGCATAACCTAACAAAATAGAAATATATATTGCCCTAGCTTTACATAATATAATGTAACCCTGACCCGAGCTTTTGACCAAAGAGACAAATCATGTATGTTTTTTTTTTTCCTTAGTTGGTCAAATATTTAATGCCTACGCAGGCGAAAAAAAAACAAACGAACTTGTCCAATACGCGTAACTTATCTAGGATCACATAACGGCTTATTCACACCCATATACTTTGTATACCTTCGGATACGTTTAAAAGACAAATCATGAAATATTTTCTTCCTTTTAAATAGGGTCACAAAATCTAATCAAACTCTAACCTAAGCTTAGACTAACGTAATCTAATCAAATCCTAACCTAAGCTTAGCCTAACCTAATAAAACCATAACCGAACAATCACACTAAATCCTGACCTCGTACATACAAAAAGGGGGTGGAAGTTGCTTGGATACCGTCTTCATTGTGCGCCTATGTAACTCGGCGGATATTAGGCGACGAGATAATTAACCGTCGTGATAAAAAATTTAAAGAATTAAAATCTTTAAAGTAAAGCAACGTTTTAATGGTTACTTTTATGGATTATTTTCCAACTCGTGTATTGACGGCAATTATTACTAGAGGCCAGACCGATTTAAATAATTTCTGAAAGGTTTTTCTAGATTAGTTTCCACATTTTTATCTTTTTAAAAATTGAGAGAGAGAGAGAGAGAGAGAGAGAAAAGCCCAGTTATTAACGATTTTGTCGGTTTGTTAATGCAGATCAATACAGCTGATAAATATTGCTCCCTTTCTCGCTAGGTGGCGTCAGCTCGTTTTCGGTCGCCGAAGACGTTCGAATGCGAAAGCCAGACGCTGTACGCCGGTGCTCCGCGTTCTAAAGCGTTCGACGAGTGCAGCCGAGACAAAGGCTGCTAGCTTTAGGCCTACCCACTAATCGTTCCAATCAAAGCTCGGCGTTCTAAGGACCCCGCGCGATCGCGCCTTCTGCTCTCCACCACTTTCTCGGCGCACACTCCTTCGCGAAGCTGCTTTTCACGGACTCGTTCACACAGTGGCGTTCGAGTGCGACTGCAGCCACTTGCGCCACGTTAAGACGGCTTGCGTCGATCTGTTGCTATGGCGACCCTTACGATGAGCCAACGGGGAGGCGCTGTGGTGCTCGACGCAACGCAGCGCAACGCAGTCGACGCAGCTGTGGGAACGAGCCTTTACGCTTTCAAGAAGCGGCCCTCTCGATTTTTGTTATCGAAGTGAAGCACACTGCATTACACATATACCTTTCTATGTATCTTCCTCATGCTTGATTACTAATGTGAAGTTTTCGATTATAGTTCGGTGAAATTCGGCGTATTTCTTACGGTCTGTACCAAGAAAAAAAAGAAGAAAAAAAGGCCGTCACTTTGTTTTTAGTGAGTGTTTTATAAATATAAATGTGTGTGTGAGTGTGTGCGGGTTCTTTATTAAATCCAACATCGTATGTCTTTTTTTTTCTTTGGCTGCTCTTTTGGCGAATTAGTCACCTAAAGACAGACAATCAAAGAACAAAAAATATTTAAACATGTCAGTTACGTGACGTGATGTTGCACCGTGACGTCACAAATTCCCCTGACCTCGCGCGACATTAGAGTTACGTGACATAAGAGTGTCATGCGTGCGACTCCTCGAGTCACATGACGTCACGGTCCTTTTGTGTAAAACATTAAAAATTAAACCCCCCAAAAGAGAAGGTTATGGTCCAAAACTCCTCGCTGAGAGCTTGATAAGGTAACGCGTCAAAAAGTCGCACAACGACCCCCCCCCCCCCCCCCCCCCTTTACCTAAGCCTCCCACAAAACGCTGCATTATACCAGTGAAAAATGTTGACCTTTTTACGGTTGAAGCCGAAACCTGAAATATATCGGACGTACGTTCATTGAATTGTATCGGTATAGATCCACCCCCCCCCCCCCCCCCCCCAAAAAAAAAAAAAAAAAAAAAAAACGAGTTTTAATTTACACCGAAACTCGCCCGGTCAGACAAGGAATAGACGCGTGCTGTAGCAGGACCGAAGTTTATGACGGAATTCTCTGCAACCCCTTCAGCACCTCAGACCAATATCCGAACGGCTTCAATTTGAATCACGCACGAACGTGACATTATCTGCGTATTGGCAGCTGCGGCGGGTCGCCATTCGGTTTCGTAACGCGTTCCGTTCTCAATTAACAAAAGCGAGAAACTTCCGTCGAAGGTCCCTCGTAAACGCTTTCCCCGTGCCATTTCGGACACGGCTGTTTTTGAGAGAGCGTGTCTCGAACGAAAACACACAATACAAAAACTAAAACACACAAAAAAATAAACGATTGGATGTAGTAAGTTGAGATCCTTTTAGAATGGCAAAAATCACAAACACAGTCACAAAAAGGAAATCTCCCCCTTTCCCGCACTGTCGGGGCAAAGGCAGTCCTGATAACAGAATATATTATGCGGTGACATGATTGGTCCCAGTAATTTTGGAGGACCTTTTGAAGCAGCCGAAAGTCCACTTTAGGGCAGCAAAAGAACTTTTGGAGAATAAGCGCTCCCATCATTTTCACTCACAGGACTGCGAACATTACGCTAAGATTCATGCCTGTCCAACTAGGAGACAATGTCTACTTTGGCTTCACACTCGAGTGCAACCTTTGGTTAGCCCTATCCACAAAGGACTGCAATAGTCTCCCTAAAATTGATGTCACGCTTTCAGGTTCAATACTGCTCAAGTAAACTGGTAGAGTTTAATCGTTAACGTATTGTTTCCTTGGTGACTGGTTTGAATAATTGCTTTTATTGCGCTCGTTCATTGATGCATTGAGTATGAAAAGCTATCGTGAGTGTTTCGCGCTTCGCATTACTTAACGTTGTCGTGCTTCCAACTAATAACAGTTACCTTGTTAGCATGCATTATTGTATACCTGTATATAAGCATATCTAGATCAGTTATAAGTTACGTATAATGCATCGCCAGACGCCTTTGATGTCAATAAATGAAACTGCACGGCAGGTTGGATTCCATCAAACACAGAACTAGCTGTTTAGTTTCACGCCGAATTAAGCACCAGGCACGGCAACAGTATTCTGATTTATGAAGGTCATTATGAAATGACATGAATGTTGTTTTTGTTTAGGTGCAGAAATAAAGATAAAGCAAATAGTAAACTCCGCTGAAATAACAAAAATAACCTTGAGCGCCAAAATTTATTTGCATTAAAATTCTAAAGGTTGTAACAAAAACTTTTTTTTTTTAATTCTGATCAAATGAATGCCTTTGTCATTTGACTATGAACATCAATAAAATTGTATATGTCACACTTGTGGGTTTCCCTGTCCACACCTTGGACGACGAACCCGGGTTCTCGTCCGTTCGGTACGCCCCGGAAGAACAGGTAGTCACAAGGAAGGATTTTTTACGTCCAGTTGAATCCCGCGTCTCCCGTCGAATTCCCCAGCACGTCCGAAGGCCAGGGCTGCAGGGACGGGTGCGTAAGGTTTCTCATCGCCTGCTGCGCGCGGCTTCGTGTGCAAGCTCGCTGCCGGGTATTTCCTCATGTCCGGGGACCCACCTGACGCTGATCTTGGCCCCGTTGTTCCGGTATAGTCGAATTCCACGGTCAAAGATTCCTTTTATGGTGGGACTTGCAGAGCGAGTCCCACCAAGAAAGCACAAGAGCGAGCTCCGGGCCTTCAGCTTCCCTCTCAAGCTCGCGCGCTTGTCCCGTGCAAGCCCTGTTCAAGGCCACATGCTCGCCTTTGTAGCATCGGTATAGTTCTGGGTGGATGAACCCCGTGTGGTCCTACTGCTACATTTCCGTAATCTCCAGCCGTCTGTGTCGCCTCGCGTAGAAATCTCTTGCTGGCGAGAAGAGACACGAGGGCCATCAGAATCATCGATTTCCCACGCTGCAGGCGAAGTCGACGATTGTCTTCGGATATGGTTCAGATGCCGCCGGAGCTTCCAAGGGCGCTGGCCAATTCTTTTCATGAGTGTGCCGTTGATTCTCCACGGAGTCCCCCCGAAATTGACGACGGCCACCGGCTGTACTCCCTTGAAGGTTCTGGATGCAGGCATGTCTTGTGAATCTTCCTCTTCCCTCTCGGGTAAAGAAATCAGCCTGCTTATGTATGTCGCAAGTTCGTGGCCGAACGTCATGCAGTCAGGCGTGCTTCTGGTCGAGGTAGATGCCGTCGTGTGTTGCTAATACAGAAATCTTGCAGCTCTCAAGGAAAAGCTGGCTTGGCCATTTGTAGCGGGATGGTACGGAGCGCTGGTTAATGGCCGAATTTATTTTTTTTCGTAGAAGTCTATCATTTCGCTTGACACAAAGACTGCCGTCGTCGGACCCACCCTTCCGCAGTGATTCGCATGTGGCAAAGAGAGCTCGAAGCTCTCGAATGGCTAAAGCGGAGGTGGCGGATGTCATGTAGCCCACGTCTAGCCACTTCGAGTATGAGTCTACGATGACGAGAAACATCTGCCCCTCCAAAGGACTCGCGAAGTTCGGATCTATTGTGTCCGAGGAATGGGATGGATGATTTCACGTTGGAATGGGGACCTTGTGGGAACCCGGTCTGGGTTTCTGACCGGTTCCCCTATTTAACCTATTTAGAAGTTATGAGTGATTTTTTGACTCAACGGGGAAATGGTGGCCGATTAAGCTATCAAATGCATGGGAATGAACGGCGTGAACGTACCACGTTCGCATTACAAATCCGTTATAACGTTTGAATAAGATCATAGTTCGTTCTCGAACTTTGGAATTTGGTTCGAACCACTGCTAGCGCTACATTTGGGTGGAAAATAAACATTCGGCAACGTAAACATTAAAAACACACACACACACACACACACACACACACACACACACACACACACACACACACACACACTACGCGCACACACACGCGCACACACACACACACACACACACACACACACACACACACACACACACACACACACACACACACACACACACACACACACACACACAGGGACGTTATGGAAGCGGCATTTGACCTTTTGAAGCAGGTTCTGTAGCAGGCAAAATATTCGTTTGGAGCAGCCACTGACGCCTTTGGAGCAGACGTCAACGTCTGTTAGCACACCACTCGAAAATAATAAAACGATCCTGCATCGATCGCTCAATAAATTATTCTTTGATAATGATTGACGGGTCATACTGAATCATATTACCTACTGCCGTTCGAAGTAAAAATAAATAGAACGCAAAAAAAAAAAACACACACACACACAAAACCTTCTTTCTCTCAAAAAAAAAAAAAGATTAAAGTTAGAGTAGGTTTATATTTTTGCTTTTGTTTTTATTAGAGATTGATTTAAAGTCGAGACCAAAGAAGGTAAGCCCGTAATAGTACTGAGCGACTCGCGCAAAACCCAGGCCGTGACCCAGGCGCTCCCCCGCGTCAGCCGCTGCTCCTGGCACTCCGGTGCAAAGCGGCGAAGCTCGACGCGCGAGTGCTGGTGCGAGGCGGTGAAGGTTCAGACGAACGGCGCCTGTGCCACGGTGCACTGCGATTGGAGTAACGCGACAGAGGCACCTGACAGACATGATCATCGAGTGATCTCATCGGGAGTAAAACCCCTGGCTCTGTAACAACCCAGTAGTCGCCATCCCACCATCTTGCAAAATTTCCTCGCCGCATTTAGCTCCTGACATCGTCTGGAAATTCACGCGATGACGGGGCCAGCGAGGTTGAACATCAAGGAGCGTCAAAAGCGCGACATCACGGCATCCGTCATCCTTTGTACGTATTCTTGTAAATCAATTAAGCGCAGTGACCGTCCCGCGACTGGAGCTTTTAGTGTATGTGTTCGTGGTTGTATGTGCTCAAGCCTTTGACTGTGCTCTAACCTAACGTGAAACAAAGTGAGTAGAGACGCGGTGAAATACATATTTGTACTATTTTCCTTTTATTCTACCTGTCTGAATATCAGGATCGACCAATACTAAAATATTTTTATCCCCCGCCTTGCTTACAACCATCACGGCACAGCTGTGGTGTAATCCTTAATAAAAATGGCGTTTCGGAGCGAGATGTAGCAGAATTTTGTTCATGGCGCAATTTGGCATAGCTCTTCCATCACTAACATAGTAAACATTTTTTTATTTTATTTTATTTTATTTTTTTGCGGGGAGAGGGGGGGTGGGGGGCAGGTTATATAACAAAATGGTTGATATTCCATCTTCTCTTGTCGACCACATGTCAGATATCCGTTTGTTTTTCAGTTTCTTTTAGTGGTTGGTAGGCAAGGAATTTCTGCTTAACACGGCTAGTCGCAGACATTCGCCTCCCCTGTCCCCAAAAAATTCAAAATTTGGACAGGGCGCCACCCAGACAACACACATGGTCCTGAGGACATCCAACTAATCGAAAAGTCATCGTCCCGTCATCTACATCCTGAGGACGTCTTCAGATTGTCTAGTAGAATTTATTTCAACGAGCTGCGAAGAAAAACAAATGTTTTCAGGCTGATAAGGACGAGGTGCAAGCTGTGATAAAAACTTCGCCGAGACATTGCGGCGAGAAGCTGAAGGAGCAGGAGAAGCAACAGTATGCACCACCGACGTAGGACCAGCCTTTCATTGACACCAGTTATGCGCATCACCTAAACTGGTTTCCTTTTTTTTTTTTTTTTTGCGTGTTGTAATCTTAATTTTGTTTTGATCAAAAAATTTTGAAAATATATTCTAGTCATACTGCCATACAGTTTTTCCACACACTATTTGTGATTTATTTATTCTGTATTCCATTTTTTTCGTTCAAGGCGCAATAAAACACGAGGTAGTTCGCTGTGGTATGCACTGTTCTGTTGTTGAATCGTTTTATTGCACAAAACTGATGCTTCAATTGAGCAGGTGACCCTCCAGCCATGTTTGAACAGTGCTTATGAAAAATCTGAATCGTCAAATTTCTAAATTTTTTTTTGTCTGTTTTCATTTCGGGCACTTTAAATTAGTTCAGAATAAAATTCTTTGAAGATTACGCGATTCAGCTCACGCTTATCGGCGTGCGTTTGGAACTGCTTTAAAGTACCCGTCTGACAGAAGGGTCTGGATTTGGGCTAGTTGGTTGAACATGTTTAGGGGTTAAAAGCGCTAAAAACGACGGACGAGTAGGAGAGACACACATTACAGAGCGCTCTGTGGTGTGTGTCTCTCCTACTCGTCCGTCGTTTTTACTCGTCTGACAGGGGTGTAACTAGCTTGAGCATTGCACAGCACCATCTACCTTCTAGAGGTGTACCATATTAATTAAACATCATCCAAGGTCTTATATGATGCCTTGAGGATGTCCTGAGTATGTAATGGGACCGTACAAATCGACGTTTTGAGGACGTCCTGAATACCTACTAGGGTCAGACAAATCGACGTACTAAGGACTATTGGGGGATGTTGTAAGAACGTCCTCAGGACATCTCTACATCCGGAACTAGACGTCTTTAGGACGTTTTCAAGATATCACTGTGTTGTCTGGGCACTGATTTTCAGAGGAAAGTTCGACGTTCGGAATTCAATAATACGCAAAGCCAACGACGCATCGCTACTACGGCGGAGCTGAAATCATCTTCTAACTTTGTATAACAATTCCTCCTTCGCTCTAGACGTCTTCACTTATTCCATCTGAAACGTAGAAACAACTGTTTTCTAATGCGCCTAAAATAAATAAACAAAAAGGCAAGCCGGCGCATAGTCGTAAAATGAGAGCCGGTTTCCTCCGACGACTTTGTTTGATTTTAGCTGAAACCAAGGAAGGTAGACGAGTTGTTTTCTATAAAATCATAAAACAAATCAACTTCAGGGGATATGTTTCCCTTACGGCTGCGTAGCTTGGTTCAAAACTCGCGGGCACTAAACAATTAAAAAAAGAGAAGCAATTTTGCCATTTTGTTTTCTTCGTACGGACAGCGGCAGCAACGGCGCAGATTTGTTCGAACGCAGCCACGAATTATGTAACGCTGCCAACATCCATACAGCCTGGAATGCATGCACGCGCACCATGCCGATAGATAAAGCTGCTACACAATTAGATAAAATTGCGGCTCCAAAGCGAGAAGTACGAAGTTCAAAATGTCACGAAAACTGCAAACCTTCCCAAATACGGTATGAACACAATCATGAAAGGGAGATACACTGCATCGGTACGTATGGATCCGGTACGTATGGATCCAAAAGTGCGGAAATGAACTTGATCAAGATAACGCGAACGTAACCTGTTGATCTCGTCGAAGCGATAAAACCGCCGCCTCCACATAAGAGGGCTATCGACGCTGATATCTGGAGATCGCGATGAACGGCACACAACGCTGTAATCTCAGTTCACGACAAGCCGCCAAATACGAAAGGGTTTTACTCAGTCACTTCGCGACGAAACAAGGTAAAGTTTAAGACATCCCAAAAGGCGATCGTAACAGAAAAGAGAAGAGGGCAGCGATGAAGTCGGTGGTGCCGCTTACCTCAGACTGCGGCTGTCATCGTTTGACCACCTGTGTGACTCGGAAGAAAACTTGTAAACAAAAGTTGACAAGCTCTCGCCGAGAAGGTATTCCAGTTGTCAGGACGGAAACAAAACCCACAAAGAGTACATGCAACTCCGGCGTAAAGCACAACCACGCACACACGAGTCAAGTAGCTTCCAAAGCCGACCAGCCGAAAGTTTTCCTTTTTTCTTCGCCGCTTTGCTTGATCGCGTAACAACAACGCCACTTCCTCCGACAGAGTAGGCCACGACCGGTCTACACACGCTGACCTCGCCAACTTTTGCTTAAACCCAACTAATGTTGAAGTGCAAAAACTAGCTTGCAGAAGGCGCCACAGTCGGTTACAAGTCAAGAAGGTAGGAGAAGCTCCTCCCACAAGTGTGATGCGCCCGCAACCCCCGGTCACAGTCCCAGTTTCGCGGCGCTGACATTAGCGTCGCCACCATCAGCGGCGCTGTGCATAGCGTCGCCACCGGCAGCAGCGCTTAGGTGGTGGGGGGCTCTCATTAATACAAAAATACAAATATAAAACTTTGTCCGCTAACAGTCATTTCAACAAAACGTCTTCACCGCACCATGAAAATAAAATGCAATTTATTTTATATATTTCTTTCTGTTCGTTCTGTTTTCGGTCTAAAACCAAAACTCTAAACCGACCCGCTGGCCTCGCCGGTGCCCTGGAAGGCGCCGCTCTCCCCCCCCCCCCCTTCGCTCTACCCTCGCCCAAATTTGAAACTTCGTAACGGCGGACGGCGGCGTCGCGTGGTTTTGTTTACCCAAGGGTCGTGCGAGCGTAGTTTCAGTGGGGTGAAGCTCTAGGCTACTTCCGTCCCGCCGCGTATACTTATGACGTTCGTCCGGTCCGGCGAACTGCTTCCGATTGCCGCACTCCCAGCGGCTGTTGGCACTTGTTATTTTATTTTAAATAAATTTGATTCATATATCTGATGATGCGAAATAAAGGTGAAGTTGTTTTGAAGGTGTGAATGGCTTTGAAGCTTGTTATCGTAACTTTCTCTTTCACTCTTTCAACGTGTCTGGGCGCGCTTTCTCTCTCTCCGAACCCGCGCCTCGCACCTCGAGATGCGCTGGCCGCTGGCGCCGGGAAGTCGGTGGACCGTTAGAACGCGCGAGGGACGCGAGCCGGTGGGTTGTTTCGCTTCTGGGAGTGCGTCGCGGCGCGAGATTCGTCCCGCGTTCGAGCGCGCGCGGCTATCTTTTCTTTTTCGTGGGAACTTGTTGGTGTAATGTGATCAAGCATGGATTTTCGTCATCAACACACCACCTGATGTGCCAAGTGGGGAAACAATGACTGCCGAAAGCCGGGATATCAATGGTTTCGAGTTCGAATGGACGTGCGGTACGCTCTTTTGGTCCTCTCTTGCTTAAGTTTCTGATTAGGTGTTTGCAACAAAACCCAACTGTCGCAGTGGTAGTGAGTATTAATTGTTTGATCTTGGCAATAGCTACAATGGTTTCCAATCACAAAACCAAATCCTATCATTGTTCAGGATTGCTCTTCACTCGCCGCGAGAAATATGTCGTTGTCAAATTACTGGAGACTTCTGTGAAGACTTTGTCATATCAAGATCGAGCACATATGCTCACTTTAAAAGATGGCAAACTTTTTGCTGTGAGCTGTTTATTTGGCACTGTTGTCAGCGATTCACGCGTCTGTTCGCGAGGAGTGAAAATATGAGCCTAAATATTTTTCGATTAACTGAGGATGAGCGATACAGCGATCCGCTCTGGTTTCCCGTTTCGCTTAGCAGTGACTCACTCCTAAATTTAAGTGATAATATTAAAAACGAAAGGGCAGGTTCTCGATGAAGACTCAATACCAAAGAGCTGAGCTGTTTTTCTTGGTACTCATTGCTTAGTTTCCTTTAGTTGCAATTAAGACACCGTCGTCGGTCTTTACTTATATGCTTACTTATATAATCAAATTTGCAAGGACGCATATCATCACAGTAGTCGCACGTAACCTTAACGTTTTATCCTGTTTTGTTGTTCATTTCTTTGTTTCTCGTGTGCGAAACAGTGAGAAATTTCGTCTGTATTTTGTACTGTCTGTTGAATAAAAATGAACGCAAAAGGACAAGCATTGCATATTTTTTGTGTATGTGTCACTTTCGTTGCTTTGCTAGGTTTCTGCTGCTTTGCTGCTGGTCTCGCTTTTCAGTGCTGGCTTGTGTGCGTTTGAACGCACATTAACCAGCATTGAAATGTGAAAACCAGCCGCAAAGCAGCAGAAGCCTAGCAAAGCAACGCGCAAATCGGGCAAAAAAAAAAAAAAAAAAAAAGCTACAATATATATATTTTTAACTCTAGGTGGCGCAAGCTACCGCCCATCCATGCAAACACTATGGCGCTGCCGTGCAGTTTCGGTTTTGGTTTCGCTGTGCCGCCATGTTGATTTTAGTACAGCCACCAGATACCAGGGGATTCAATTGGCGCTGCGGCCTCCCAGGGTTTTCCAATTTGCGTTCCATGGGCGGTATAGGAAGTTGCACTCCTCTGGTAGTTTCGCGCTCCGGCGTTCCGCGCGCCTGTCGAACTCGATGGATATTTTGGTACGAACTTTCAGAGACTGTTGAGAGGTGCATTTTACGTGGCCATATCCCGATGGTGCACGAACAGCTCAAATGCCAAGACCACAAGTTTTTGTTTGTTCATTTTTTTTTTTCAAGATAAGGCAGGTGAGTATGTATCTCCCGTACTCAGTTTTATTTGCTCAGCGAACTTACCATTAAACTTCTGCTGCCCATAGCTGTTAGTTTGCAGGCTCGTTCTCGCAGTAAAAACATATGCTTTCCCCCGAACAAGTACGGTTTTAATGAAGTTAATGGTATACACCTAGCTCCACTTCGATTTGTGCACAACTGCTTATTTAAAGTGTAACAATTGGGTTTAATCTTGAAAATGGTCTTTGGCGGTCCTCGAACAGACGGAGGATAATAAAACAAAAGAATGAGGCTTCCTATATATTAATTTGAAGTTTCATTTATTTCTGCATGGTTCCGGGTGCGACAATGGCATTATGTCATTAGTTTGTTCGCTGTAGATGGACATTTGTTTTGTTTTAAATCTGTTTAAAATTTTAAACATCATGACCACATTGTCATTACAGATGCTGGGACATATAGAACGAGCATTTGAACGTCGTCTCAAGGAGGAAGAAAGCTTCGGACACTTCGTGGTTCCCAACAAGTTATCCAGCCTGTTGAGTGCCAACATTTTTCGAAGCTTTATTTCACATTTTCATCTTGCTTGCGTGAGAAGCTTTGAATATGTAAAAATTAAGGTAATGATTGCTGGGGGCCACCTAAGTAGCTTATATTTCTTAAATCAGTGAACAACTTTACTTTCAGTGAACAGCTGATCCAACTTGGCATGTTGAATGCGTAATTATGTGGGTCAATGTGTACACTTGTAAAGATATATGTTAGTGACCATTCCCAAGAAGTGATAGTGATAAAGTTAGTGATAAAGCCCATTCCCAAGAAGGTGTGCGGCCAAGCATGTAATAATGAAGTGATGAGATCGTGCACAGATGACTGAGATCGTGCACAGATGACAGAGAGGTGCTGGCGATGTGCAACTGCAGCTGTGGGCGAGGTTGACGAAATGATTTTGCCAATGTTTTATTTTTGCGCGTATGCAGGTGCAGTGCTGTACTTAATTCCGTTTTAGCATCTGTGCAATAAATGTGCCTCGAAATATTTCGGTCGCAGCTGTGGATTCCTTACTGGACGGCGGGACGCCTCGAAACAGAAGAACAACGAACACACATGACTACGCACCTTATACAGCTGAAAGCGAAATCGCACATCGTATATTACGTTAGGGACTTTTAGCGAACTGTTACCGTGTTCCGCGTACTGCACTATCGGAGCCTTTGAAACATGCTTTATAGGCGCGCACCCGGAGTGATACCGTGACAGCGGGGCGCGCACTTAAAAGCATGCTTCAAAGGCTCCGATAGTGCGATACGCGGAACACGGTTTGTTAAAAGTCCCCTATTATTACACTACCGGGACCGGGCGTGATGCTCAGGAGCCTGGATCCAGGCTCCAGCACGACCCCGAAGCGATCCATACGAGAACCACCCTACAAAAATAAAGAGACGCCATGTTGGATTCTTTACGGCTTGGCTTAGAAACGGCTTCAAAGTAGGCTACTACGTCCCAAACGTGTATATAGAAGTCGTTTTGAAAAGTAAGCCAGATATTTTATTAATAGCATGGTTAGCTCTTAATATAATTTTACAATTTACCGAATATAAAATAATAAGTTAACTCGTTCAAGTAATGAGAGCCCCCCACCACGGACGAGGAATTCGGCGCTACTGTACAAAACTCGACTCCATTGGCCCTATGGAATCCGTCCGGGGGTTGGCGCCCGTTTCAAATCTCTCCGCAGTCGAAAGAAGAGTTCACTGGAAACGCTCCTTGTTCCGCTTCAACGGATTCCCACTTGTCTCCGATCCCACTTTTTAAGAAAGCGACCTTTGTATTCATCGTAGAGGGAACCGAGCCCCTGAAAGCGGCCTTTGTATCCATCGGGGGGGGGAAGCTAATCCCCGAAAGTCGCATTTGTTCCCGTCGAGGGGCAGAACTCTAATCTCCCTCTCGTGGCTTCCACAGTGCTAAGTCAGATTCGAAAAATAAAGCAAATATGTACAGAAAGGCAAGACCCTCCTCGCGCGTTGGCCGCAACGTCACGGAAACGGTGGGACGCTATTGGATGCGGAGGTGGCGGAGGGATATGTGATTCCCTTTGAGGGGCATTCGCCGCTACCTTCTTGACCTGTAACTGACTATAGTCGATTCCTCCTGTTCCTCCAACGTTGTGTTCCTCCCTCGCGTCAACGAGGCCTTCGGGCCCTTCAGAAAACAGTACCAACGGTACCAACAGTACTGCAATAATTACAAGAAAAATAGCTTACGAGAAAGCTTATGAGCATAGCAAATGTTATGTAAGCTGTCCCCCCCCCCCCCCCCCCCCCCTTTTTGTTTGCTCATTCTATTTTAAGTTTGTGTTTCTATATGTTCTTGTTTATTTGTTTATTTATTCAAGTTACTTCAATCGAGCACCTGGTTGTTGTCTGCGGGATGTCTATTTATAAAGTAATCAGCTTGTGTTTAGAATTCTAACGTCGGGACAAAAGCCGGACTGCGCCGAGACGTAACCAATATAACCAATATAACGAAGAAACCTTACTTGCAATGTGACTGCCGCCGCCTCGCGTCAAGTCTGAGCAACGTTTTGAGCGATAACGCGTGCTCTCAGATTGTGCGAAATGGTCCAAGGCGCAATATGTAGTGGCTGGTTGCGTCCAGGCGAAGCCAAGGCATCAGCCTCATTTCCTTTTCTCCTCCTGTGTGGGCGAACGGGCAAAACTGCAAAAGTACGGCCAAAGCGTAAGTAAACTGGTTTTGCTTGGCGACTGCTGCCGATGCGAAGGCGTCGAAGGTTTGGTTATGGAAGAGAACCAGCTGTGGCGCGAAATACGAACTGGAAGATAAACTTCCAAAGTCGGCGAAGTTGGTACGGCTTCAGAACTTCCCTTCTAGGAGGTGAACATCTGTTGTAGACAAACGCAGTTGGTCTTCGGAACTCGGGAGGCAACATATAGGTTCAGCAGCTGTCAGTTTTCTCCAGTTCTTTGGTCCTGGTTGGACTGCTTTTTGTTAGTTTTAAAGATTCATTAGCTATAGCATGTTACTCTCTCGGTCGAATATCGTCTTTGGTATTGGTGATAAAGGTCTTTGGGGAGGTAAAACTTCAGCAGTTATAAAGCAAGAAACAAAACCAAAGGGTTCTTTAGTACTTGCATACTGAAGGATGTGCTTCTTTTTTGCTAAAATGTATCATCCATCCGTATATCGAATTATTAAGCCGTAGCAAAAT
This sequence comes from Ixodes scapularis, assembly GCF_016920785.2. NCBI lineage: Eukaryota > Metazoa > Arthropoda > Arachnida > Ixodida > Ixodidae > Ixodes > Ixodes scapularis. The sequence goes on along the minus strand of NW_024609838.1, from coordinate 43,881,514 downwards.
GTTGCCTTCCTACACATATCCTTTTATAAACAGTCGTAGCTATAACTACCCATGCATTTCCAAGATTGGCAACAAGTGACAGAGGTCTTTTTATACTGCTTACTTACCTGACAGACCCATAGTGCCTTGTTTTCTTCTAACATGTGAACTAAGAAGTGCTCAAAAGCGAAGCTGAAATAAAATTGAAGCTACCAAAATATGCCAAAACGTTTGTTTTCAGGTGCACTTATATGCTTTTCGACTCTCTTCTTTTATGTAAGTTTTCTTATCGCTATCTCTTTTCTTCACACAAAGAACCAGGGTTGCATGCATTGATTGGCTCCAGGGGTTTCCTCAGGAATTGAAATTACTGGTGTCTAAATTTTTAGGGGGAGGGGGAGGGGGGGGGGGCGGCGGGGCGGGCATTGAGAATAGAGTAGTCGTGAATTAAGGGGGTGCCTTCAGAAAAACAAGGGGGTTGTACATCCCCCCCCCCCCCCCGCCCTCTGCCCCTCTAGGGGGTGTGCAGATAAATCACTGATTGGCTCTAATGCGATAATAAGATTCTTGGGAGTGGCCGTGCCCTGCGTTTCTTAACATAGACTATAATCAGGACGTAGTAATGTAGTAATTAGTCATAGTCAAAATGTCTTTACTTTTCTTGTCTAGAGCATTTCTTGTACGTTCAGTAGTAGACACACTTACAGATGACACAATCAAAACCTAAAAATATTTTCATTCATGCTGTTTGTGTACAGACGATGCTGGCGGGGTCAGCCTCCACACTGGAACTAGAAAGGAGATACAAAGGCAGACCGGTACATTTTTTTTAAGTGATCAGTCCAAAACAGGCAGAATAATTTATTAAAGGAATACACTATTCGATAACATACGCTGAATCACTTGAGCCTTTTCGTGTATGCTGAACCCAAGCGTTCCCAGACCGGGAACCTTTAGGTAGAACTAGATCCTGCATTTGTGTAGATTCTACGTCATGCCTTCTCACTCAATCACACAAACATACGCCCCCCACCCCCAGTCCTGCCTTTTTTTTCTCCTCTGAAGAATGGCAGCCTGTAAACATTCACAATGGCAGAACAAAAATTACAATAAAAGGTGTAGAGAAATGCTGTAAAACAAGTAGGCATGCTGAAGAAGCCTAGGAAGGCGAATTAATATACTATGCATATAATCAATTGGCCGGTCCACGCATGCAGTGCAGCGCTGAGATAATGCAAAGTCAGCTGAATCGCACCACAGCATTACTGTCAACACTGGTTTCATGCTGCATTGTGTGTGTATGCTGGAAAAGGCACGGTCAGATGCAGCAAAATGCTGATACAGCACTGATATAGTAAGTCAGTGCTGTGTTTATAGTGCTGAGTCAGCACTGCGGTGCATATGTGAACAGGCTTTCAAATTACTAAATGACACATTGGACACAAATGCTGCCGCACGCATGGGAGCAGCGTCCAATGTGGATAGCAAGTCGTCTGCTTCTTGTGCAGGAGTTATGGTAACGTCAAAACGACGCTGAGCTCTTGGTGGCTTTGAATGAAAGGATAGTGCGTAAACCAGAATGCAAGATGCCTTGAGGTCTACCCACTTATTTTTTTCCAATCAGCCAATAAGAGCTCGGCATTCTGTCATCATCGTAACCCTTGTGCAAGAAGCAGACGAACTTGCGCTCTGCATTAGCTTTTGTATTTCGTTAAACAATTTGAAGGAATCGATAACGGCATTGGCACTGGACATTCTTAAAAAAGAGGATAAGAAAAAAAAGAAATCTGTCAGGGAGGAGTTGAGTTTTAGAGCTACGCTTTGTAATAACTATATATCTGTGGAAAAACAAACAACAAAAGAAAAGCAGTAGCGCACGGTTTCTGCAGTACGAACTCAGACTGAAACACAATGGCGGTGAATTATACAATGAAAAGAAGAATGAAAAAAATGGAGAAGACTGCAACACTTTAATATAAGTTGTGCTAATTCTCAACTAAATGAAGAGGGAAAAATATCCTGCCTTTGCAGAAAGAACTGAGCAATTAAAACAACTGAAAAAGATTTAAAAAAAACACACACGCACGCCCAACAAGCCTGTCGGTAAATGCATGGGCCATGGTCGACGCAAAATGAGCGGCATACAACAACAATGTATAAATGCAAAAAATAGCAACAACTAAAAACCGAAGGAAAAATAACAAGGCGCACCGAACAGTTTGGGCAAATGAAGCGAGCGGTCGCAATAATCAGTGTCAAAAAATAAAGAACTATACTTATAAAAAGTGTCTCCCCTTTCATTCTTCCCCCCTCACAAAACGTATGAAGACTTGTCACAAATAAGTAAGTTATATGGCTGCTTCTAACTAGATATGAAACAGAAATGTTAGAAGAAAATGTAAATTGAGTTCTGCTCCGTGATATCGCTGTGGTGGTTGTTAAGTCTGATTTCCAATAAAGCACTTGACTAGCTTCTCTTTTTTTTTTTCTGGCTGGTAAACAATGCTTTACATTTACACACAAAAAAAATTCTGTTCAAAAGCCCTTTTGCAAAATTAAGACCAAAAACATGCAGGAAAAAAACAATGCAATCTCCTGTTTTCTTGTGACACACAGTGGGAGTAATAAAACGAAACAAGAAAAGACAAAATAAAAAATGAGCTTGAGGCCTCTGTAGATACGAGACTAACTTGCATGCCATTTCTCACGAGGAAGTGGTGTCAGGCCGTTGAGATTCTAGAATGAGCTTGTAACCTGGGCGAAAGCTGTTATACTTATCACAAAAACATGCGTGAAACCCGCAGCATACGCCGATATACCTGCTACAGTTTGATCTCTGGCTTCCGATTGCAAAACAAGTGTCTGACCCGCATGTATCATCATTTTCGTTCTCAACTGGTTAGTCAGTGCGTCCCATGCTCGCCTGCCTGAAAGGCGAGCTTTGCACCGCTGCTCCGCTGCACTGCGGGGAAGAAGAAATGTTTGGGAGAGCTGATATTTTTAATTTTGCTTGTTCGCACGCACAACCTGAGCAACAAAAAAAAAGTAGTGTAGCAGTTATGGCAGACATAGCATGTCCCCTGAAAGTGTCTCGTCCAAACTTAGAGGCGTTGCTCATGAGACAAGTGACCAGCCTGTTCTATGAGCATGTAGGACATTCTCTAAAACTTTGCAGCGTCCTTCTCTTCGGCTTGGCATGGGGAACTCCCAGGTCTCAGCGAACCATTTTTCCGCCCCTTGAGATGAATTAAGAAACAGTCAACTTTTTTTGTGTTGTGAATGCCATTCAAGTTTACAGATGACTTCACAACGTATTAAAAAAAAATCTAGGCTTAAATGTGTAACATAAGAAATGGCTTGCTGCAATAGTCTTTTGGTTAAAATACAATAAAATAAGACAAAAAAATTAAGACGCAAAAATTCACAAGTGCCAAACAAAGGCAGAAGTATATCCAACGCTGCCGTTCTCAAAGAATGCCGAGATGTGACTTTTGCTTTGTGAAGACTGCCCAATGTAGAAGCGCTGACTACAAGGTATGCATAGAAAAGAAAAAAACTATCTTCCAGTCATTGTATGTTTGCTCTCTAACATTTTAAAATTAAAACACCACACACTCTCTCCCCTTCGACAACTTTCCTTTAGGAAGACCAATGAGGGGTGGAGAAACCGGCACGTATGATAATCTGAGAAAGACTATTTTCTTCTCCTTCTTTTAGAAATTGCAGCTCACAATGCTACCGCTGAATTCTGGGAGGTGCTCCAAGAACTCTGTCTTGTGGCCCGCTCTTCCGCATTGGAGCAGCTCCAAAAAACGCAAAACAAAATTGCTCGGCATCCCTCCACTAAAGAAAGCGTTCACGCTCGCGCACACTCCATTTTAAAAACACACACACATGCACACACTCTGGATTAGAAAACTAAAGTAGAGGAAGTGACGAAGGCTTGTACAAAACAGTCTGTTGCTCCGCAGTATGCCTCGACGTCCATTTTTGTTTCTTCCGGGATCATGGCGGCCCAGCGTCCATGTAAAAAGGTCACCGGCGTCGCACCACCTCTAACTTGCTTCTATAGAAAAGAGACGACGAGCAGCGTTCACCTGCCAAAAGTCCGCCGGTTCCGTATTCGTCCGTCCGAAAACAAACGACGACGGGAGCACGACAACGCATAGCCTCGATATAGATCGCACCAGTCCTACAGCACTGACGTTTGAACTATGCAGCGTCGCAAAAACAACAACAACAAAGTTCTGGATGGAAGTCGCCACTGCTTGCACCGGGCAGGGCAGCGGCTTTGTCCCCGATTCTCGACGGAATGACGCTGACAACACTGTGGACGTGACGCTGAAGATTCGTTTCTCATTTCCCGCACAGTAATTGTGAAGAGTCGTCCAGGTGAACTGTACAGTCTGTGCAGTTCCCCGGCACTGATAATTCAACAGCTTTTCGGTGGAACATCGGATAGCGACTGAAAGCACGAAATCGTTTGTAACCGTTCCGACTGTAGCCATGGCCTCAATTGCAGATTCTCCTCTATGCATGGTATCACAAAACACTTCCTCTCTCTCTCTTCAGCCAGGAAGATGGAAGTCGAGACTTTCACGTCACACGTCAGTCTTCGAACACATTCGCACACTTGGACGCGACGTCGCCTTCTCGCAGCTTCCATGTTCTTGCAATCACTGCTTGCCGAGACGGCTCGAAGACGGCGTGAAGAAGACGGCAAGTTACCATCTTGCGGTGGTCATTAACTGTGGCTTCTTGTTAGAGATGGCAATGACAAGCAAAGATGCTATTGCTCTATTTGATGAGAGTGATTAGCATTTAGTTAAATGTAAAGTTTACACAAGGTGTTCAATGAGAACTGTTGAAATGTAGCTGCCATTAGTTGAAGCTACCTATTTCAGACAGATTTAGTAAAGGATGAACTTGCAGCATGACTGACAACTGCTTTGCAGACAACGGCAGAACCAGCGTCTCAAATACCAGTCTAAAAGACTGCATTTTTTTAATTTGTGTAAAAAAAAAAATAGATACCTGTCAGAAGTTGGGTATCCGCAGTGTCTATCCTTGAGCTCCGTATTAAAATATTCAAATAACCTTGATAAAAAACGAAATACATGAACTGCCGATTGTTCAACAATGGGCTCGTGCAACTATTCAACACTTGCTTCAACCTCAAACTTTAGTATTCTAAAATGACGGAAGCATTTCACGCGAATGAATGACGAAGCTTTAGACAGTTCTTCTCTATGGTTTCGGATTCAGGGAGTAAGCCACATAGCCATCAGACTGGCCGAGACATGTCACAAACAACGAGGGACTTGCTGAAATGTGACTGGAGGAACGAGCGTTTGCCACTTCTTTCAAGTCTCGATTGAAAGCGAACGCACTATGGCACCCTAGACACAGGGTGAACTTTTTTGAATCGCTAGAGCTGCTGTAAGGCTTTCTTTATGCCCCTTCAGCTATTCAGTTGAAGCAATCGCCATCTGCTTCGAGTGTGCTTCGAACTGAAAATCCACTAATTCGCACGAGCCTACTTAACTGCTTTTCAAGAGTACAGCACAAGAAAATTTAATTTATCGATTCGCTGATTGTCTGTTTTCGGGCAGCAGTAGCAGGGACATCTGAAAACGGCTGCATTCAAATGACCGCTGAATTTGAATGAGAGAAATACGAAGTTCCGATCTAAGTAATTAGACAACTCATCAATGAGAAGCAGAAAGAAAAAAAAAAAGCCAAGATGTGTCGTTATACGCGGTCCGTATGGGCGCCTGCATAGAACGCTGGTCACTGCGTGGCCTGTGCATCTTGCCGTCTTCCCAACGCCGTGCATTCGCTGCCAGTCCCGCTGGTCTTCGAGCTTGCGGCGTCTCCTTCGTCCCGCGGGGTGTCAGCGCCGGGGAAGCGGCATTCCTCGGGGTCGGGGAGCGTGGACGTGCGGCTCGCACGAGCAGCCTCCGGTGCCGCCGCCGCTACCGTTGCCGCGCCGCTCATGGTGCCAGTGGACCTTGGAACATCCTAGCATGTGCAGCCCTCATAGCTGGGTGTCTCCCATGTTGCAGAGGTTGTGCGACTCGATGTAGGTCAGCAGGCCCCGGTACAGGAACTCGTACTGGTTCTGCGGGTGGGAGGACAACGGGAGGGTCGTGTTGTAAAACGTTGAGTGTGCACCCGCGTTGCAATAGGTGCACCAAGGTAAATAGGGAACTGGGCCAGTTGGTAAATATTGTACACAATGGGGATGAACAACTAAAAAAAAGATGCCAACAAAAAGAAAACACAAACATGACAGGGCACTGCTGAGTACTGTCGTGTTTGTGTGTTTTCTTTGCATTTGTTTTAGCTGTTTATTGCTATCATGTTCAAGATAAGCTCCCGCGACCCAAAAGGGGAGGCACTCACTTGATTGAATGATGTTTTAGCGAACACCGATGTTTCACCGAATGACACTTTAGTGAATAGTCGGCCGCCGCAAAGCAGCATTTGCTGGTGGGCCAAGTGAGTTAATATTTTTGTAATGAGTTGCCGTGCCAAAAGGTTTCTGGGTCGAATCCAACAATCGACGCTAGCACCTCGAGTGGCTGTCTGAGCAATAAGAGCGACGCTGGCTTCACCCGGCTCCGTCAGCTCTACGTCCATACCTTTGCATGTTCCAATTCTGTACGTTGGTACTGACAGCATCATGCAGAGGCAGCTGTGGCGGCTTGTACGCGATATCTCGCATGTTCATCTTCACATCGGTCGAAAATGTACAGCTTGTGAAGTATGGTTCAGTAAAACATTCTTGAATATGAACGAAAGAATAAAACATTGTAGGGACAAAGACACACAGTACAGTTCTTTCAACAAGCCATCGACATTTAATGATGCCACCTTCAATGCATCAGCCCTTCCTTTCCCCGACTCCAAATTTCTTCGGAAAAAGAAGAAAACCCCAGGGAAAAAAAGAAGATACCCAGTATAAAAAAAAATCCAATTAAAGGGCAACTCTGCTTGATTTCAAAAATTTTGGGATAATGAGTGATTTCACATTAAAAAGCACTAATAAAATGCACTATACAGTGTAGACCGCATATAACGTATGTCGCGGGAGTCGCGAAAATCCGCACTATAAGCGGTACCGCACTATAACCAAAACATCAATTTTTCAGGCCAAAATACATGCCATGAGACAACTTACACTTGTGAAAAGAATTTATTTTATGTTAGATGAAAAATAAAGCTTAGTTTGAGGAAAGTCTATTTCACCAGACTAGTACAGTTCTGTCTCAAGTGTGTTACACATTTTAAAAGAAATGAGCAGCTTTTGCCTGGCGCAGCCTTTTAACGGCGTCGCGGGTTGCGGACGGACGTTGAGAGCGTTCAGGATTGCTAACCCTAATCACTTTTCTCCGGAGATGAAAACGCGTGAAAAATCGCATCCTTCACACGGTACGCGCCAGTAATACCTTGAACTTGAGCGCACGCATGAAATGCGCCAAATAAGAAATCCGGGCGATGTTCGAGGACACAAATGCTTAGAAAGTAAGCAAACACGACGACACGGCCGTTTCTGCCGTCTTGAGAGCGCCGCCTTGACATCGCCGCTCGAGTAGGTGGATCTTCCCTTCTAGTACGTGCTGGGTTATCATAGCGACACACAACGAAAATTCAGTCAAGGATAGCGCTTTTACGCGGAACGATGAGATGAACGCCGTCTACGACGACGATCACAACGTTGATCACAACCAGCAGCCGGCCCGCGACCGGCATGCATGCAACGCGCGCGAACACTTCTCCTCGACCTGCGATTGGTCTGTCGCTGCGGTTGTTTCCAACGCAGCGGAGGGACGCACGCACGTGAACGACACGTGCGTGCGTCCCTCCGTCGCTAGGGCAACTGAAGCCTCTCTCTTCGCTTCTCCCCCTTCTTCGAGCACCCTCTTTGCCCCACGAGTGCCGCTTGCGCAACGCTTGCGGCTCGCGCCGTCAGCACCGTTATCTAGTGTCGCACAGGGAAGCGCGCTCGCTGCTCCGGTCGTCGGCGCGGCCGGCGGGCTGTGCCAGAAACCGCACTATAACCGGTATTTCCCTTCGCGCGCCTGCATTTTAAGCGGTATGTAATTACATGGAGTTCTATGGGAGACGAACCGGTGGTTTAAAAAAACCGCGTTATACCCGGTCCTGCACTATAAGCGGTTACGTTGTAAGTGGTCTATACTGTACATCATTTGCTTCACAAAAAAAATTAGAAAGTTTTTGTTAAATCTTACTATTAACATAAGCAAAAATCGAAACCAAAATTTCAGCTCCGTCAGGCAACATTGGCCTCAAACCGCCAAAAGCACGGCTACCACGTGGTACAAGATGTCACTTGATTATCTATGCAACAACGGGCGGGGTCGAAGTGGGCTACCGTTGGGGCGGGCGTGTGCCAGGAGCAAGTGTCGTCTGCACCGTGGTCTTCACCACGTTTTGGTGTCTTCGCTATCCAACGATGTCTGCACAACTGCGGCGTCAGTCTGTGCACATAATGTGAACGAAACTCCGAGAGACATTAACTAAAAAACGGTATAACGGGCTGAAGTTGAGCTAGTTGGTACATTGATGCAAAAGAAAATGTCAGCTAGAATGCTAGGGACAGAAACACAGAGAGAAGAAGCAGACATAAACACTGCTGACTATCAACTGTGACTTTATACTTTTCATTACCTTAAAGGGGCCCTGCATCATATTTAAGCGTCTACCTTTTTTGCGGTTTCCACGTCCCTTGGGGTTCAGGTAAGCCAGCGGGCTCCTGAACCCCAAACTAAATATCAGTGCGTCATATTTTAACTGGACCATGCGGAAACCCCCTCCACCTACGAGGGCGACCCGTGGTGTGGAAAGCGCACGATATGTGACGTCTTTGGCCCTTGCCTTACTACTGGTCAGAGCCGCTAAAAGTTTCTTTATAGTCGAAATACAAAATATAAGTGGCGCAAACCATTTGAATTATTTATAAAACTAGTTTTTGTTCAACATTTTAAATCAGAAAAGAAACAAATGCAGTTTAGAAAGTACGGAAACAAGAAATGACCCGTCGACACACCCGCCACCAAGCGGTGGAAAAGGCGGCGCATGCTAGAAAGGTGTAGTGGGATCAGGCACCAACGAGTGGTGAGCGTAGAAAGGTCCCGGATGTACGCGGCGGCGCTGCGGTTGTATGGACTAGAGGATCCAACCGGTTCCGAGCGTTCCCAAGGCCTTCAACGAGCAGCTTTGGCTTGCGGTTTCGCCTTTTGGCGGTATGGCAGCGCGAAGTGGCTCCCGTTCTGAACTGATTTTTTCCCCGTGTTCGCTGTCGTTTGTGTCCAATGAAGTGTCATGCCGAATTAGTGTTTAATCGCACAGCAAATGCAATGCGAGCCGCCCTGGCTGCCTGCTTCATACAGCCTAGCCAGAACATGCTTTAGTGGCGCCCTCTCGAGCCGTCGACATGGAGTGCGGCAGCCGTGAGCGCTCGCTAAGCTCACTACCCCTCCTCTAGTTCACGGCCACTCAAGCAACCAAGCACGTCATGAAGGAGGTCATTTTTCGCTTGTTTTTGTAATTTTAACCCCTTAACTGGGGACTTTTTTGACCAAAAATATCTGTGAAATGGGGAGTTTTTTTTTTTTTTAAGTGTTTCTAGTTCTCATAGGTATAACAATAATCTCAAAACCTAAAACAGATTTATTTATATTATGTTGGATCTGCACCCTGGCACTTCCTACAATCCGAAATGGATCTTTCACTGTGCTGGCGTCTTGCCAGGTTGCAGCAGACCCCGAAGTTGATGGTGTTTCTATAAACAATGGTCCTTTTCCACATACCGACGGCACCAGGCGGTGGCTGCACGAACTAAAAATCGAGGAAGTGACCTACCTGCGCTACCAATCGATAATAGGAGCTACACTACCAGTTTCTTTTGCTCTCTGAGCTGCGGCGCGAGCCCAACGCGACTTTAAAGAGGGGCATCGGTGGCGTCCTCCAAAACATTGTGTTTTTCTTTCCGTCCACTTTCTTTTTCTGTGTAACACAATTATATACATATATATGCTGCAATTACTTGTTCTACTTGCTGACCCACAGCCTTTTTCCGAATTTCCTCGATTTTTCGTGCAGACTTCCGCCACTTGGCATCGGGTGCTTGTGCATGCGCAGAACGCTTCTTGAAAAAGGTCCATTGTTCCGCTGTGTCATCTTCAATTTTCGTGTCGGATCCCGAGAAGCATTCCATCGAACTCGAGATATCAACATTGCAGTCGCTGTCCTTGCGAGTGTATTTAGCAGCGGTTCAGCGATTTCTTCGTTGGTCAAGAGACGCGCTGGCGTTTGCTGGAAGCCATTTTCCAAACAAACTGTCAAAAGTGGCATGTATGCATCCTTCTTAAAACTAAAACTGTTTCCGATACACGAGGATAGATGGCGCATCCTACTTACACGCTAAACTGAGCAAGCGTTTAAAGACGCGCTTCCCAACAGCAAAGGAAGTGCAGCGCGTCTACAGACGCGCCCCCCAATCTGCGGTCAAAATTGATGCGCGTCTAAAGACAGCGCGCTCCTTAGTTAAGGGGTTAATTTGCCTATTACTTTTAAAATAAAGCGAAATTCGAGAAAAGAAAAGTTCAGTTACTACCGAAAAAAAACAGCAACAACAACAAAAAAAGTTCATATGGCCTTGTCATCTGTGAGGTGTTGTTCGCAGCTACTACGTTCACTGCACTCAGGTTTGGTGCAAATTAAGGACCAGTAAAAAAGTCCTTGCAGGGCCCCTTTAACACGAATTTGTTTCCCTTTTTTTCTTTTTATTCTGCACATAAAATAATGCCAATAAATAAAATAAAATGTTTACCCATTACACATTTCCCTCTCACCCCAACCTACCCAACTCCACCAACACTTCATCCCTCTTATTTGCCCTCGCGAGGATGTGCCACAGCGCGAAAACTTTTTTTGCTGACCATGATGGAAGGTCATGCTTACACATCAATCGGCACTTTGCTCAATGACCATGGCCTCTAGAATTTCGCGCGCAAAGGTGACTCGGTCGTTAATGCGGTGGCCTGTTTGCCCGATGTACCATTTCCCTCAGGACATGGGAATCTCGTACACACCAGTTTAACACTTCTGTGTGCAGTGTTGCATCACGGTCAGCAAAAAAGAAAAAAGTTCTTGCGATGTGTCACGTCTGCGTGAGGGCAAATAAGGGGGATAAGTTGTTGGTGCAGTTAGGTAGGTTGGGGTGAGAGGGAAATGTGTAACGGGTCAAAATTTAATTTAATTTACTGGCGTTATTTTATGTGCAGAATAATAAAAAAAGAGCTACAAACTTGGGTTAAGATAATCAAGAAGTATAAAGTCACAGTTGATAGTCAGCGGTGTGTATGTCTGCTTCTTCTCTCTGTGCTTTTGTCCCTAACGTTCTAGCTATCCCTTTCTTTTGCACAAATGATGACACGGTGACGGCGGTTGTGACGCGGGAGACGGCAATAATGGCAGGACGGCCAGGTGGCTCTCAAGAAGCAGGCTGCGCAGGCGCGTTACGCCAATCACATGGACACCGCTGAGTGCCGAGAAGAAACGTTGCTGACGACACCAGTTAAGATTGGCCGGAGAAGTAAAAACAAACAAAAAGGGGCAATGTTGATGGTGCTTAGCTCAATGTTGGCTAAGGCAACGCTGTAGCCTTGACTGCGCTGTTGATTGCGCCTTGATTCGTCCGCTAGAGTGAGCCGATTTTGACAACTTGGCAGATTCCGAACTTTGCCAAACCGTTTAAGAAACAGAACTAGGTCGTAATATTTGTCGTGTGGTCTTCCTAGGGAATAGTGAAGAGGACTTCACTTTTTTTTCACAAACAAATATGAAGCAGAGTAAAAATAATTTAAAAAAAAAAGAATGTCAGGGAACTGTTCTTCTTGAAGTTAAGCAGGTTTGTGGTTATGCTGCCGTGTCCTATACCCGGGAGTACGAGCAGCTACAAGAGCAACAAAGAAAAGTGGCACTTTTTTAAGCCACCGGCAGACATAGAAAAGAAACAAGCTTGAGACTGTGCTATATTGCGCACAAGCAGGACCCTCTCAACAAGCTACCATGAGTGTGGTCTCTACTTTAGCGGCGGAGATGTTATGACAGTTTACAAACACAAAATTGGCAATGACATTGTGGAAGATGGGAGCTCGTTCCTACAGCTGTTCCTGTCTGCACCCACGCTTGGGTCAAGGTTGGAGCTACTACAATTCTAGAACATGCACCAAGATGAAACGCGGAGCTGACAAAACCAGATGCCCGTGGCACTCTCAGTACCCTGCCAGCCAGGCGTGGCGCTCGCGTCGCCTATTGGGCTGGTGCCAGAAAATTTTCGATTCGGGCGCAAAGGAATGATGAGATAAGAAGCTCCACAACTGAACACGAAGTGCTTCTCGTGACACTGGAATCGACACGTGTAATACATACCGGCGTCTGCAACATGCAGTGCCGCTGGGAGCGCGTGTAGCGAGCCGCCTGGAAAACGTCCACCCGCTCTTCAGCCTTCAGCTGCTGAATCAGGACGCTCAACGTCACAAAGACGCTGCTCCGATCTCCACCACCGCTGCAGCAACAAGAAACAAAACAAAAAAACACTTAATTAGCTGAAGGTACAAACCATGGAATGATTTGTTCACTCTGGTTAGTCATCATTCACAATAAACACATCATGATCAGAAAGCATTAAAAGGGTTTACTACTTTGTTTACATGCAGTGGTCCTCGTGGAAAAAGAATTCCTATAAGAAGCTAGGTCGCAAAAGTAGCAAAAAAAAATATTGAAGGAAGCTGTCGCGCAGTCAGGTCAGTGTGCACCACGGGTTCTCAAGCTGGGCACTGGGAGCAGGGGGGATTCCCTAGAGTACTCAAAGGGTTCCCCAAGCTCCCAAATTTCTTTGGCTGTCGCTGCAACTAAATAAAGTATCCCAGTTTAAGCAGGTGCTTTAGCGGATCCAAGCTATTCCTTAATGCATGGCTCTACGCTGAATGCTCCCTAGTACATACCTGCATTGTTGTTTACAGGCTTTGTACACCCCTGCGCAGCTTTACTACATCCGCGCCAAGACCGAACGGGGTTCTTTGGATGTCGTCCAAGGTGTATAGGTGTCCCTCAAGGTCAACGACACCGGGAGCCCTTGGTGTACGCCTCGCGCAAAGTTCCCGAGGAAAACCCAAATAAGACCTCACGTGAGATGAAGAGGAATTGTCCGATTCCCTACATCCAGCTTCCTTTACATAGTCCTGTGATAATTGGCAACCGTCACACATACCCGTGGACAATATGAGATGAAACACCCAAACCGGCTTCTTTCTGTCTGCAATCTAGACAAGCTCTATTATCCTTCAATTTATCAAAAAAGCCCCTAGTATGGGACCTCAACTTTGCATTCCATTCCCATTTCAGACCCCAGTTCTCTCAAAAACTGGCAGATTCGCCAAAAAGCACGAAGAACCGTTTCAGCTCATATAATCCGCAACAGTAAATGCGAGGACACTACCATTTCTGCTAATAAAAGGAGTGCACATGACTCTGAAGTCAGTAGTGTGTATGCCTTGATCTGGCTCTCCTCTGTCTGTCCTCCGGCCTGGCCTTAGGTTCGGGCCGAGCTATATCGCGGGTCCCTTTCAACATGCTGAAAAAATTATGAACTAAATTGAGTGCGGTGCAGTCAGGTGACGGCGTGCGTACATGACCGATGCCTCACCTGCAGTGCACAGTGATGGGACCGCTGTTTGGGTGCTGCATCTGTCCCTGCTGGGCACACTCGACGAGGCACAGGACGCTTGCCGTGCTGTCGGCGTCCATGACAGGTTGCCCGACCCAGCCCAGGTACTGCAACTGCGTTGTCCGATGGCTGTCCCCTTGCTGCTGGAACAGGCACAGGGGCAAGACATTTAAAGGGAGTACGAGGGTTGTTTTTACAGCATCAGCTGTATTGAGCTTGTTTTACTGAGTGAGCCTCGCGTCGCGCTCACTGCAGTTGACTTTGGTGCCAGGAGGGGGCCCCACCTGCTCTTTCTCGCTTTCGGTCACCTGTTTGTTGGCCGCCCAGTCGCTCGGTCCCACCTTGGGTGTTGGGATTGAGCACACTAGCGGTTCCATGTGCGATCGACTGTGGTTTACAGAAGACTTGTTGTCTTTGCCGGCGGCTTGCCGCGAGGTTCTTCAGTCGTTGTACCCGGACAGTGACCCGATTGCCTTTAAGGTAACCGCTACGTGCCTATACGCAATGTTCATGCTGGAAAGATCCCGAATCTCGCCACGTGCTACGGGTATGGATACCCGTCCATGCCAGAGGGCCTGCCTCAACTGGATCTTGTGGGGGAGCGTTTGATATCCGCTCAGCGCTCCGAGTCTTTTGCGCAAGGATGGGGTGGCTGAAGCACACGCCGGAGCAAGGTATAAACATGCTCGTGAGAGAGAATGTTGTCGATGACAGGCACCAGCTGATGCTGTCAGTTTGCATTGAGTCACATGATAGTCCACACAATGTTTTTTTCAACTGGGCAAAAAAATTATGAGTAATAAAAAATGCTTTGATACACATAACATTTATATACATACTTTAGCTACTCCTCCACACAATCACTGCACAGACCTAAGCAATTATCACGACGTGACACAAGCCTTTGGATACCCTCCTCAAAGAAGGTTACCACCTGGGTTCCCAGTTATTTTATCATGTGCTCAAAAAGACTGCTCAAAAAGACTGCCAGCTGCCGCAGACATTCTTCCCCGATCCCCATCATCATGGATGCTTGTTCGTCCACCCTGACACTGAATGCAATTTCCTCCATACACATTACACGTCTGTAGCCACTGACGGTCTCAATGACGCATGATGGAATGGCAGAGAAACTAAAGGGCCATCTAAAAGCTTGTGCCACATCATGATCATTACCGAAATCTGTGCAGTGATTATATGGAGAAGTATATACTACAGTATATATATATAAAATGTGTACTGTAAACAACTTAATTTTTGTGAAGGTTAGTTTTTGCGACTTCGAAATTATTGTGAAAAATTGATCACATAGATAAATTGATACAGTGATTATGAAGTGATTTAATTATACAGAAGAGAGAGATTGAAAATGGCGGTCCTAGCGAAGATCTCGAGAAGCTCTGTGTTTCTCCTTTACCTTGGTCCAGTCCTGTTATACTTTCTTCCTTGTATCGAATTATTACCCTGTGGTAATTGAAATGCATATCTTCCCACTTGGGGATTCTCGGTTAAATCCCCACCCCTGTCCGTTTCGATCTGGATGAGCATCGTACTGGCATGCGGTTGTGTATCACTACTGCGTGATGCACGTTGAAGACCCCAGGCTAGCAGCTGACTGCACTGGCTAAATTTCTAATCTACAGGGGGTAACAGTGTTGCCATGTTCTGGCAGACTAAACTCCCACTGTATAAATAACTAAAGACTATTTTGTTTTAGCATACAACTCCCAATTACAAAGTTTTGCGCCCGCATGTGTTCCCAAAATCCACACTTTGCAAAATTTGCAAAATAATAATAACAATAATAATAAAATTTATTTGCAGATAATTTCATCCTGGGTGGCATGCAAGGCTATGCAGAGAGGTGAAAATCCATGCGCAAATGCACCTGCCAGCCTGCCACCCAAAATATAAAAAATAAAAACACACACACGTCAGAACGGCAAGTTTGTCCTTGCTGTTACTACAGTCCAACGTGCTGCAGTCGCAGATTCCTAGCAAAGGAGCGGCAGAACACCGTAGCTTCAATCCGGTCTTGGGGCAGGGGAGAATGTGCGCTGAGTAAAGCCGTAATGAAATCCTGAATCCTCGCCAGGATTGGAGAGGAGCAGTAGCAGCGGGTCCGCGCTCAGATGGGTTGAAACTGCCCTGACCTCTTGCTTAGCCTTGGAAGGGTGGCAAAGTATGAGCCCTTTAAGTGGACCGTCAAGGAGGTGGCAGATGAGGTTCACTCTGGCGACTCTCCTCCAGTGAGACAAGGGCTGCCATCTGAGGCGTTTTAGACGACCCTCATATGGCAGTAAAGGCTCGTTCTGGCGGGCAAAGAAGGTCCATGTTGCGCGCCGATGCATGCTTTCCAGCCGGTCGGCTAAATTAATCTGGCACCGATGCCACACTGTACAACAATACAGGGGTTGAGGGAGCACGAGTGCACTGCATAAAACACAAAAAGTTGCTAGACCACACATCTTTCAGACCCGTGTCACAAATCACAGAAGATGTCTGGTCTTGGCTACTGCATTTCCAATATGCACTAAAAATGACAGGTCAGGTGTGAATATCACACCAAGAATTGACATAGATGTAATTCAAGCGAGAGGGATGTCGGATAGAGTATATGCGGAGTCCCTGGGTTGCGACTGGCTGATCTGCATGACAGCGCACTTGGATGCGTTCAGGACGAGACAGTTTAGTTCAGACCACTGCTGGACTTTGGACAAATGAGGTTGGAGGATGCACCAACTGGCGTGACGGGGCATTCGAACAAGTAGAGTGGTATCATCTGTGTACTGAAATGTTTGTATTTCGTTGCAATGGGCGAGATCATTTATATACAACGAAAACAAGGTTGGGCCGAGTGGTACACCAGCTGTGACCGCGAAACACTCAGAGCGTGATCCATAAAAAAAGGACTTGGTGTGTACGATCAGTAAGAAAACCTATCCACAAAAGCAGGAGTCTGCAGACACCAGCTTGCACCGCTTTTTGCGGAAGCATGTCGTGGTTCAGCGTGTCGAGCGTGCTGCTGAAGTCTAGCTGCATCAAGTCGGTTGAAATGCCGGAGTTGAGGTTTTCGCTGAAGTAATGAGTGACTGTTGCCAGTGCAGTATCGCAGCTCCCATTCTTTCTAAAGCCATGCTGAGTGGAAGCAACAAGGTCATTGTCTTCACAATAGTCAAGCAACTTGCAATGGATCATCCGTTCAAATGTTTGGCACAATATATCGTTGTAACTGCCACTGGGTGGTAGTTGCCTGCGGTGTAGGTTGACTTGCCTTTGCCCTTGTGAATGAGCGTGATTAAAGCCCACTTCCATGTGTCTGGGGCGAAGGCATTATCCGCAAACAGGGATGGGCAGTATTTCAAATACAAGTATTTGAAATACGTATTTCAAATACTTTGTGTATTTTGCATTTGTATTTAATTACAAATTGGGTAATGTATTTGACGTGTGTATTTAAATACTAAAACGTGGGTATTTCAAATACAATTGTAATTAAATACAATGTTGCGGGCGAAAATACATCCCTCAAAGTTATTATCACTGTAACATTCGGTGCAGAACTACGTTCCGCACCGAATGCACTGTCTCTCAATCAAGCACAAGCGTTTAGTGACTTTGTGATTACGGTGCTAGTCCAGGGCAAGAATAGTGACTAAATCGACGTTCACAGGCAGACTGGCTAAATAAGTGCCTGTGACAACGTGTGATGCTTTCCATCCTGATTTCCATTCATAGTTTTGCCTGGAACATTGTAAATGCGCGGGTCGTCCTGATTTTCGTAACTGGTGCGAGTTGCAACAATAAAAAATTATCTAGCTAGTGCTGCACGTCTTGGTCGTCTCGATTCTTTGTTGGTCTATAGAAAAATGTAATCGACAAAAAAGCTTCTTGAAGCTCTGCACTTTTTCACCTATTACGTCTAAGCTCATTACATTTTTTTTTGTGTGATTATATTTCTATTACGTTACTAGAGCCTCGCACACTAGCTCCTGAGTGTGCGATGCAAAATTAAAATGAGATACCCAGAAACACGATGCAGGTGCCCTGAAGTCACTGGCGCAAATTTTGAGGAATGTATTTGGAAAAGCATTTGGAGGAGAACAAATACATTTGGTTGTATTTGTATATTGTACTTAAATGCTTTTTTGGAATTGTAATTAGACTTGTAATTAAATACATTTTTGATGAAGTATTTTGTATTTGTATTTCGATACATATTTGTATGTATTTTGCTCATCCCTGTCCGCAAATAAGTGCTGCATACTGAGCACAGGGCATGCAATGTGAGGGAATAGGAATTTGAAGAATGTGGAAGCAAGGTGGTCAGGCCCAGTTGAGCAGGATGGCTTGATGCGCTCGATGGCACCCGGTAGGTCGTCGGGGGAGAACTGAATGGTGGACATAGAGCTGGATGGACGAGGCACATTCGCATTCGCTTCGGCAATACGCTAGCTGGTCTACGTTGATGCTGTCCAAATGGCTTCTTTACACAGAAGAGAACTGTGTGGTAAGCAGCTGAGCGATATTTTACGGCGACGTTACCCGGCTGTCACCAGATATAAGGCACGGTTGTTGAGTGGTGGACCGCTGCTGGCCAATATAGGTCCAAAACATTTTCGGATCCTGTTTAATCTTGTCGGCAATGTGGCATACATAGTCGGTGTGGGCCACATGAATGGCCGATTTGAGGGACCTGTGGAGCTGCTTTGCTTCTTAGAGCAGGTCTGGGCAATGCAGGTGCGCAGCTTTCTTAAAGCAGGCCCTCTTTCTGCGTGCTAGTTTTAGCAGCTCAGGAGTCTTCCATGGCGAACGTTTAATGTCAGGCTGAGCACGATCTGCCTGGAATGCAGTCTTTCTGAATACCACATGCAAGGTCACACCAGAGTTCATAGTTAGAGGCAAATTAAAGGCCTCTGGTGGTGATGCACCAGAGAAGAAGGTGTGCTGCAGTTGTGACAGGTGCGCATGTTCGGTGTTGGCGTAGTTTCAGAGCGTGCAAGCAAGGCAGCCCCTGCGAGGCACCTGGGTTGCTAAAGTCGGCTCAAATGCCAGGTGGTCACTCCCGACCGCTCTTGAAATGTCCAAGACAAACGCTAAGTGAAGGAAGCTGGATTAGTGCCGCTTGGAGCGTGTGTAGTAGACCGGCAGATTTTATGAAGTCCCGCAGAGCCCATTGTGTCAAGGAATTGAGCCCACGAAAATAAAGCCATTTACAGTGTGAAAACAGTTTTCATCACTCGTGTTTTGTTACGCAGTTCAACGGAGCTTGAAAAAAACAAACTGCCCTCAAATATTACTTTGCTAGCACAAAAACCAACGAGCTAGTGTTGGCAGTCTAAACTCTACCTTTGACAAAAGCACATACCTTGACGTTGATGACGTCAAACTCCCTCCTGATGAAGTGATTGCCAACGTCCTGGGACACAAATTTGACTTTGACGTAGTCGCACATGAGTTCACCGTCCGAGGGCCAGTACTGTTGGCACTTGGTCTGCAAATCATGCAAAAAAAAACAATAGACAAAGTAACATGTAGCAGGTTCAACTTTCTTGTCACAATTCCATGATGACATCGAAAACTCGAGGAAAGTTCAACATATATGCGTGTGCAAAACAAGTGCATGCAATGCTGCAAGAAGACTGAACAGTCTCTGCTCTTTGGTACAACAAAAGGTGACTCTATATGAACAGGCAAGCCACTATGGTAGTACTGACTTGCTGACTGTCAGTACTTTCACAACCTCTCTTTTTTTATTACAAACATTGCTTGCCAAGTTTTGTGATGAAGCAAACAACAAAACGTACCATGACACCATATAATGATAGTCTTATTTCTATACTGTACTTGACCAGGCTTCATTATTTTTAGGGGGCAATTTTCTGATGCACACATGGCAGATTATCTTGAAGTGGGCTGATGGGAGCGAAATATATTCGGCGAAAAATTTCTGTATGTCAAAATATTTCTACATTTATAGAAAATCAAACCGAGCAGACTTCATGCTGTCATAGCAAACCCACGTAAAAAAAGGACAAGAAGCAATTCTATGTAACATACTGTAACCCGCAAGTGCGAGAAATCCTGCTGAGTGTTAGGTTCATTAAAAAAAAGAATTGGCAAAAATTTCTTTAACAGATATTATGATCTGTTGTGCTTCCAACAACCTTGGCATACGTCAAAGCATGGTTGGGCAGTATTTCAATTTCAATGGGCAGTATTGCGATAGTACGGGAGTGGCCAAGCTGCGGCTCTTCGCATGTCAAAGTGCGGCTCGCGGCTCCCTTCCCTACCTACCCCCCCCCCACACGCACACACACACTTCGCCGCCTCCCTCCCCAAAAAGAGAAATGGAACGCGTTTTAAATCGAAAGACAGGTTGTGGTTCGGTAGTCTTGTGCTACTACTACCTTACGTGGATGTTGAACTGCTTTTGACTCGGATGTAATGAAAGCAGTTCAAGTTTCGTTTATGACTCTGAACAAAAGTTTGCCCCCCCCCCCCCCCCCCCCTGCAGCTCTTGGAAGTTTCGTGGTTTTGTCTGTGGCTCTTAGGCCAGGTCAGCCTGGCCACCCCTGCGATAGTAGGTATTTTTGAAATACATTTTTTATTTATATTTCTCTGTGACAATACAATTTTTCAACTGTATTTTGTATTTCTGTATTAAATACATTTTCGGGTGTATTCCTGGTACTGCAATACCATCGGGAAGGTGTATCTCGTTACAACTTTTATAGTGTATTTATTTTGGGTGCAGAAACGTCAACGTTGAAATCCTACAGCGAGTACTTGTTTGTGGGTAATAAACATTGCACAATTAATGAAGATTGTGTTTCTTTGTTGTTCCTCGTATACACTAGCTGGAGCATCTCACCAGTTTTATGGAGTATGGGGACATCTCAAACAGGTTCCTGACAAAATGTATTTCGCTATTTGTATTTCTGCAAAATGCTTTTTATTATTTGTATTTTCAAATGCTTTTCATACGTCACAAATGTATTTTTGATACGTATCACGACATCTTTTTATAAATGTATTTCAGTGTTAGTATTTTAGGCGTCTTTGCCATGTATCCCAGCTAGTACCCTATTCACATTTCCAAAGACAGTCGAGCCCGGTTAATTACACTCGGGTATTTCGAATTATTGTTTATATCAAACAGCCCGAACATCCCCTTGAAAATCACATGTAAAAATATAGAAGCATTGTCTTTTCGTATCGAACTCCTATGGCAGGGTCACTCGATATAGCGAAGGAAGCCTGCCCCCCCCTCCGTTGCTTTTGACATCTTGGGTAAAACAAGCTGAACAAAGGAAGGAAAGTGACAAGGAGAAAAGATTGGCGAACCGATCGCTGGACTACCAACTGTTTTTTATTAAATCTTTCTCTTCTTCTATTAATTCATCTCCGATCATCCTTTTTCTTTTTCTTTCTCATTGCTCTTATTTTTGCTCTTATTTTGCTTATTTTTTTCTCCCGATTTTTATCAATTACCCACGAAGGGTGCCGTGTAGAAAGAGTTTTTCTTTGGCTTGTAAGGTAAGTGAAGGGATGCTCACGCACTTGTCATCTCCTTCGTCGATAGCAAGGGCCTCTAAAACCTCCCTTGCAACCCGGTTTCTATGGTGTCCCATTATGTGAAAATTGTCGAGCTCTGCTGTACACAGGCATGTCCGACAATGGGCAGCTAAATGTCCTGGTCCCGCAAGGTTCCTGAGGTTCGCTGCATGTTCACGTGCTCGGTCGTTAATACATCGACCGGTCTGTCCGATGTAGAAGCGGCCACATGTTAGCGGTATGTGATATATAACTTCCTTTTCACACGGAGCGTATTGTGTTCGGTGCCTGGTGTTACACTTTTCCTTGGTGTTGAATGGTACCTGATTAATTTTGCGGCACATTGAATAGGCCTTGTTAGGTGCCGAGCAGATGACTTGCACGTTTTGCCGGTTCGCTATCTTTTTTAACTTATGGGTAACCCCGTGAATATATGGTATCACTACAAAGGGTGGTCTGGGTTTTTTTTTTTTGTTTGTTGACTCGTAGCTTTGTTTGTCTTGATGGTGCGGCATATTTTTTCGCAGATGGAGGCCATCATGGGTTTCGAGTATCCCGCGTTATGAAGCCGAGACATTTGGGTGTCAAAACTTTGTTGTACTTGATGTGGACATGATTTCTTTAGACTAGCTGTAAGGGCTGAGATGGCCACAGCTTGTTTTACGTTCTTAGAATGTTCCGATTCAAAAGGAAGAAATGCCTTCCCTGATCGTGCTTGATATTTCCAACAAACATGTCCTGTTTTGAATGTCAAAGCTAAATCCAGAAACCGAATGGAATCGTCCACAGGAGTCTCATAGGTGAAGTTTAGACCCAAACAGCTTTGTTGGAATAGTGTCATGGTGGTGTTGAGGCATCCGTCTTCTTTTTCTTTAATTTTTGTGGTGGATAGAATAAGAAAATCGTCCACATATCCAAAGATACCCGCTATGTGTGTATCTTTTAGTACCTTCTGGATGGCTCGTCCGCACATGGCAAGAAAAATATCAGATAGAAGAGGAGCCACTTGTGAGCCGATGCACACTCCACTCTTTTGCACGTACTTGTGTTCTTGATGATCTACTACTGATTGATTGATTGTCCGATTGCGCAGGTGGCGAGCACATCGCTTGCCTTGCTTGACTGGCAGACTGCCAAGCCAGGGGGAAGATACGCAACAAAAAAGCAGTTGTAAAAAAAAAAAAATGAACCTTAAAAAAAAGTGGAGGATGGCAAGAGGAAGGGGAAGGGCACGCATGCATGTAGGGACAGCAGGGAGTGTCCGCTGTCGGAACGGAAACCTGCGCCTGAATTCCCCGAACACTGCTGATGTTGCGCGACTCCCTAAACCTAAATAAAGCAACAACAAAAAAAAAAGTCCTCTGCAAGTTGAGTGTGTCGACAACAACGGTTATGCAATCGCACTTTGAACGCCTTATCTTTACCTTTTTCTTTTGTCGTTATTGTATTTCCCGTTTTTCTTAGTTTGCTCTCTTTTTCTGGCGCCTGAATTTAGTGAGCTTTCTTTTTTGTTGCTTGCTTAACTTTTTATTTATGGATCAAGACATTCTTTTTTATGCGTCTCGCTTTTCCGTTTTTCTTTCATTTTTTTTTTTATTTTCGTGTTTTGTTGTTTATGCTGTGGGGAGGTCCCGGCCAGGAGCGTGTGTAAGCTCGGCGGTGTTTGCGGTCTCCGCCAACTACGCTCCACTGTATTTAGCGGCTCTCGGATGCCGTTTGGTAAGCTCCCGTCGTGACCTTCGGTGTTAGCAGAGACGCCAGAAAATTTCACCTCGAGCTTAATTTAACATAATTTGTAAATTTGTAGCGTGAGCTACACTGGCCGAGGTTGAGCAGTTTCGCGTGGCTTCCAAAGAGCCGTGCTGCGCATGCGCGGGGAGCAGTGACGTCACACTGCGCACTGCTGGCGTGCCAGAGCCGCCGCCGCCGCGCGCTCCGCCGCCGCCACGCGCGCCTCGCCGGTCTGCATTTTTTAGAGGAGTGACGTCATAGCCGCGGCAGACGCACTGGCGCCGCCGCGTGCCCAGCTGTGTGCCTCCGTTGCGCAGTAGCCAAATCTGACGCTGCACCAGAGTTGCCTGATAGCGCCTCTCATTTTGTGCGCATAAGCTCACGCTACGTATATCCTGGCATAGCCGAGCTAAGCCACCGCAATTTTTTGTATATCAAATTATTGATATATAGAACTATTTTTTTTATCCCCTTTGAATTCAATATATCCGGGTTTCGACTTCTTTTTAGAGTATTTCGTCACAGCTCACTTTGTGCCTCATGACATTGCTACTGAGCAATCCTGCTGTTCACAGCAATCCTGCCAACGGTGCAGGGGTGGAACTGAGTACGAAAAATGTTTGTTTTGCCGGAACTCTTGCGACCTCTTAAAACTGGGTTCCTTAAAACCTCTTACAACGAGAGGACACACTGCCGCCATCTATTGGGTCACAGCGTAAACTTGGCAGTCCGGCATATTTTCTATTTCTCTCGCGCATTATCCTTTCTTTCTTGGCTCAAAAAGCTTTTGTCAACGTTATAAACAAGCCTTTCTTATAGGTATTACGCATATTTGACCTCGGAAATCCCTCAAAACATTCGCTTTTGTAAAATGCAGTTCCAGGGTCACCGCATAGATGGCGCCAGCGTGCCAGTGTGTTCTCTCGTCCTAAGAAATTTTAAGAGGTTTTAACAAGTCTCGTCTCTCTCAGTCGTACTCGGTTGCAAGAGTTTGAACGGGCCCTTACACTGCAGCCGATCGTTTGGCAGAAATTTCAGCAACCACAGGTTAAAGCGCCCCCACGACAGAAATGCTTAGATCGGTTACCCTCTTTGCGGACATTTCAGGGATACTCTAATGCGCGGGTGGCGTAGGCACTATGCCCGACGCACCACGAAACCAAGCTCTTACCTGCCCCTCCCCGAGTTCGGACAGCATGACGATGGTTGAGATGCACTGCTCCTTTATCATGCGCCAGAACTCGACCACCGTGCAGTCCAAGGGGTCTTGGGTGATGATGAACGAGAGCGACCGGTCGTAACCCTACGAGAAATGGTGCAGAAAGAGCGGCAGCAGTCATGTTTACCCACCTCGTGATTCACGCTGACCACTTGGGCCTCAAGTCTGCTGCGAGCGGCAAAGGTGAGTGTCGAACCACCACCAGTTATAGTCATTGATAGCTAAGGAAATGCAGGGCATGTCTTACATAATAGCTCGCGATAGTTCATACTCGGTTATTTCATGCTTCTGCTTAATTCAAACAAATTTAAAATCCTTTGGTTGCCCCACTATGTTTTTAATGTATTCATAAGCTGCTTAACTCAAACGGCATTTTCGTGCAATTCATACTTTTTGTTCTCGCGGCCCCGTTGAGTGCGCTTCTTTCCGAGCAGCAGTGCACTGCAGGGAGGCAAAACCCACGGAGCTTGCTTCCGCGGGTGTTGCTTCTCCGCGGTGCACAACTTCTCCGTGAGAAGCACACTCAACGGGGCTCAAGCGGGCACACATGAGCAACGAAAATGGGCACCACGCGAAAATTTTTATAATGTCCGCTTTGCATATGTAGCCATTCACATGACAAACCTTAATTTTATCTTGCATCATATTTTAAATGAATTTCTGGTAATTCAAATAAGGTTTGTTGTCAGTGGTTGACGGAACTAAGTTTAGCGACTGCTGTCAACAGGCACGACCATTACCGTAAAATACCGAGCAAGCATGCACGCAAAAAGAAGAGATAATTGCAAAAAAATGGGCACTTGTCAGATTCGATTGCAGAAAAGCGGAAGGGCCGCACGATAGGATAAACTCTCGCTTGGCCCGACGAAACAGAACAGGTCCGGCGGAGAGCTTTTTTAAAACGGCTGCCCTACTCTCGTCAAACCCGCTTCGCACCGGCGCCCTTGTGTCGAGCTTTACTGCACTGCACCGACGCAGAGCATGAAACTTCACAGCTTTGCGCTGCCTCCTCAGCGGCGACCTTTGCTGGGGGAGGGCGCTTCGTACATTCTTTGTTTATATATTTGTGATATATCAATAGTAGGGGGTAGGAGCATATTGCAACGTGGATGAATGCTCAATATTTTACGATACAACAACCATTTGAATGATACCATTATCGAGTAAGACTCTAGTACTACTACTAACATATATACTGTCGCTGCCGCTGAGAGCAAAGCCCCCGGCCACTCTTTGACAATGTCCTCAAATGAGGTTTGAAGCTTTGACAATGACAGTAGACATCATTATAAGCTGAGAGTAAGGCCACTGGCCATTTTTTGACGATGTCATCACATGAGCTTTGACAATGACAGTATGCGGAGTGAAAGTTCGTCTGCCCCCTGCACGGGGGGTTGCGGTGACGTCAGAACGCCAAGCTCAGATTGAAAAATAGTGGGTAGACCTCAACGCAGCTTGCGTTGAGGTCTACCCACTATCCTTCAATCGGAGCCAATCAGAGCTCAGTGTTCAGACGTCACCACAACCCATGCAAAAGAAGACTTGCGCTCTGCATAGACATGCTTGTAAGTTGTTAATATTAAGTACAATCATAAGCTCACTACACATGCTAAAAATAATAATTTTATCTTCTCAAATTATATGGCTTTTCAGAACAAAAGAAAAGCTTAGACTAGATTAGCTTTCCTAGTTCCAAAAATTCATAAACCTTACCTGTACAAAAGATGCATTTATGTACGAAGAATGGTCTCTCGAGGGTGACACCGGCAAAATAACCCTATTGAAGTCATCTGAAAGGCAGAGAGAGAATGTGATTCTGATGTTCCCAGTTACAAACCCCAACAAGGTAAACCCATTGTCAACTAGCGGTGCATTCTTCTACAGCTGAACTATACTCAGCTATTAATTTTTCTCCCTTTACAAGCAAATATTGGGTGCAGTGGAAGATACTATAAAGCGGAATAGCGCAGGTAACTACTAGTTTTTATTTTTACAATGTGCATAGACATCCAAAAACATTTGATTACTTGATATATTCGGATATTCGGGGACTATGGTCTTTCCTAACTACGCAATATGGAGCGCAAGCTCGTCTGCTTCTTGCGCAGGGGTTGTAGCCGAGCTCTGATTGGCTCCGACTGGAAGGATAGTGGGTAGACCTCGAGGCATCGAGCATTGAGGTCTCCCACTATCCTTCCAATCAAGGCCAGTCGGAACTCTGCATCGTTCTGACATCACTGTAACCCCTGCACAAGACGCAGACGACTTGCTTTCCACATAGGAATGGACCAACGTTATGCATATTTTGCTCTCTTCTTGGTTATTTTCAATAGAGCCAATGGGTATTTTTATATGACTTGTGTCATTTTACTGAGGGAGAATATGTGTTCGGCTATTCACTCAGTTTTAACATAATTTTGGATGCAATTAATTACCCTCATAAGAATGAATAAGGGCAATTTCTACTATGATTACTTTCTATATTATGTGCAATGTAGATGCCTTTGGCGAAGACTTTTGTGTTCTTCCATGCAATGTACGAGGAAGGTTTTTGTAACAAATAAAAATAAAACCTTTTTAGATCTGCCTGTTCTGTTTCACTGCACTCTGCACAAATTAAACAAAGGATAGTTGCTGATGCAACCAAGGTAACGTTAACATAGGTTTGACTTACAGGGTACAATGAAGTCGTATCTGTTCTTGCCCACATTCATGTCCATCATTCCCACGCAACACGTCTTAGGGTCCTCTATCACATCCCCAAGTTTCTGGAAAAGGTTGAGAATAAAAGAAACCACATTTCCAATTCAAAGGTGCTCAACAAAAACAAACCTTTCTATGCCTGATATGTATCGAGCTTTTGGTTTATTTCAAGATCGTCTGGAATATGCAGGGGGTCAGAATGCACTCAAAAAAGAAGAGTGTGAAATTAAGGTAAGTATACCATATTTTGCGGAGTAAACGTCATGGTCTTTTTTACAACATTTCCGCCGATGCGTTTTATACAACGGTGTGACTTATATGCATTTTTTTCTTTAAAAGTATGGACCTCAACTGTGCAAATTTGCTGCGAGAGTTATAACACGTTCGATTTGTTGGCAAGAATATGAAACTTGCTCCCACTTGTGCGTATATCGCGATCACATTACACGTGTACGGGCTTATCAATACAGTATCGCCGTGCCGACCGTGTAAGTGCAACTTGTACGAAGGACCTTAAGGAATTGTTCGATTTATAGACCGAAACATATGGTAATAATAAAATAATAGGTGGCATGATCTTGGAACTTATTGAACTCTGCTTACCTCAAACTCGAGTACCATCCCAGTCTTCTCGGAGTTTCCTAGTTTCTCCTTCAGCTGGAGATAATGGTCCCTCAGGTGTTGAATTTCAATCTCGGTGTCCCCAAACTGAGCGTGCTCCAACAGTGCCCGGTAAATGAAGATGTACTGTTTCTGCACAAATAAAGGACATGCTCTTACTGTATAACAATATTGTTTAAAACAGTGATGCTGTCAAGTGAGAAGGCTCAAACCATTGTTGCCACACAAGAAAGTTCAGAGCAATGTTGTCACAACACAAAAATCCTTGTCACAATCGAAAGATCAAAACCATGCTGTCTCCCAAGAAGTTTTAAGCTAATGTAGTCACATCTGAAAGGCGAGCAGATTATTGTCACCCGCGAAGTTTTAAACTACTGTCATCATACAGCAAATCTCAGGGCAATGCTGTCGCACAATAAAATTAATTACATATTACAACACTATCGCAAAGGTATATCAAAATAATGCTGATAATCAAAATCATTTTGTCATATAAATCAATGTTGTTACGTGGGCAGAAATGGTACCAGTTCTTAGCGGGATAATGACACATGATGCTATAGATTTTAATTTTTTTCATTCAACACAAACTTCAGGTTACTGACCATATGTATATTGGTATTACGGGAACTAAAAGAATTCTAAATGCACGATATGATATATATTTATTATCCAACACTGATACACTAAACTATACTAATGCTAGTAACAAACTTGCGCAACTTGTAGTACAAACGTTACACAAAAGGCATTCTATAATACCTTTTCAAGTAAAATGATGTCTGCATTTAATTTTGCCTAAACTGTTCTATGCTTCAATAGAGCTCTTCTAGCCTCGACGTTACATGCAGTGGCTGGTCAAATACCCAGGGCAGCCCTCCAGAAAAAAAATACCTTCGGCAACTCGACCAATAATCAACCGTGGCCTCAGTGTTGCGAGGATTCGGTGGTCCCAAGACCAGGAGTCGTTTGAAAAACCAGAAGGGCTCCTTACCAGGGATTGTACCAGAAAGTTTCTCTGCTTCCGAAGACTGCTCACGCAGCTGAAGATGTCCACTTCCTCTGTTTTCTCCAACTCTTCCAAAAGAGAATCGATGGCCACAAATGTCCCAGTGCGACCAACGCCAGCGCTGTAGTGAAAAGAGACGGCGTAAAACCTTAAATGCACCGTGCACGCACAATAGACCCTCCTCTAAGGTGTGCACCATCCGGTAGCATGCTGCACCAATTATCTGGGTTTGCAATAGTTTGATCGTGAACTTTGAGGACGAGGCCTGCGTAAGCACTCAATGTAAACCCGACTGTTCGTATTGAGTGCGAGTGCTACGCAAATGTTCGGCAAGGATTCTCAAATCCAATCACGTGCTTCGTGCTCCGGAATGGCAACTATCAATGTTGCTTGATGGGGTTGTGAAAAGGTCTATGTGACTAGCTTACACCATAGCTTCAAGTCACTGACTTTCCTTTCTTATTTCACAACTCTATTACATTCCTTATTGATTGTTGTTTTTATTCACCTGTTTTACTCCATTTGCTCCAATTTTCACACCATTACTTTTAATTTCTTTATTTTGCTCTCTTTTGCAAACTTATACCTGCCCATGCAAAACATTTGCATAGGCTTAGACACTGAATAGAGAGAAACACAGTTACACATGTACGGAAGAGCCTGGAGAGGGTAAGTTGTGAATTTCTCGCTGTTGTCAGGGCGGCTATAAGATTTAGCCATTAGCCAAATTAAGAATAGTAGCCAAAGCTATGCATTTTCGTAAATTTTTCATACACCTATAAGCAGAAATAGGAGTGCCATTTTGAGGGCAAGTTGTTCTCATTCCAAAAAAAAAATAGTACCCTAGTTAACATTTTATTTTTCTCTTTTAGGAAAAGGTAATGAGAAAGGCTTTTAAACTGCCTAAAGGCCTACGAAACCCACACCAGAGTAAGTAAGAAAATAAGAGCAGAAATGGGACAAAGAATACTTTGAGAGTGATACTGTTACTAAAATTTGCCCTGAGTGGGTCAAACTTCCGACGTAACTCATTTTTAGCAAGGAATATGGCAGCCAATTATTACCACTCGTGGAAGAAGTTCGGTGCATTTCGTGGCACCACGATAATCTCCGAACCCCGAAAACTGGCCTGAACTGGGATGCCGAATGTGACGTTTGAATTCCAGTATGGACTGCACCTTTGACCCCGATCGACAGTATCTAAATATCATATTCAGTGCTCAAATTATATAAAGCACAGTGATTGACTCATTTTGCGCTTACAGTGGGAGAGTAGGCTCACAAGCTTTTTTCGTGAAATGGTCAAACTACCTATATCAATCTTTCCAGCACCCATCAACCAGGCAAAAAATGCAGAGTCACTGGGTTGCAGACGCGTGCGTGGTATCTAATATTCTGCACGAGAGAGCTACAGCGCGTGCTTAGAACAAATTCCACAGCTCAGTAGACGAACATGGCAGCGTGCTAAAGGTAACTTTTTAACATGAAACTTTCTTTGGGTAGGTGTTCTGTATTTTGTGAAGGCTGGATAAAAGCGTGGCCGCGAGGCTCGATGCTGATTGGTTGACGAGTGGGAGAGGAGAAGTGAGGTGCTCAAAGCTGATTTGTTAATGGGGAGGTCATGTCACCAGAGGTGTAGGTGAGGAGGAGCTCCACCACCTGTGCACACCGAAGGACAGGGGCTCGAGAGTATGGAAGGCTCTGGAAAATCGTCGAGTTTATCAGACCAATTAGCGGTTTTTCATTCTAGGAACGGAACAACCATCAAGTCAACACATGATATGCATTAAACTATCTGATGAATAGCGCCGTGAACATAGGCGTCTGGTGTCTGGAAACTCAGAGTACTATTGCTAAACGTTTATGATGCTAGAACGTTTCATATATGCAACACAATTGCCAAGCAATTTGCCATAAATATTTTAATGGTACAGTAAAACCTCGTTATAACAAAATGGGATATAACAAACTAATGGATATAACAAAGCAATCATAATTCCCCTTGCTTGCTAATAGGGAAGAAATGGACATTGGCTATAACAAACTAATGGTTATAACGAAATAAGTACGATCGCTCCTTCAACTTTGTTATAACGAGGTTTTACTGTATATACAGTTAAACCTCAATGTAACGAAGTCGGTAAAATTCGCAATTTACTTCGTTACATTGAAATTTCGCTAAATTGAAATTTGGCTTTAGCATGCAAAAAAAAAAATTCCGAAACATTTTACGGGTATGAAAACTTACCGAAAATGACATTTATTTAGGGGCAAAGTAGTCCGCGAGTTTTGCTTGCGCATTGTCCGACAGTAGCAGCGGCGTCATACGGCGTTCGAGCGCCCAGAGCGCTTGCACGGCATCTTGCTGCCCATGCGACGCCGTGTACCTCCTCAGTACATCCATTGCGTCGAGCACTTCCCGAGTGCTCGTGATCTCGGCAGTTTCTTCAGGATGGCGTCCAAAACGTTTGCTTTCTCATCCAAAGAAAGAACTTTACGTTTCCTTATGGCAGCAAGCATGTGAGTGAACCGCCCGGTTGAAAAATAAAGCTGTTTAGTTTAGGCGGTGCCAATGTTTCCAACCGACACAGCACTCTTGCCCGCACAGTTTACTTGCCCCCTTGCACCCACAGTGTGCTTGCGCCTTTGCTTTACATCACGCTCGCAAGACGATAATCTGTCTTCTCGGTCTTCTCCTAGATGGCACTGCCCGTGCGGTCGCGCCATCACATCGCTCCCCCGCTGAAGTTGGCTCCCGCGCTACCCGCGGTACAGTGGACTATGATGATCAGTGAATGTCAGTGGTGATGCTGTTATGCCGTGTAAACTTTTTGCTCTGCATTTTCTGGCCAGCCCCGCGGAATCCGCTTTGCCGCATGCCTCGCCGGCGCTACCGGCGCCGCATCTTCGGGCACCCTAGGAACGTTGGAAGGCCTGTCCCCCTGAAGTAACTATCAAGCGCTCGCGTTTGCGCATAATTTTTTTCTAACCACAATTTTTTTGCAAAGTTGTTTTTTAGAGTCTATTTATTTATTGCCTTGTATGGCAATGGCGCTTCGTTATATTGAAATAGCAGCAAAATAGACTTCGTTATATAGAGACTAAAAATACATGGGGTTTATGGGCAAGAAATCATGAAAAATAAAATACTTCGTTAGATCGAGGATTTCGTTACATTGCAGTTCGTTATATCGAGGTTCGACTGTAGTAGATTTGGAAAAATATCTAAAGGGGAGACACAGACCTGCAGTGGACTAGGAGTGGGCCACGGTCGGAGACGTAGTGTTCATTGACGCGCTTAATGAAGCGTAGCAGCCACGAGGGCTGCTCAGGTGCCAGGAAGTCCTTCCACATAGTGAAGTGAAACTGCAGCATCTCTCGCTCCTCAGCAATGCCACCCTGCCGTTGCAAAATGATGCATCAACATCATCATCAAACATCCAGAAACATCAAGATTACAGTGCCTAGAATGCATCTGTGTGCTCATTGCATATCTCTTTTGATTCATCGGATTGTTGCCGGTGACATTGCGACTGTATGATGTAGTGCGTTTGGGTCACTGTGCTACAACACAAATATTACGCAATCGAGCTATTGAAGTAATTTAATCTAACATGGCAAACATAGCTGTGTTATGTCTTCTGCATAACAGCAGTAAACCTTGTTAAATAAACAACATCTTTTCGATTATTGTGGACAGCAAATGAAAGGTACAGCAATTGAAATGAAAACTTTCAATGTGTGTCCATGCACATGATCTTCTGAAACGTGTACTTCCTTGACCCATAGTTGTGCCAGAGAAAAGACAAAATGTAAACAGGAGCTGGCATTCCCAGAGATTTGATTAACCATACTCAATGCAATTCTATACACTCTTAATTGAATGTGTTCTCACTTATGGATCCACCCATAAAAAAATTGAGCAGTCCTGTGTTAATTAACAGTACAGTCAGAGCAATAGCTGCGAAACTTCACGGCAAAGTCGTTGGGCATCGGCATCGCATTCATGCACCGTGGGGTGTGTGAACAAAATCGTTTAGAACAAAATAAGCATCTAACCATTTTGTTCCAAACGCTTTTGTTTCTGTTTTGTTCCAGAGTGCATGAAAGTGTGTTTCCCAGCATAAGCTCTTGGCATTGAGAGTGCTACGATGCCACTTTCTTCTAGGTTATTTTTTCTTCCAAAGAGTGCGTGCAGTGGGCATCGGGTACTACAAAAAAAAAAAAAAAAATGTACAGCCCTTCCACCTCACTTGAAGATGGAGGACCAGCAAAGCTGTTATCTTTACAACCTTCAGTATGATACTTAGAGAACGACGTCTAGGACAACCTCAAGGACAATGCCTAGAGGACGACGTCTAAGACAACGTCTAGGACGACCTCAAGGATGACGCCTCAAACAATCTGAGGGACGACGTCTAGGACGACCTCAAGGACGACTTCTAGGATGACCTCGATGACGATGTTCAGGATGACCTCAAGGATGACTTCTAGGACGACCTCAAGAACAACCTCAAGGACGACTTCCAGGTTAACCCTGGGGAGCGACTCAAAGAGCTAGGCGTCGTCTAGAGGACGACTTCTAGGATGACGCCTAGAGAAATTCAGCCATTCCACTCTGGTGAAAACCAGAGTGGAAAGGCTGGAAAGGTTGCCGCCATCTATGAGCGACGGCGGTAGCTGTCGGAAGTTCTGTGTCGACATTTGTTTGTCCACGGACACGATACTGGAGAAACTAGCCCTTAACAACTCCGCTGTAAAAAAGAGACATCTGACCATTCTGTAGCGTATGCTTTTGTTTCTTTTTTGTTCCGGAGTGCGTGAAAGTGCATCTCCTGGCACGAGCTCTTGGCACTGAATGACGGCTACTTTTTCCGGCACGAGCTCTCGGCACCGACGGCTATTTTTTCTTCCCAAAGAGCGTGTGGAGTGAGCATTGGGTTCTACAAAAACCTAAGTATAGAGCGGGTTGTTAATGCCGTAGCATAGCTCAGTGGTAACACCTTTGCTTTGCACACAGAAACCCAGGTTCGATTCTTGTGAAAGGCAGGAATTGAAGGTCAAAGGCGGGCAATCTTTTTTAAGGATTTGGCAACAGCAACCCCGATATCAACCACTGAACATCAACAACAGACGTTATTTCCAGTGGTTGGAAGAGCTCATAACAGCTATTGCTGTAAAAAGTACATATCCTCCTTATACTTCAATATCCTGAGGAATGCCCCCCTCCCTCCAGAAAAATAACCCACTCCTATTTTTGGGTCGAGTTGCTATTTTTTCTTAAACACAAAAAGATAGCCCACTTCTAGTAATCATAGTCTCCGGATAAATGGTTGCCTTGGCATAAATGCGGCTAGTACGTATATGGTGCGATATAAGTGAACATTGCTGACTGGGAAGTACGGTCACCATTGCTTCATTGCCCCTTAGTTTGGCAGGGACACATAACCTAAATATACCATTTGTTCAACTTGTTTCGATGGCACACCAAAAGTTAGCCCACCTTGCTAATTTTCACCCGATTTGCTCCTGACTTTAGGTGGGCTATCTCTCGGGGTGTTACGGTAAGCGAAAGCTATACCAAGGTTACTTTACGTGCTCACAAAATTTAGCTTTCTTTCTGGATGCAATCCCGTTCTCTCTAAGAAAATAATTGCAAATTTCTTGGGCTCCTTTAGACAGGACTGACCTCAGTGTGCTCCACAAAAAAGCGCCTGACGATGTAGTCCGAGTACTTCTTTGTCGTCATCACCCTGACTGTGTACTGCTTCTCGATTTCCTTCGTGCCGTCATCCGACCAGTACTGTGCGCACTTGACCTGCACAGGAGACAACAAAAAGATATAGTGCATGCATCGACAAGACTCTACGGCAGTGCTTGCTAAACTCTGTTACAGCATGTGAACCATCAAGAATATTTAATGTTGTGTCGCAACCTTTCCCACGGCTTTTCATGACGGCATAAGCTTATTGATTTCGGTGCATGAAAAGGAATGGTTAATATAGTAAGAGTGAATCGGCTGGGCAAGGAACTATCACAAAAAGAGAAGGAAAGAACACATGCCAGTGGGAATGACTGTTTCGAATGACTAAAGGGAGCTTATTTGTTAGAACACAGTGCCTCAAAACGACGGTGGAGCTTGGATGCTGCAACTCTCTGTTCCGGCTCAATGTAAAGCTGTGACCGGTACTTTGTTTTTTTATCGATGGCACCGAAGACAAGCCAGGTTTGCATTTTTTCAAGTTCAGCAGTCACACAATTAATGCCCCGCTGAATCTGTCACGACCTCCCTTTGGATCTGTGGCCTAGAGCTTGGGAAACGCTGCTCTATGGAACCCCAGAATTACCTATACAAATGCATTCAAAACAGACTGTCAAGAAGAAACATGTCCCATCTACTTGTTTGTAGAACATCCAGAACACAAAAGGGCTAACAGATCACAAGGATAGTCAAACCTAGGGGGACAAACCTGAAAAGGGACCCTTTGGAAGTCTCAAAGTGGCAGCTAACATTTTAATAACGGACAACTTCTTTGAGGCTTATTTTCTTAACTTCTTAGAGACACTTTCTTCAATCCACGAAAATAATTTTTTCTTTTGAACGGTTGCTTAGGCTCAATCTCCATAGATGAAGCAAGCAGCTAATTCTGTCTCGTAACAATTGCTCTAGTTTACAAACTAATAGATTATGGGACCCATCAAGCAAACCTCGGACTAAAAATGAAGCTGGTTTTATTATAAGGAGGGTTTTGACAGCTCTTGCGAGAGCCTCGTGTGTTTCGAGACTCAGTACCGTGACATTGTTGTGCCTCGTTACCTTTCCGTTCTCTTCAATGCCAGTGAGCATCACGATGACGGAGACACGGTGCTCCCAGATCATCCTCCAGAAGTCCGTCACGGTCCGATCCAGCGGGCCTTGAGCACAGATGAACATCTTCTTGCCCCCAAATCCCTGCGAGGCATGTCAGCAACTCAGATGAAAACAATCGCAAACTCATCACTGGATCGTGAGTGGCAAGATGTAGAAATTGAAAAACTATTTCTACAGTGTGGATATCAGCTGAATGATCTTAGTTCAGGAATGTTCTTAGCCCTCCCAGGTGATATGATTAGAAATAAAACTGAAAACACAGGCAGCCGTCAACGATGCAACAGCTAAAAAAAAGGCAAGAATTTTTTTTTTTGTTATTCATTTTGTTTATTACAAGGTTGGCACCGCAATGTTGATGACTATAACTGGAAAGGATAACAGTGGCAACAGGCAAAGGACCAGTAAAAGCGTAAGCAGATCGAGTGATTACAATTGAACAAGCCAAGCAGACCAAGATTATAGAAGTGGATGCCACAACGAAGTACACACAATTAGTGCGACTGGGGACGAACACAGGAAAGAAAGAGAAGACAGAACAGAGCGCTACTTACAACTGACGTTTTATGAGAGGAAAGAGGAAGACAAAGATACAATTAAGATTAAAGTCACAGAAATAGGAAAAAAAAGAGTAGCAGTGAGAATAACCAGAGAGAAACTATTTACAAAAATCGACAAAATTATTTTAAAGTATTAAGTGACAAGCTGGAGGAAAATAAAAATTAAATTAAGGCAGACGAAAGGAAAGAGAAGAAAATGAAGAAGCCAAAATCAGAAAAAACTACTAAAGTAGCACTCTGTTTTCGCTAGTTGTGTGTACTATGTTCAACCAACTAGGCCATCAAATTATTTTGCTACCTCAACAAAGTTGGCGTTGATGTAGTCTGAGCCCGGAATCCCGTCGATGGCCGTAAGCTTCACCCGGGTTTGGTCAACTGCAAGAGATAAAATAACCTTTAAGTTAATACTCTCAAGATGGAAATATACTAAAGGACAAAAATGCTGTTAGCAATTTCAATTCAATGTTTTTTTTTTATTAACGAAAAAAAACAAGGAATAAATCAAGCATCAAAACATACTTCTCCATCACATCTGCCGTGAAAACAGTACTGTAATACACATCGCAACATACACAGTGATATAGAATGGTACCGATCGAAGGTAGAAAGAACTATTTGTTAACTGGGTGAATCAAAGATTTGTACCTGCATTTCAAATTATAACAGTTGGGATAAACTAGGTTGTTTTCCCAAAAAAGGAAGAATTACGGTTTTTTGGGCTACGTTATACAACCATTCTGCAATATATAAAATACAAGCTATTGCATGAACATAAACAAATGCATTCGACTTGAACCATAATAATTCCTGTCAAAAGAATCAGCTGAAATTATTTTAGGCATCAAAGGCAGTATGGTGTGTTTATTCTTAACTAAGTCACCCTGTAGGTATTTCAATTCAAACCAAAACTAGAACGTGAAAACTCCATGATATGAAATTCACTGGGGAAAAAAGTGTTTATTTCCTGAGTTTAGCTCATTGAAACCATCACACATATTCAAGTGCATACAGTAGTGTTGCATGGAAGGCACCCACAAAGAAAAAATCCATTCTCTATAGATGGACCTTGGCGAATTACAAGGTGCAGATAAGATTACTCAGTTCTGGTGTTCAGGAGTACAGCATTT
This sequence comes from Ixodes scapularis, assembly GCF_016920785.2. NCBI lineage: Eukaryota > Metazoa > Arthropoda > Arachnida > Ixodida > Ixodidae > Ixodes > Ixodes scapularis. Next base: position 43,844,381 of record NW_024609838.1, on the reverse strand, counting down.
CAGGGCCTAGCCATTATCTCCAGCGGCGTCACTAGGGTTAGTGGCACCCGGGGCGGTGGCCTGCGGCTACACCCCACCCCTCCCCCCCGGGCCCGCCGCGACACCCCCCGGAGTGCTGCACCCGGAACAGTCCGCCCCCCCCCGCCCCCCCCCCCCCCCCCTTGTGACGCCACTGATTATCTCTGCTTTGCAATTTGTGAGAAATGGTATTTGAAGTCGTTGATCATACACTGCAGGAAAGACAGTCCTCCAGCAGTCTGGGGAACTTAGTTAAGATAAACCGCCGAAGGTTAACAATACAAAACTATTGGAAATTTTTCAAATATCCTGGAAACCAAGTACAGCATAACCTTGTTACAAAAAACCTGGTTACAGTAGATATTCGGTTATAATTAGGATTCTGTGTCTTCGGAGTTTATTTCTTGTAAAATTCGGAGAGTGTTTTTTGGAGTATATCTTTCCCTGAAAATGCAAGGTTTATCGGAGTTTATTTCTGATAGATTTTCAATTCTTTGAAATTCAAAGTTTCCTTTAAAGTGTCCTTATATATTAAAAATTCTAGAAAAAAAAAAAAGTTGGGTACCATAACTTGTTGTTCTGAAGGATCTTTGACCTGTTAAAAGGCAAACCCTTTTTGTCAGTAGTTCTAGATTTCAAAGGAAACTGAAGTGGCATCTCCTCAGGACCACCGACCCTGTGCTCTTAAAAAGCTTGTTCGTAAAACATTGTCATTTTGATCTTCGTTTTGTTGTTGTGACCTCGAAATTTCATGTTTTTTGGATAAACCCGAATCAACAAAACATTTACTGGAGAGTGCTTTTTAGATTTTCTGTAAGCACGGAACCCTAGTTCTATATAACATAGGTATTTGTGAAGTTAGGTTGGTCTCAGTGGCGCGGCGTCACAAGAGGAGGGGGCGCTTCGGCGGGCCGGCCTGGGTGCAGTGCTCAGTAGGGTGCAACTGGGCAGTGAAAGGGGATAGAGGGGTTCGCTGTGGACCGCTGCCTTGGGTGCCGCTGACTTTAGTGATGCCACTAGCTGGTCTTCCTATCTATGCCATCGAGCCAACTTCACTTATTAGAGATTCTGTTATAACACACATTCAAATATAATGAACTATGTTAGAAAGTTGGTAAGTAGTTTACCATTCCATTATAGCGGACTCTTTGACAGCAGTCATTATTTCAGATATTACGTGGCTTTGGTTCAATAGCAGAAGCATCCAGTTTGCAAACTGCTGTTATCGCGCTTAGCATCTCGAGAGTCTCGTATGACCAAAACAGTGCAGAGATGACGATCGGCACAGCTCAATAAAAAAATTGTTACCTTTCAAAGATTAGAAGTTTCAATAAACCAGTTCTTTCCTAATATCCATTCACATTTCGCCTGTGTCACTGGTTAGAATAGACTCCAGTCATAATACAGATTTGTTCTACAAATATCTCTGCAAATCTCTTCTCCAAAAAAACAGAAAAAAAAAAAAAACAGCCCAAGACACAGCAACTTTTAGGTTTTTCAGGAGAAAGTCAGTTTCACCTGTCTTTGACTAAATGCACGTGGGGTGCTAGTGAAATTGACCTGACTTCAACACCTGAATCCTATGTATATGAGCAAAAAGTCAAACGTTGGGGGCTTCACGTGCCAAACCAACGAAGGAGATCTGGGGATTCCGGAAACCAACGAAGGGGATTAATTTCAACCACCTGGGGATCTTTTACTGCGCAACCAAAATCTCCGTTTTTTCTTTTCCGCAATAAGCCTCTGTCTAATTGAGGGCACCTTGGCCAGGATTCGAAGCTGCCACCAAGGGATTTGTAGGCCAGCGCTCTGCTTAAGAGCCACCGTGGCAGCTACCCTCACCAAAGATCAGAAAAACACATAAAGCCGGGAACTCACAAGCCTTGATGTCAGGATAGCGATTCTTGTGCAGGTTTTCGGGGGCGTCAGAAGCGACAGTCATTCGGTCCCTGAACCTTTCAGGTAACATCTGAAAATTAAAAAAAAAAGGAGAGGGGGGGGGGGGGGGGGGGGGGGGACGGTGAGATAAATAAAAAAAAATTAAAGATAAACCAAATAAAAAAATAAAAAAAATGAACGCAAAAATGTTTTTTTTTTTTTTTGTCTAGAACACGGATCTTTTTGATGGCTGTTATGTATGATGATAATAGGCAAATAACAATCCTCAAGTTAATTTCACGATAATCACTATTCTGATAAGCAAGTCTGTTTCAGATGCTAAAGAATCGGTGCAACCTCCTTCCCTCGTAGTCTAAGCATTAGGCTCCTTTTAGTCAAAGTAAGGGGCCATGTAAAGGAAGATGGAATTTCAATTAAGAACCAGATGATTCTCTGCAAATGTCTGTAAAGGGCACGTCATCAGGACCTTCATGCAATGTTTATATTAGCCTCAAAGAGGCTATTGGCACCAGCGATCTTTCTTCCTGTTTCGCTATCTCTGACCTAGGATGCCTTTACTGTCCTACCTCCAGCAAGCCCATCCAAGTGGCCTGTTCACTGTCAAGAGATAATAACTTTCTCGTTTAAGGGGGGACACTACCCTTCTGTGCCGCTTGCTTGATATCAATCAAATTGCAGTGGAAGAGTGGCAAGACCATTTGCCAAATTTAATTGTCCTATGCCAATTCTGAAACTGTTACGAATGTTACAATATGGAAGTCAGTGTGTTCGCTTAGGAAAACTATTGTTTTAGAATAAAATAAAAAGTTTTTGATTTTTATGTGTAATATAGTCATAGGAATACCCATAGCACATACCCAGCTAGTTACATTTTGCTATATGGCATTGTTTTTCATAAAAATAACTCCATAAGAAGATTACATTTTTTTTCACGTTTGTGATTTTTTACAAATGTAGTTTTTTATTATAAAAGAATGTTAAAGTAGAAAGACTAACCAGCCAGGCATGTTCCTCACAAAATTCTGTCCCAGTGTAATAGGAAAACGATAGTTTTCCTAAAGTGAAATTTATGCTAAAAAATGTAACGTAGAAAAATGTGTTTAAAGTGCTTCAATCTCTACCTTTTCTTTAGCATCGGTGAGTTTAAAATAATTTATAAAAAAATACCTATGTAGTGTAAACTAATGAAACCTTCTGGGAATGCTCTCTATATGTTGATGGATGCAAATATAGCATTTTTAAAAATCCACTTTTTTTGCAGAAATTGTTTTTTTTTAAGTATTAAGTAGTGCCCCCCCCCCCTTAAGCTTATCAAATACAGGGATCAAAAAAGGGAACCTGTGGAGGGAAACTAATGTTTCTTTAGTAAAAACTTTGAGGATGCTCAATCTTCGCCTTTAAAGGGATGGTGAATTACCGAAATTTGGATTTCAAAAAAACAATGCTGGAGATGTAGGCGGGACGCTACAATCCCCACAACACTACTAGTAAGGCGATATCTTGAATCGACGGCCGCATTTTTGGAAAAAGAAGTCGAGATTGAACCAGGCCGACGAGGCGCGTGACGTGAAGATACCTAGTTTACTCCTCTCTTCGCTTCGCTCCCTCAAGGCCGCGAAGCGGAGAAGACGCGAGGCCGTTCCCTCTCCTTCTCGGAGAAACATGACGTCAACATTCCTGCCAAATGCGCCTCTTTTTTTGAAAAATACGGTCATCCGTTCGAGATATCGCTGTATGAGTGATGTTTTGGTGTTTGTAGCATCCCGTTGCACGCTTTTGCCGCGTGTTTTGGGGAATCCAGAATTTGGTTCAGCATCCCTTTAAGAGTAGAACGCAATAGCGTTATCGGGCCCCGTTTGCATTTCCCTCTCATTCGCTTTTCCTGTTCTTCCGGCCACTGAGCAGGAAGGGCGGCAGACATGGCCTAGTCAATGGTGTGTCTGGCTCGCAACACAAGGGTCGTGGGTTTGAATCATGCCAAAAAAAATATTTCTTTAAGGCAAATGAATTACTTCATAGAATGAAATCATTTGAGAAATGCGGCAACCTTTAATTCACATATTCCACGTCACGTTTTTTCATCATCTTCATTATACACGTGATGTCACGTTTCACGTGAGCATTGTGGGTTGTTTGAAGTTCTCGCACGAATTCATGTGGCTGCGACGTCATGACCCTATTGACCAATCAGGATTTTCGCGTCCACAATTTTCTCGTTACGCCACCGACGTCGGCTTTCCTGCGACAAGAGCTCCTTAACGATATCGAGTTAAAACCAGTTTATGGAAACAAAAATTCGTAGCTGCTGCACGCTTCATGAATGCAAAGTGTTAATTTTGAGCACCATTAGCCAAAAAATAAAATGTTAACACATGATCCCTTTACCAATAATGCCAAATATATATGTTAATAGTACTTGAGTTACTGAGAGTTTAAAAGGCACAGGGTGGGGCACATCCCAAGGATCTTGTTATTGCTCTGCAGGCAACACAATTGCATTGTACGTAACATTAACCGGTCAGTGAAGCAAAGAATGAATCGAACATCAACATAATACTAAGCCATGTAAGGAATCAGACATTAACATAAAGCACAGTAACGAAAGCACACCTCGAATTCGCTCTGGAAAAGCAGGTCACTGTCACAGTGTCGCTTGATGAAGGCTGTTGGCAGGTTGTCGGCCGAGATGGAGATGGTGTTGGGCGACGCCGCAAAGCTTCCCCCTGGAACAACAACTGCAATGCTTTCCCACATTTGCACCAGCTACAACACCCGGGCGACAGAACGTGCGGCGACTTCGTGTGTGTAAATCGCCAAAGACTGCCTTCCCCGTCGCATGCAGCATGCATGCGTAGCCTCTTGCTAAGAGCCAATGCCGAACGAAGTCCGCACCGATTAGCCTCAGTTGAAAGGGTGAGTACGAAAAGTAACAAGCAGCGTTTTTAGGAACGGAAAGTTAGTTACGTTTGTTCAAAAGATATACCGATGACAGTTTCATATTCCTTAGGGTTTGAGTGCCTTGCTGTGGGAATGGGCTTAAACCTTTGAGCTTGTGGAAATGGCAAAGGAAAATATGAAGTAACTGAGAAATTGTTCCCATTTATGGCCTACCTATGTAGCTTTAGTTAAGCATTTTTAATACTATGACCGACGGTTCTGATAATATTTAAAAGAATTTATGGTACCAATATGCTCCATTAGTGCTACATACTTCATTTATGGTCATATTCACATTTATTAGGAAGGCTTCTAATTTTAATTTATGAAGAGATGTTTACACATGTTTGTAAGAACCAAGAAAATGATCAGACCAAGGGCTATGCATCGGTAACTGTCAAATACTAGACTGACAGCTTTAAAGCAAGCACAGTCAAATAGTATTCATTCACTAAAACAGAAATGGCTACACTTAGAAAAACATGCATAAAGAGCAAAATGCATTCAATCACAGCCAAGGTTTAAAAAATTGCAAAGCCAGCATGCCAGCATGAAAATCAAGCAAAATAATTTTTGATGGAAGCAGAACAAAGCAGAAAGTTAATAAAGCCACATAATAGCCCTTGCCATTATCATTTTGCTTCAAACTTGGGCTCATGCTAGGACAGAGGAATCAGCATTTCAATCAGAACACGAGGAAGCCAAATTCTAAAAGTTGATTAAAGCAAAAACTGCAAAAGTATTTAAAATAAATTCACGGATTTCCTCAACCCTACCATCCAATAATGCCAACCTTCAAACTGATCGAGGAGCACCTGTGCATTATACATTTAACATTTTTTCCAGCAATCATTCGGACGGTGCCCAGCACTGCAGGAATTTTTCTTCCACGTGAATGTAAGGCCCAAAAAGTGTAAGCTAAAACATGCAAACCAGCCACCAGCACTTTTACAGAACTACTTACCGTAAAATCCCGAGAGATAGCCCACCTAATATCAAGAGAAAATCAGCTGAAAATATGGGGTGGGCTAACTTTCAACGTACAATGAAGTTGAAAAAAATTGCTATGTTCAGGTCGTGTCCCTTCCAAGCTTGTTATGGTGGCAAGGAACAATGAAGCAAAGACGACTGTACTTCCCAGTCAGCAACGTTCACTCATATTCGGCCATAGCAAACTAGCCACATTTACGCTGAGGCCATTATTGATCCCAACACTACTATTGCTAGAAGTGGGCTATCTTTTGGTGTTTAAAAAAATAAAGCAAATCAAGCCAAAAATAGGGGTGGGCTATCTTTCAGGGGTGGGGCATCCCTCGGGATCTTACGGTACTATATTTTTCAGGTATTGCCTAATGTTTGCTACATTTTACAAATCAGAAACAGTCAAGAAAAATTGGTCACAAGAATATATCTCCAATGTATGAAGTCTATGAAACAGCACCAAGCAATAGTAGTATATGGCTAAGAGCAATGGCTGAAAGCTATTTAATCTATGTAAACAAAAACAAAAAAGGACTATAAATTTTTTAGTCGGAAATTGCAATGCTGTTAGCCGGACAGGGCCATCGAAAAGAGTGGTAAACAAAGACATGGGAGCAAGCCAAGCGGACGGCAGAACAGGAGCACAGGCCGAGCCAAGCAAAGCCAAGGCAGCATGCCTAGCAAGAAGTGTGTGTTCACTTTTTCCCCGAGGAACATGTCCATTCTTCTGAATGGTTCTCCGTAGCAGAGCCGTTAGCCCCAGCCTCTCACCTTGACCCTCGTACAGCTGACCGTTTTTCTTCCTGCCATTCCGTTCATGGGGGGATTTTTTTCCATGGGGGTTTCGGGGAAGGCAAGAAAAAATCGGGAGGAAAGGGGAGAAAGGGAAGAAAAGATGAAGAGCATGTCACATCATGTTCTGAATTTAGTTTCAGCACAACAAGCAAAGAAGAGTTTTAAAATATATATTTTGCTATTTCTGCACAATGTCCGATACCAGGGAAATAAGCAGCAGGAACGGAGGGTCTCAGTTTTGGCTATGCTTGTTGCTTACAACGACAGTTTATAAGTTTCCACTGATGTCAACAAAAAAATCCATCTCGAAATAACCCCGAATCTTATGTTAGGACAAACAGGTCAAACACTCTCTCGCTCTGTTCTCTCACATGGAATTATTGCAAGTTCATACCATGAGACATTCACAGTAAATAATCTTCAAGGCGACTTTTTCTGACCCAAACAAGAAACCAGCTTCCAAGATTTGCACGGGTATCTGTTGGCAAACGCCGGTGTGACAAACGACACATAGTACTAAACCTTCTTAGTTTGATACACTTAGAACGATAATTGTGAGAATGCAAATAAATTATGCACCTCAAAGGCAGGATTTCTTTAAAGACAGGCGTGATGTATAATTTCTGTCCCAAGGAAACAAAACAGAAGAAATTATCTATCTATTTTTCAGAACAAACTTTTGCTAAATTCTAAAAATTTGTTATTTAACATCAACCCTAAAAAATATATGTTGCCTTATTTTGCAGCTCTCAGATTTTATGCTTCCTACATCACTCACATAGATGTTATCCCATATGGTTAAAACTTCATAACTGTCGGAAATGTTGTAGCTGTCAAGAATTTTGTTGCATAAACGTTTCCTCCTAAATAAATGGCGAGGCCTTTTTCACACTTACATTCATTTTACAAAATATTCTGTTGGCTGATTCTATATTTCTGTGGTTTGATATTTTGTCAGTATTTGTCATTGCTCCCATTTGCTAGTTTACATGACATCAAACTCTGGAAGGTTGCAAGACGTAGCCTAAAAAAATACTTGGGAAGTTCACAGAAACTGTGCCTTGCTTATTACTGTAATGCAAACTGTGCCTTGCAGTAATCATCAAACTTCTACTTATGCTCCACAACAAGGGGTAATCTATGGAGAGCAATCCAGCAAGAAATGACGCTTGCAAAGAAAAGCACACCACCATATTGTAGACACAGTGTGCGGGGTCAGTATTGTTTTAAGTATCTGCTTCTTCAAAGAGACATATCTATTCTGTTATACTGAGCGACACAGAAATTCCACAACACGATTGCATGAGTTTCTAGATGACTCACTTCATGATGCAGACGATGATGACCATCATGAGTGCAACCAGCACAAGGCCACAAATCACTCCGAAAACTATAGCAGCAGGACTCTCCGCGGTGATGTGGTTGCGATCTGCACCTGCATCCCCAAAATGACAACACAACGTTGAAAGGGCAAACGGTGGTACATTCATCTCATTTACAACTGCGTCGTTTGAGCTGAAAAGTATACTAAGTAGTACTTCCATGCAGAAGCCATCGCGGTACTACAATCAAAACATAAAGGTAGTCAAAACTGGTTAGGTGGGAAGAACTGGAAAATAAACCCTCTAGAACCCTCCAAATGACAGCTACATCTCGCTAGGAGGCTTAGCGACTTAAGGGCATTTTGCTACATCTAGCTCTTAGTGAAATGAACAAAAGAAAATTCGATCTCTCAGCAAATAATCGGCTGACACTCTGAGGCATCAAGATTTCCTTTCAAGAATGTGCTCCAATTTTGTTTGTCCAATTTTCAACTATAGTAGCAGACTTGTATATTAAAGAATTTTACAGTACATGCACTCGTGACTCACGCTGAAAGATGGAGCCAGTTTTGGATCCTTTGTCACCATGTCATTAGTATGATCATTTAAACGGTATTTCTAAAATTAGTACCATATTCCTGAACAGCTAGCACTAACACTGGGAATAGTCATACACATCATACTCAAAACATAATTTTAGTTTACAACAGCAGCTATCTATTGTAAAGTATGATGGTACAAAGATGTTGATGCAGTGAAAACAGGTTGCGGCACACTGAGGTAGCGCTGAGGTGTATGTATGTATGAAAAGGCCTCAAAAGTAGCAAATGGTGACACATTTTCTATATAAAGCAGAATGCTGTGGTATGCTTACTAACCTTCTAAACACGTTCCCAGGAGAGACAGACAGAAAAAAAATATAAAGAAGTTAGGGGAGAGAAAAGAGGGAGAGAGAATTGCAGTGAAGCCTTACACAAGTAACCCCGTCTTTGGTGACCATTTCACAAACTTGTAAGGAATCCTTAGCTCAAATCCTGTATACTACTTTGGCAAAGTTGCAGTTGAAATAACACTTCCCAGTGGTCCCCCGAAGTTCACTCAAGAAAGGTTTCTTTTGAAGATTGTCACAAAAGTTAGTAATAACATAATCAACACATGCCAAAAACTAATAGTCAAAAATATGTATAGAGGCTAAATGATGTTGCACTGGTATAATAATGTCTTGCGTCGTAGGTCATAACGTGAAAATTAAATAAGTTAGACTATTTTTTATATAAAATTGAGTACGCCATACATATAGTAGGTACAGATCAAGTTTCACGATTTAGGACGCATGCTGGTAATTACAACACATTTTTTTTTCTTTTCACAGTTTGCATTTAATGACCAAGCGATTGCCATAGAGCTCTCATAGAACTCGAAGTGACTGACCCCAGCACACTTTGTGCCATTCACTCATTGCCCTCCCCGCCACATGCCTATTCTCCATTGAGCATCGCTTGCCACTATGAGTTTTTCAGCAAAAAAAGAAAGCAGGGAAGGCATAAAAGTTAGGCTGGTAGAAGAGTGTGAATATTTAAAACTTAAAATAATTCGTGAACACTGCTTGGTTTAATTTACAGTACCTAACTGTTAGATGTATTCAAGTTTCCCGAAAATTAAAAAAAAAAAAATGAAAAATTTTTTTCGAATTTTTTTTAAAATTTTGTGTGTCAAGCTTTATGGCTTTGCACTGGCGCTCCAGTGTCGAGCTTCACCACTTTGCCCACTGTGCGGGTGTCAAGCTTCACTGCTTTGCACCATCGTGCTAGGGGAATCGTCTGATGTATAGCCCTTTGATAAGATGCATGCTTTGCATTTCTTGGAAGTACCGACAGCCACTGTTGGCTGGTTGCATGAGACATGTGCCACGAGCAAGCAATGCACCGCCATTTGCTTCCAAGGAACGCACGAGACACCGGCCTCATATACCGGTGCAGTTGACACCACTTGTAAAACAAGCACAAACGCATCAAGGGGCTTTAGCTCACTTGGCTCGATGGTCTCGGAACGTTTGCTCACTATTTTATGTCAGCCCTCCTTGGTTATGATTATAGTTCGACCTCCGATATTGAAGGACAGCTTTGTAAACATGGAGGCAGAAAGGTTCTGGAGGCAACATGCCCCCAACAATGACCAAAACCAAAAGACGTCTTTGGACAAGAAGGAGAGCCGACTTTGTGCACACAGCTGTTTTGGTTGCCTTCGGGGAGGGTGACCGAAGCAGCTGTTGAGTCTGCTCTCCTTTTTGTCCAATAGCGTCTGCATCTCTTGGTTTTGGTCATCCTAAGGGCTGTGTTCCTCCATACTTCTCACCTCTGGTGGCGTCATGTTGCCTCCAGAAGCTTCCTACCTTCATGTTTAGAAAGCGACAGCTCCGGATGCTAAAGGACAGCTCTAGCATGCGTGGTTTGCTCGGAAACCCTAACGCATTTAATGGGAGAAAGGGGGAAGGGTCCAGGACTCACCAGTTTCCACCGGGGCAAAGTAAGGGCTCTGCTGCGACAGTAGGGTCCCATTGGATCCTCGCACATGCACTTGCACGAAGCCCGTGTAGTTGGTGTTTGCAGCCAGCGCGCCGTCTCTCACGTACTCCGTCTCGAAGGTGGACGCAGACGGAGGCGTCTCCGATGTGTTGTGTGCTGGGTTCTCGGTCACTCCCCGCCAGAGCCGCGCATCCTCCGTCGAGAAGGAAGGGCTCCGCAATGCAGACTCCGCGGAGCACACGCGGTTCCGGTCATCCCCCAGGACAACCTCTTCGACGAACTTGTCACTTTTTGGAAAGGAACGGGGAGAGGGTGATGTGGAGATTAATTGAGGTTGCAGTCGGCAAAAAGCAATAGGCAACAAAAAGAAAAATTACTTGTATTAGACTAAAATATACACCCAAAGCGTGTTTTTGGTGTGCCGCAATATTTTTCAAGATACAGTTTTAGTGTACTTTGTAGCTTAGCGGTACTCCATACCCGCCTAAATCGTTTATAACAAAAAAAGAGAAAAACACATTTATTAAAGTATGTCCTCGAATTAGTTTTTTGTATATTAAAATTAAATGAGCTTAGAAGCGCACAAGTGGAAGGTTGGGAACAACCTTCACAAGTTCAGCTGAATTTTCATGTAAAAGATGGTGCACGGTAGTGAAGGACTTAGAGGAACTAGGGTATTCAATATTCAATTAAAAAAAATATTCGACCAAAAGCGCTATTATTCGTTCCGAGTTCGCTTCAAACTCAAAATAGACTATTCGCACGTGACTAAAATTAGTACAAACTTTTAGTGTATCTGCCAGGGGCGGGAATGTCACAGAACAGTCAGAAGAAAAATTTGACTCAATTTGGCTTAGCTGCGTGACTGTAGGGTGACAAGCAAACACTCAGCCTGAATCAGAAGACACCATTACAACCGCTTCTACAGACGTCCTCAGAATGTGATTACATAGCAGTCACTTGAACATCCCGTCGATGTCCATAGGACAATTTGTTCAATATGGGTATGTATTCGTTAGGCATTTTAGTCAAATAATGATGTGGTCGTTGCATCATGAGTCGCACATGATCTTTACAGTCGTGTAGATGCGCCACTAACGTCATGTGCTTCCACATGCTCTGCAGGCATGATGAGACTGTGCTCTGCAGTCTCATCATGCCTGAACTGTAGTGGTCTGTAGCATATAATGTGCCCCTATAGTACTACTGTGAGAAATTGGTATCACAATGTAACTGGCATTTAAGACAACCTTTGAGTTCCACTGAACAATACTGTTACCACGCTACTAAACTGACAAGAAAGCAATTTGGACCAGTAATCTGCAACCCCTATTATGCATTCTAGGCACGTGTGAATACTAGTGGATTTTGAGTTCGAAGCGAATTTAAAGCAAATACCTAATGGTTTCGGCCGAATATTTTCAAATCGAATACCGAATAGCAGGGCCGTAACCAGGGGGGGGGGGGGGGGGGGGGGGGGGGTTAGGGGGTTCTGACCCCCCCCGAAATTTTTTTCTGGGTACGGCCCTGGTCGGTGCACTGGCAGCCAGCCGATTTTAATCTCCACCTCTGCGCACGCGCAGTGGCGCCGGTTGGCTACCGGGTACCAAACCGGGACCGGTTCTCCGGTTTGCTGTAACTCTCCATTATATGCCACTGATGCACATGATTCACAGGCGAAAATAAGACAATAGACACTTTCAAAATGGCCGCCGTTGTCCCCGAAACCCCCCCCCCCCCCCGAAATTTTTTTCTGGGTACGGCCCTGCCGAATAGTCTTCAAGCCATTCACTACCACAGCATGCTTAAACGAAAACACAAATGAACACATGACAGTTGTTCCCAAACTTCCACTTGTCTATTTCTAAGCTATATGCTAATTTTAATCTAACATTATTTATGGACTGTGGCTCCGAGTCCAATGCCTACATTGCAATGTCAAGTAAACAATGAACTTGACGTAAAATTAAACTTCCCAGCAACACCTAATCGAGGGGATTTATATATCTTCTTGCCATATATGCCAATCTCCTTTCTTCACTCTCAAATTTGAAAAAAAAAAAAAAAAAAAAAAAAGCAGTCACTTATTATGAACACAAGTTGTCAGTGCCTCTCTGACTAACATACACTCTTGCATAATAGCCACAGCTTAATTATGAATATTTTACTGGAACGCGGAGCGCAAATTTGCCTGCTTCTTGCACAGTGGTTGCAATCACATCAGAATGCCGAGCTCTTATTGGCTGTGATTGGAAGGATAGTGGGTAGACCTCAATGCTAGTTGCCTTGAGGTCTGCCCACTATCCTTCCAATCGAGCCAATCTGAGAGCGGCGTTTTGGCGTCACCGCAAACCCTGCAAAAAAAGCAGATGAACTTGTGCTCCGCATTACGATATAAACATTTACCAAGTTTGTAGTTCCTCTTAAATACACGAGACGTGTGTGTGCACCATCCCGCTTTGAAAGTGTGCTTTTCGCCCGAGCGCACAACTGTGATATTCATAGCTTTCCAAGCGTTGAATGCAGCGGATCGGATGCGTTGAGCGTGCTTCTTATTGAGCACTGCTGCACAGCGGAGATGCAACACCTGCAGAAACAAGCTTCGCTGGCGTTGCTTCTCCGCAGCGCACCGGTGCTTCGTAAAAGCATGCTCACGGGGCTAAACCATCGCGATCAAAATTTTCAAAAGTGTAAACAAAGCAAAACAATTAACAAAGGACAAGTAAAAGAAGTGCACAGACACAGTGCTGACTATCAACTGAAAATTTAATTTTCAAGCGAACCAGGAAATAAACACCACAAGGAGAGAGGAAAGAACCAAACAAGACACAAAAAATACAACCCAATAACAAGACTTCTACTACGTCATATCTCTTTCACATGTGCTTGCCACTGTTCCTGATAAAAAAAGACTTCAACAGCCAAGTGCCGAGTGCCAAGTGCACCGACAGTGCGCGCTAAAACATTCCCCTTCCCCTTTTGATAAAATAAAAAAGGCCTTTTCAATCTCTCTGGTAGTCTTATTTTTGTTACGCGCCAAGATCGTCAAGTCATTGAACGAAGACACGCAGCCGCACCTACTGCAATGCATCGCAATCAAAACTTTAGAAAATATGAATAATGCAGTTCATCTTGAAGCGAATATCAAATAGCGTAATAATCAAAACTATTATTACAAATTCAAATATTCACACAGTCCTAGTGCATTCATAAGTGTAGTGCCACATGCCTAGGTAGTTCAGCATAGGAATAATAAGACTTCCTAAAATCATGATGCACAACATAGTTGAACATGTCTCAAAATTTCGACTGTGCTGTATAGAAAGATTGACATCCAAGGGTGTAGACACATGTTTGAGTCAGATTTGTGTGTGGTATGCGAAGTATACATACTGTTAAAGACAAAGACATAAATCTGACCGAACAGAACCTACCTGCTGATTGCTTCGGCAATATAGGCACCATTAGAGTTTCCCTTGTGAACCTCTTGGTAGGATGTAATGTTGAGCTGCCGCTGATCTTTGGGCAGAGACTCCAGGGTTTCCCCACGCGCTAGCTTCACCACAATTACTCGATAGCATCTGTAAAGTAAAGAAAATGAAGGCACTTGATGTTTTCCGCAAACACCACTACCTAGAGCACATAGAGTCGTCGCAGGTGCGAAAGTAATGTAATAAGTTATCACTTCTTCCAGATTTAGATAGGATGATCATTGTAGTATTGGTGTGCTTTCGTACGATGAGCTACCACAAGTTGACAGTTATACTACACTGACTGAATTGCCCCATTACGATAAAGCGAATTGGTGGCAAAGTGCAGGCACTTTGAGTAGAATCAGGCATCAGTAGATCAATTGACGCTGGTCTATTATTACCAGCGGTAGTTATTCTAGTCTGTCCATAATGTTCTCGTGGAGTACGAGCAACAACAAGGCCCTCTGCAAAAACGTCATTAAAATAAACAACCATTCGACAAGGTGACTGTCATTTGCTAAAACGGCGTTGATGAAACGGTGTTCAACTACCATAAAATACCGGAAAAGCACCCCACCCACTTCCACTGAAAACTGTGTTAATCTAGACATCGGTGCTTGTCCAATCAAATCAGGCGCTTAACATGTAATTTGCAGAATTCTCAACTTTGGGAAATATCAAAAGTGGGTGCTCGAATGAAGTGGGTGCTTCCGCGGTATTTGACGGCAGGTAGCTCCAAACGGTGCAGTGCTCACAGAATGTTTCCGTTCCGCTCAGACACCCTCTTGAGGTGCAGCTTGAGTTGCTGCTGCCTCTTCTCCCTCTCCATTTTCTGCAGGTTGAACTTGGGAAGCTGCGCAGGACCTGCGAGCAAGGAAAGCGACGAGCAATGAAGAAATGAGAGAAAACGCTTGACTCTTTTTTTGTGAGCTTGAAGTTCCAGCCGCACGGCTCCGTACACCTTTACAAAAGACACTGTGCCCGCTGCAGACGTGATGAAAGAATTATTTGCGGACATGCCTCGAGCATTTTGGAAGCATGGTTGCTTCATTCGTTTGTATGATTCGAACATCTCTTCAAAAACTTTTCGTACGGGCGACATGTCAGGACCGTCATACAAGGAGGAAACATGCCTCAGACAGTGTTTGCAGACTGTCTTTCGTATGATGAATTAGCAGTATGACCATAGCTTAACAGAACAGCTTTGTGGGGGAGTACTGAACTTCCTGTAGTACTTTGTCACATAAAAATGACTCTCTGAAAGTTGCTGCGAGATGCAGGAATCTCCGTAGACTTCGTTATCAATCGATTAGTCAATGAGTCAATCACGTTTTGCGGTGCCCCCAGACAGCCGACAGAGCTTAGGAGGGGCACACGTACACGAGGTGAAAGATAAAATACGACTATATAGATAATCACGAGTAGAATACACTTTTCTTTAACTTTTCCAAATTAGTGAAGAAGTCCACGTCTCAGATATTGAACTCGTCATGTATAAGCTGCATGTGTGCCACTGGAGGGCCAGATTTCTAAGTCACGTCAGCATGTATGGACTTGAACTTACGCGGTTCAGATCCATTCTTATAAAAAAAAAAAAAGGCAAATAAGCCTCACCGGTGTACCGGCGGAAATTTGAGAAAAAAGCCTCAACTTGCGCACCGAAAAATATGTTATGTAAATTTCCACTGCATCGACGTGAAAGCAATGCCGAGCTCGTGCTCACCAATGGGAGGCGACGTGCAGGTCGACTTTGCGGTGACTCCGCTGAGGTTACCACAGCCTGCCTTGTTGACGGTGCAGATGCGCACGGTGTAGTTGGTGTTAGGCTTGATGGTCAGCGTGTACTTGTGAGTTGTCGAGTTGACCTCGTGCGGCTCTTTGAGACGCTCGGTGTCAAACAAGCCAGTTTCCCTTCTGAAGAAGGCGTGACCTTCCAGCGATACCTGCATGGGGTCAAATGCAAGATAAGACACTTAAGAAAAACAAAAAGGCACAACCGAGGCTCATTTGAACTCTTCCATTTGCTTACGACAGAGTTGTTGTGATTTCTTAGGCCCACTTCAGATGGGGCAATTTCTCCCAGCAACTTGATCTTGCAACACCAGCAACACGGGCTATGTGCGTTCATATGCAGCAACCGAATTGCTACGATTTGTCATCATCGTCATTAAATTCTAGTTTTCTTGCGCTTTTCAGACGCACAGTTATATCTGTAAATGGCATTGAGAATACTAACTAATCTTTCTGAAATGCTTTATTAAAAGCAAACAATCAATTTCAAATCAGAACTAGGTCTTTATAGCTGTTATCATCACCGCCACAAGGTTGTCACGTGAAAATATTGTGTTCCTGATTGGCTGCTGCCGCTTCAACCGTATCCGAGTTATCCGAGTCGCTCGTCCGTTTCACACCGGACACCATCCAAGAAAATTTGTGTCGCAGCATCAGGATCTAGGAAAAGCTAGGGAACAACTCGCTAGCAACACCAAAATTGCTGGAAAAGTTGCCCCGTCTGAAGCGGGCCTTATGACAAGACAACACGCTGGCTACATCTATGAGGTGACCCTGGAACTGCATTTCACTAGAGCGAAGGTTTTGCGGTATTATTAGCGAGATGAAATGTACCCAGTACATACTATCGATGAGAAATGGTCATATATAACTTTGCCAAAAGCTTTTCAAGTAAAGAAATGAAGAGTGATGCACAAAAAAAATAGGCAATGCACGGAAATGCTAAATGTTCCACGGCTGCCCGATCGATGGCGGCAGTGTGTCCTCTCATCGTAAAAGATCCCGAGAAGTTTTAAGGCACAGGGTTGTAAGCAGTTGCAAGTGCGTGAGCCAGCCTTAAACCTCTTTTAGACAAAAAAAAAAACTTGGGGGACGCTTAAGTAATTGTAATTGATAATTGCTTCGTTTGGCGGCACGTGCAAGACCGGGAAAGAAAAGAGAGGTTTGCGAAGTGACCTTGTATCCAAGAATGGTGCCCCGTGCATCTTCTGGGGGCTCCCACGTGATGACGCTGTAGGTCATGTTCATTTCCGGGTTGGCAAAACAGTGCATCTCAACGTTCTGGGGTGCACCAGCCACTGTCGAGAGAGCAAAAACGTAAAGAAAACAATTAGAAGGGGTCATCCTGATAACTTTTTTTCACAAACAACTCATCCTGCAGACATTGATGTGAGATACAAATATAATGCTCCCAAGACACAATTGTTACGATAAGAGCTGTAAGCATTTAATTTCCACACTTTTGACAGATAATTATGTAGCATCGTGCTAATTTATTTTCTTATTTTTTTATGGTAAATGGCACAGATTTAGTGGGCAGAGTGACCAAATATCAGCAAAATAAAATGCTATAACAGGAATTCCTAATTTCTATTAGAGGTATGCTCTATGTGAGTGTGTGTCGTCAATAGAAAGCAGCATCTAATAAAGTTATACTTGCGCAACAACTAGAAACTTTGACTAGACACTACATTAACATGAAACAAGTTAATGCTTCATTTCTCTAGCTTCCACAAAACAAGATTTACCAGAAAAAGTGGGCATGAGCTCTAAGTCGTATATCCTGAACTTACTTCCATCTGCAGTGCTGACATCCAACTGATCTGACCAATTCCCACAGCCAATAATGTTGCAAGCACGCATCTGGGAGTGGGAAAGCAGAAAATGTTACCATATATATATCTACAGCTCAACCGAAAAAATATGACACAACATTATAAGAAAAAAAGAACACTCAGAAGTCAAATCAAGGTCACACAGATAATACAGCACCCACAACAATGTGGAAGCATGTGCAATTTTTTACAAGTTTAGTTATGAATAAAACATTTCATTATACAATTAAACAATTCATTACACACTTACAACATGCACTGCAATACTGCAACACATCACAATGTTTATTAAAACAGTGTAAAAATATAGCATTCTACTAATGTTCCACAATTACAATGTTATATGTTGCAACACTGCAATGCTGTATGTCGCAACATCGCAATGTATATTGCACATTTCAATGCAATGTTGCTTTGCTTAAACAACTCTTTTTTTTCAAAAGTCATGAATTTGCAAGTTTACATTGCTGAAATGGCTCGATTGTTAATTCAATCCTAAGCTCAAGCTAGTATACAAATGTATAAGAATAATGTAATGCTAAGGCTGCATTAACAATGCAGCTCTTCTAAAGTTGCACTAGTGGAACAACACTTGAAGCAACATACTCTTGCAATAGAATAGGTTTTGTTGAAAAAGTTATTTCGGCAAGCAAATTCATATTGAAACATCCAACATATGCTGCAGTGTAGCAACATGCAGTATTGCAAAGTTACAATTTTTTCTAACATCACAATTAAAAATGCAACATACACTGCAATTCCACAACATGCAACATTGCAATGATGCATTTCTTCACAAAACCAGACTGAAATTTCCGACATACATAACTACTTTTTGACACGTGCAGTTGCCATGTTACACCACTTCATGACACCTTAATAAAAATTTCAACATACATTACAATGTTGCAACATACAGAAATTAAATACTGTGTTACACTAAAACACTAAGATGTTGCATTACATCGTAACATTTACTACGTCGTGACATAACAAGGCAACACCGTTGAAGCGTGGGAAAAGCGCAATCGGATATCAACGAGCAACTTTTCGTCACTTGTTTGACCCACCTGAAAAACATATTGCTCCCCGGGCGTGAGCCCAACGTAGACATACATGTGCTTGAGCCTGTTCTGCGGTTCTGCCGACAGTGTGGTTTGGTTCCTGTGCGTCTGGCCTGGCCTGAACAGTTCCAGGTTGTACTGACTGATGTTGGCCCCATTGTCGTGGCTGGGCCTCCGCCAGGCAAACACCAAAGTTTCATTTGTCGTTGCCAACAGGTGGACTTGGTTGATCTTTGGAGGTACTGCAAGGGGGAATGCCAACATCCATGACAGCGCAACATGCATCACGGCGTATTTGTGCAAAAGGTCGCACCGACTTAGCCCCGTGACTTTATACGGGGCGTTTGCGAGAAAAAGGAACTGCGTTTTTGTTGCGACAAAAACAAACTGGGTTGCCGAGCTTCCGCAGCATTCATTTCACGCCATTAAACTTTCGTCTACCCCTTCGTAAACAAGCCATACTGCCCAAATTACATTTGTCATCAGTTTTTCAGTGTTCCCAGTAGATCCTTTCAATTTGAAAACAATAAAATCTAGAACTTGAAAATTAAAAAAAGATTGTGAAGAAAGTTATTTTGACCTTACTATACTTTGTTTCACCATAACTTAGTGAAGAGTGAATGCTACTGCCCCTCGAGTCAATCAGTGCATCAGAGGGAGAGACAAGATTCTACCTTACCAGCTTGGACAGTGCTGTCGAAATCACAAGCAGAGGAGGAAAGCCGAGTTTGTGTGAATTTTGAATGATGTGCTTATCTCCTAGGGGGAGAATAGGGACGTCTGAAACACACGAAAGAGGGTAAGAGTAAAAGGGACTTTCTTTTTTCCCTCTTCTCCAACTGCTTGGGTTACTTACGCTCTTGCCTCTTTACATACCCTCGGTAAGGGTTGTCACATGCTTTGCCTCCGTCGCTCTGACTGGCTCAAAGGGGTCGTAACTATGGTGAATGTATGGTTCAGCCGTGTTTATTGATGTGTTGAACCAATCTTAGGCATATTTGTGATCATCAATATTTCGCAGGCCTTTGAAGCCTTGAAGTTCGCTTCCAGATTGGTTCCTCGTTTAAAAATGCACTCTGCTCACCGTCCGGAGGCATGGTTATGTTACGCTGCTCCCAAGGCCCGTTGCCCACCGAGTTGACGGCGGCCAGACGGAAGCCATATGTGGCTCCTGGAGCCAGGTAGTGCACCAGGTAGGAGGTCATGTTGGGAGGCACTGCGTTGTGTACGTCCAGCCAGTCGGCCTCGGTGCTGTAGTTGCGCACCTGGAACCGACATCACATGGGGCCAACAGGTTAGGCCAACAGGGATGATCGGTCGGCATTGGAAGAGGACCTCGAGCAACTGCCACTCGATCGTGCCGGAAGCATCTCCGCAGTGACGATGCTCGTTTTCACGTGCCATCGCAGACATGGGCCACACACTAAAGAATCGGCTTGTCTCAGTTCTGACATACTAGAGGCCCATTCATACGCTCGCGTTTGCTTACGACCAAGTTCTCGCTATGTCTTACGATGGGAGGGCACGCTGGCACCACCTATAGGGCAACCATGCAACTGCATTTCACTAGGGCGAAGGTTTTGCGGTGTTTGCGAGATCAAATGCACATACTATCTGCGAGAAATGTCCGCTTATAACGTTGCCAAAAGTTTGTCGAGCCAAAAAATAAGGAACGATGCACGGTATAAATAGGAAATAAATGGGAATACCAAATGTTTCACGGTTTTCCATAGATGAAGCCAGTGTGCCCTTTCATTGAAAATGTTTTTTTTTAAAGAGGGTTTGAGGCACACGGTTGAAAGGTGTCACAAGTGTGTGAACCAGCCTTAAGGCCCGTTTACACAATTGTAACTTTTTAAGACCAAGTGCCTTGGAACCTCTTAAAGGGACAATGAAGACGATTTTATTTAATTTTTTTAGATGGTGTTTTAATGCTTCTTGGGAACATAGCATGCCGCCCAATTTTTTGTAGACATTTATGACGCGTATTTATGTGCCTACGAAAGAAGTAAAGAAACCGAAACTGAACCATCTCCAGTCTCGTTTCTGGGCGCCCGAAAACGGAGGTGACGTAGGGAGTGACGTCAAGTGTGAATAGTCGGTATCGGTAGTATTTAGGAGATCGAGACTCTGGTTACCGCGGTGGGTTATAGCAGCGCGGTGGTGCGGTCGTTGCGCCGACTCTGTCAACATGGACGAATGCCGCTCTCGCAAGCGAGTTCGAGCTTCCGTTGAGTGACCGGACACCAACGGAACGGAAGTATGTGTGTGGCGGCCTCTGCCATCACCCGACGAAGACCACCCAGCCGGCAACGAGCGGACCGCATGCCGAAGGACGGACGCGGGGGAGATGCCGAAGGGAAAGCGGCAGCGATCCCACCGTTCCGGGATCCGGTTCCTCCGCGGACTTCCTCTTTTCGTCGTCAAAGAACACAAACAGCAACCCACACGTGAAAACTAGCGTCGCCCGAACGAATACTGGTCTTCAGTCGACCGTTAGAACAGCCATCTACAGCTACCATTTTACAAAATCTTTCGAGTACCGTGGTACCAAGGAGGTTAGAAGTACTAGGAGGGGGCACGTTGCAATATTGGTGAAGCCTAGTGCCAAGGCTAGCTACGGTCACGTGATGTGGTCACGTTGGCATGGTAAGTGAGGAGAGTAAGGAGGAAAATGAGAAAGAGGCGAGGCGTCAAGGGAGCATGGCTTGTGGAAGCTATGCGGCCGACGTCATGCCCTCTCCTACCCTTCTATTCTCCATGCGTGGTACCGTGTTCTTTTTTAATTTTATTTGTTTGCCCATAGTTGCTCGTTGCCGGTTTCGCGTCCGGCGTAGCAAAGAAAAAAAAAAAAAACGATGCTGCTTTATTTACGGTTTAGTAATCATTTCCGATCCGATTTATACTTTTGATGGTTATTCAAGCAAAAAGTAGAACAGTATTTCTAAAAATCGCGAACCAAAACGTGACCGAGGGCACGTTTCTCGTTTCGACCAATCGCTGACGCGTCTCTTGTGACGTCGCGCTCCTTGGCCCCGCATCGGTCACGTGAGCTCCGCTTTTCCTGGCTTCTCCCGCAACTCTTGGGGCGTCGCCCCAGTCGATCCCGGTACGATTGTTACCGCGACTGTTTAATTGATTTGTGCGGCACACAAGCGCCGGTTTCGGCTGAAATTTGGGCAACGTGGTCTGAGACGTGCCTGGAACCCAGTTCAATCGCCAAAAAGATCTCTGAAATTGCCTTCATTGTCCCTTTAAAGTCTCTTACGACAAGAGGACACACTGGTGCCATCTATTGGGTAGCAGTGGAAGCTTGTCGGTCCCGCATATTTTATATTTCTCTCGCGCTTCATCCTTTCTTTCTTGGCTCGAAAAAAATTTTTGTCAAGGTTATAAACGACTCTTTCTCATAGACATTATGCACATTTGACCTCGGAAATACCGCAAAGCCTTTGCTCTAGTGAAATGCAGTTCCAGGGTCACTGCATAGATGGCGCCAGAGAGCCAGGGTGTTCTCTCGTTCTAAGAAATTTTAAGACATTATTAAAAACCACCCATTGAGAACTGGCTGGTTTGAATCTCGCTCACTGTTTTCTCTGTCTTCACGTGCCCTTCAGACACACTTACCAAATATAATCAAAATCATGGGTCATCGAAAGCACACATTCAATATTGAAAAAAAATAAAAAAAATAGAAAACCCATTTTTTGCGGTTTCTAAAAATCTGCAAATGAAAAAAAGAGTGTCACAGAGTACTGGAAGTATATGCACTGCATAATTCTTAACATTTTGTCGTATCGCTGGAGTTGCGAGCTGGACGAAGCAGACTGAGCAACGGCTACGGACGACAGGCATAGAACCTCTACTTCAGAACTGTCATTGGCTGTGCTGGGCAAATATGTCTAGCATAAAAAATTAAATTTTTTATCGATCAAAGCAATTAAGATTTATTCCGTGTACACGCCCGATCACCAAGCTGATTGGCACGAAGACGTCGCCGAGTCGTCGCCCTTTCTCCTGGCTGAAGACATTGCTCGTCTTACGCATAAGGACATCTGCACGCTTTTTGTCTGCTGTGCATGGCCCAACATTAGCACAGCCGAAAAAACGAAGAAAAAAAAAGAAAAAAGTGCTCATGTCCAATCGCTCGGTGGCTAGGCCTTCCCAAAGTTGCCCCTTTTGGCCACCAGCCGCGCGAACAAGCAGTCAACTGAGGCGCCTCCTATTCACTGCACTGGGACAATAGACGCCCAGCTATACCTAATTGAGGGGATTTATAAATGGTTTTGGCTATATGCAAATATTCTTTATTAAATCTAAACTTAAAAAAGAAAGACAACCATGAATTACGATTTCAGGTTGTCGGGACATACCTGCCTAACATATAATCAGGCAAAGTGGCCACTGCTTAATTTTGAAAAAAAAAAAAAAAAAATGCTGTACTGCGGATATCAACATGCAGCAAGTTTCCGTTTCTTTTTACACACACCACACTCGCGCGTGCACCATCCCGCTTCCGTCTTAAGAACGTGACTACAATATTTCTACTTTTCGAAGTGTTGATCGCGGCGTGTTAGCCCCGTTGAGAGCGCTTCTTACCGAGCACCGGTGCACTGCAAAGAAGCAACACTCGCGGAGCTCGCTTTCGCGGGTGTTGCTTCTTTCCAGTGCACCGGCGCTCGGCAAGAAGCGCACTTAACGGGCCTAACCCGCCGCGATCAACACTTCGAAAAATACGAATATCAGAGTTCATATCGAAGCGAATATCGAATAGTGTATTCTTCGAAACGGTAGTATTCGAATATTCACACAACACTACCAGTTTTCGCTCATTCTTCCTGGTATCTTCGTTTGCGCTTTTGGTGCGTGTGCGTAACCGATTTTCTGACGAGCGCCTATTTCTTTTTTTTTTTTTTTTTTTTGCATTGGCAGCAGCGGGCTGCAGGCCGGTCGTCACTGGAAAGACCGCGGCCATTAGCGCGCCGGCCGGAATACCTCCGCGGGCCGGATCTGGCTCGAGGGCCGGGGTTTGAAGGCGCCTAGTGTAGACAATCAAACCACGGCGACATCGGCAAGCTTCACGTCATACTTCACAGAGAGTGTAACACTTTCCACCATTATCTATGTCTGTGAACTCGGAAACCAGCGCTCGAGACCGCTGAACATAAAGGGAAGGGTCGAAATGTCGTCATCACAATTATCGCCATCATGTTTTCTCTGTGTCCGGTTTTCTCAATGTTGGCCGTTTACCAGCTTGTCTGGTTTCTGGTGCCGTCTCACGCATTCCTTTTTTTTATCTCTCTTCTCCCTCTTGAAATTTCAGGATGCCCCGCAGCACAAGAGAAAAAAAAAAGGGGGGGGGGGGGCTACAGTGGCATAACTTTAAAAATTAGCAGATTTTTATCTTCAAAGTCTTATAATGCATGGAATGTAGCATTCATGAAATTATGGAGTGATTGTTTAAATTTGTTTAGAAAACATTACACTGTACTTTAGGGTAGTGAAAACCTATTATTTATTCACTTCTCACTAAATTCAGCGCAGAAACTGAATTGGTGTATAGATCGCATGACGTTAAGTTTCCCCGTTAAGTTTAGAAGGCAATCTGAAAACAGTACGGCTCGTGTGACATCCATTTTTCCGCTAAATATAGCGGCAAACTTAATAGGAGAATTGGTCGCGTGACTTCAATTTCCCCATCAAATTAAGTGAGGAAACATATAGTGTATAATCCACGAGACGTCTAATTCCCCGCGAAATTTAGCGTGAAAAGTAAATTGGTGTAAAGTCACGCACCGTCCATTTCACCCGCCAAATTTAGTCAGAAAATGCACGGACAGACGAATGAATTTCTGGGATTAGGCCGTTTTGTTAAAAATAATGCAATGCTATAAAATACACTTTACATTCATCTCCACCAAATACAAAGGAAAGGCAAGTTCCTCCTATCCCGATAACAGCGGTGTCCCGCTACTAGACGAAAAGAACTCACAAGCACAGCGCCAGAGACATGGTACCTCAAGGACTGCCCGAACAGAGCACAACAAACGCCGTGCACGAAAAAAGGAAAAAAAAAAGCCCGCATGCTTTTTGAAATACATAGCATATCGTTTGCTTTTGTTTGGCAACTCATTCACATATCACTGGTTTTCCTTTTTTTTTTTTATCGCGTTTGTTTCATTCCTGATGCCTCATCTTCCTCTTTCTTTCACAATACATCAGTCTGGAGTCAGCGCTCTCTGTTTTCTTCGTTCCCTCTCTGCTCGTCAGCTTCAACAGCGAAGGCTCCAACGACAGCCAGCAGAGCGCGCGTGTGTGTGTAACTGCCCGGACCCACGTGACGAGCGCGCTCCAAGCGTCTGTCCAAGGACGGAAGCGTAAAGTAGCTTCCCCTCCCCTTTAACAAAAAAACAAAAACAAAAAAACACCCCGTTTTGAAGCGGATTGCAACCGGAGGAAAAGCTGCACTTCCGGTATAGCAAATGCCGTGCACGGCGTCTGCTGCGACCTGTTTGGACACTCCTTTAGTTGCAGTCAGATTTCTTGCGAATGTGAAAAGCGTACCGGTCGACAGGAAGGGAAGAACAAGACCCGCGCAAGATCAGGAGTGCCATCATCTTCTCTGACCCGAGATACTCGAGAAGGGCCCATACCACCTCGAAGCCAAGGGGCCTAACGCCATGACGTCATAAATAGAGGATTCAGGCAGCGCCGCCTAGCTCGCGTCAGCGTGATCGCCTTTGGGGGGGTCGGGGATCCGCTAACGATGACGTCACGGCGCCAGGCCTTCTCTTCTTAGCGGTTTTGGAAGAGCAGGGAGCAAACGAAGGAAGACTCGCCTGGAGGTGGTATCGCGAGACGGGCTGGTTGCCCGAGTGTCGCACCCTCCAGCTGAGCTTGGCCGTCCTCGCGTCCTCGGCCTTCAGCGACGACAGGTTCACTTCGGGGGACTCTGCGTGAGGTTCAGTGGGCAAACGAAAAGAATGCGGTACACTGCGCGACAATGTAACTCAAACACACCATCGGCATTTTTTTTTCTTTCACATTTTACTTTAAAAGTTATACATGTCTGTAAGTAGCCACGCTTGTAAAGCGTGGCTACTTACAGTCTGGACTATGCATGGTGGAAGAAGAGAGGCACGGTGTCTGAACAGCGCCGCCTCGCCACGAAGCATGTGTGTCGAAGGTTCGCTCCTACTTCTGACAAACCCCGTGAGATGGCGCAGCATGACAGGAGTTCGGGGAACTGTCCTCATTTGAGCACACGTTGTCAAAGCCGCGGCGAGGCGCGCAACTGCGCCTGCGCGCACGACCCCAACCCGAAGAGGCCCTTGCTGAGAAATGCGCGAAGCCAGCAGAGTGGAATTTCGATCCCACTTTCTGGTCTTGTCTCAATACCTGTCTTTTATTCCACCATGGACGCACAAAAGCACTCTCGGTGAAAACGACACGATGGGATGTCTCTGAACACGCTCCACAACTTTTGGAGGGTTGGCCCACAATATAACATTTAAAATCAGTTAGCCAAATCTGCTTTATTTAAACAACTTAGCATACCGCAAAAAAAAAAAATAAAAAATACTACGTTGGTTTGGATTTCTTTTTGGAAGTGTTGACACAAGTTAAGTAAAACACACCATAGAATGTTTTCGAAAGGGGCGACCGCAGGCCAAAATTGAATGATATAGATCCACTAAGCCAACAAGATTACATAACTCCTCCACAGGG
This sequence comes from Ixodes scapularis, assembly GCF_016920785.2. Classification (NCBI taxonomy): domain Eukaryota; kingdom Metazoa; phylum Arthropoda; class Arachnida; order Ixodida; family Ixodidae; genus Ixodes; species Ixodes scapularis. The sequence continues at coordinate 43,818,013 of NW_024609838.1, read as the reverse complement.
CCGTTCGGTGGTGACGGGGAAAAAAATTGCCTGGTTTAGACATCCCGTCAAAGGATAGAAGGAACGATGTCACTAGTATGCAGTTCCTACCCTACTACGCAGCCCCCGTTCGCACGCGGATGGGGAGAGAGCCCACGTCAGCGTCCCGATTAACGCCCGTTCACACCCTTGCGTTTGCTTAGGACCGAGTTCTTGCGATCTCTTACGACGAGAGAGAATACACCAGCTCGTTTCGCGGTATTCGCAAGATCAAACGTACGTACTATCTATGATGACTGGTCGTTTAAAACAATGTCAAAACATTTTTTTTTTAGGTTAAGACAGAAAGAACGATGCGCGAAAAATAGGAAATGTGGGGAAACTTCACAGGTTCAGCGGCTGCCCGTCAGATGGCGCCAGTGTGTCCTCTCGTTGTAAGAGACAAAGTATGGTTGAGGCAAACGGTTGTGAGCAATCGCAAGTGTGTGAAGCAGCCTTTCGCTGCGGCACATTGCCATGGGTCACGCGCCTTATCACGTTACACCATCGAGAAAGTGTCAGCTGCGCTCCGCTGCTGACACTCTCTCGATGGCTTTGAGCTACTGTGCGACCACCACGAGCAAGCAAGGAAGTACGACGATCCCCAGTTCCACCAAAAAACGTACAGTCATCGGTCGCTAGGTGGCAGGCAGTTCGCGCGCATGCACCCACTGTAGGGCCCACTCACCCAGAACTAGGACATCCTGAAGAGCCATGGTCACGTTGTACTCGTTGGCCGCGTAGCAGACGTACGTGCCATTGTCTTCTCGCCGGAGGGACTCAAGCGTCAGCTGGGCCTGGTACGTCACCTCGGAGATCTGCGTCACGTTCGTCTCCCGCTTCAAGCTGGCGTCGCTGCTGGTCGCGTTGTTGTTGTTGATGATGACGCTGCTGCTGTTGCTGTGGCCGGTCCCGTTGGCCGCTGCTGCGTCGTCCGGGGCACGGGACCAAAGCAGGGTCGTCACGGCGGGATGGCCCGTGGCCAGACATGTTAGGGTCACCGACGAGTTGGCTTCGGCTTCCACCACACTCTGCTCCACTTCCACACTGACCGGAACTGCACAAAATTAAAAAGAAAAAAGAAGAAAACCATATCAGTAAACAAAAGCGCACGTCTGCGTACTTCGTGGTCTTGACGAAACCACTATGCCCCAGTTCGCCCCCGAGCTGACAGCACGGTAGGAGCTACGAGCTCGTTGGGCTATGTAAGAAGTCGACCTTTCGTCACGTGATCATACCCTCGCCCATACTCACGCGCAGAGAGCGGGGCCAGGGGATGAGGGGGAGGAGCTTGATTCGTCCGGCGAACGCGTGGCTCCCAACGCACTGTCGGCTTAGTGATGAGCGCAGTATAAGTAGGGCAGACAAACAAAACAAGAACATAAAGTTCGCGCGCGCGTGTGCTTGCGCAAAGACAAACATCGCGGCGAGAAAAACAAAAGAAAGTATGTTAACTTTACGCGCGCGCGAACAGTTATGAGACCACTAAACTACCCGTATGAGGTTGTTTGAAAAGTCGTGTAGTCGATGGCGCAAAACTGAAAGCTCTGCCACCGCGTGGGCAAAGGAGCGAAAAGATTCTTTAAGCCGACGCAATTTTTCGTCTCGTCTGTCGGGAACTGAATATATTATACATACCGCATTTTTGAAACTTTAGTTGGCGGATTATACTTATTTAAGTTTCCTTTCTTAGCGTGTGTGTTCTAGGCCGAACGATGCGTATACGGTAACACAGAAGAGACTTATGTTGTTTGTGCACTTCGCTCAGCTTTCGTCTCTCCGGTACCATTAGGAGTGACGCCATGTCCTTTTTCGGACAGATACGGCGCCACCCTTTGAAGCAGGCATGTAGCCGGGAGGGGGGGATCCATGGGGCACGGGCCTCTTCCCCCCTAAAAAGATCTTCCACTTTGCTGGGGCCTCCTTCCCCCCCCTCCCTCCCTCCCTTCCTAATCAAAATCCTGGCTACGTGCCTGCTTTGAAGAAATGCGGACAGCACACAAATCACAATAAAGAATAAGTATATATATATATATATATATATATGTATAGCGTGATTCAAAATGGAGGCAAAACACCGTCCCAACGCTAAGAGCTTCAGTCGTGGGACACGGAATTCCACACGAGAAGAGAACGAGGCATCATGGCACAAAACGGCTCGAGGTTACGCATACTCGTCAAGGCATCCTATGCAGAGCGCAAGTTCGTCTGCTTCTTGCGCGGGAGTTGCGGTGATGTCAGAACGACGACGAGTTCTGATCGGCTTGGATTGAAAGGCTAGAGTGGGTAAGACCGCAATGCTATAGATGCCTCCAGATGTACCCACTATTCTCTTCAATCAGCGTTCTGACATCATCGCCACCCCTGCGCAAGAAGCAGACCGACTTGCTCTCTGCTTACTCCGTTTTACTTTAAAAGTCAACTCGCCGCATCGGACGGAGCCAATCACTCGTTGTCTTTGTGGGTGCGGCCGGCCAAACCAATCGCGCATAAAATAAAAAGGTGCAGGATCGCCATGACGATGCACTTTTAACGGTGGTCCATCGGTTCATATAGCGCAGTGGTTCTCAAATGGGGGTCCGCGGACCCTTTGGGGTCCGCGAAGGCATTCTGGGGGTCCGCGAACCCCTGCCTCATTGGTCAAGCCCGGCAATAAAAGTTGTCTTTTCTCAGATTGTGCAGAAACGTTAAAATTTTTGGATGAGTTTTCTCATGGGCATGTCCAAAAGCGAAGTTTACTTCACACTATCCCATACTTATATCCATTTGATAAATCACTATCATAATTAACCTATACATTCCCTTCCCCTCATCACGAACGGGGTCTTCCATTATCTCCGCCGATCCACAAAAGGTCTGCGAAACATCAATGGCTGAGAACCACTGATATAGCGTACCGGATACGGTCGTACGGAAAGTCAAAACGGAGTGTATATTCGGTGCCAGGTTAAAGAGATGCAGTATAAATGCCCCGTCTGCAGCGTCAGCCTTCCGCCTTTCACAACACTCGGGCGAAGGCGCAGCCGAGGAACGACGGAAGGCAGCGAGCGCGTGCTGCAAGTCGGGCATCCTGAAGAGGAGACGCCGTTCTCGCCCTGCCAGTGACTATGATACGCACGGTAGTCGAAGCAAAAGGATTATCACGACGGTGCAGCCTCCTTTTGAAGTTTTCTCCCGCATTGCGCAGCCAACACCACTTGCTCCAGCGCGAACTTCCTGCCTTCGACGACACTTCGACGTCTCGCGAGCTTAATCGAGCGTGCACGCGATGGAAGGCAACCCGCAAGCGTGACGCGCAGGGGAACCCCTAAAAGGACGCCTTTCCGTTTTACACCCTCGGGGCAATCAAGTTTGGTGCGACACGTTGCGCCATCTAGCTCATAATATGTGCAACGCTGGAAAGGCCCTTTCGCCAGCCTGCTTGCTTCCCTGGGGGCTGTTCAAGCAACAATTCGAAGGTGTTTATTCGTGCGTTTTTGGTTTTTTATTCGTAACATTGCTATCGGATGTCGCAGAAAAGCAAACGACGAAGCTGTAGGCAACGTTGCGTACAGGACTGCCGCAGCCCCGGAAGCTTAGCAGGCGTGAAGCTCCGCAGGTTTCCGTCGAGGCCATGGAAAATAAAACGCTGTCGGAGATGAATAAATGCCACAAAGCGTGTGACATAAGCATTCCGTTCACATTGCCAGATTTCAGATGGATTTTTAAATGCGATATTTGAGTCGATATTTATAAGTAATGCGCTCTAAGCCCGGCGTTGGTCTTTGGATACGGTGCGATGACTCTAGAGTCAGATGATCGGTCCTTGAACACTCTCAGTGCTCTCTGTTCCGCGGACAAATCTTGATCGAACGACGTTTTGTGGACGTTTGATCGTAGGTACGAAAAACCCAAGTGAGCGTTTTCTCCGCTTCGAAGACTGCAGAATGGATTGTCGTTTGCGCCTTTAGAATGATCGCGTAGCTGCCCAAGATGGTTGCTCTATTTCGACCCGTGTCTAGGCGGTTCTAACACGTTCCTTGATCAACTCAGTTGGCAAACTCCCACGGAGAGCGTGATCCCTTCTGAGACACGCGCTGACACACGTCAGTTTCCGCTGATAACCAATAGATTCGGAAATGCTGTGTAAAGCGTCATCCTTCTTGCCCGCTGCGGCCATGATTTGAACTGCTGTTGAAAGACGCGCCGCAGCGAGCAAGAAGGTTGGCGCTTCGAACAGCGTTAGCCCGCGGCTGAGGGTACACGAGAAGGGATCACGCTCTCCGTGGGTGTTTGCCAACTGAGCTGATCGAGTAACGTTGGTTCTAACTTCGTCCGCGCTGCGAGAAAACAATCGACTCAATAAATTATATATAAAAAAATTACTTACCCCAACAAAAAAGGTTATCCATGCGGCGTTTATTTGTGTTCTATGTAAAATTGAACAGTATATTCAATCGACGACAACGAGCATCAGCTTGCGACGAGCAACTGTGTACGACACCGTCCAAACTACAGCCAGCTTGCACGAAAAACACATTCCTCGAACACCATAATCGTCTTCAACACGGCGACGAGGGGACTGGAAACAAGCTGATCTCCAAAATGAGGAGCGCTATTCATGTGGCAAGAGTCAACACCACCTAGATCTAAGGCCCCCCCCCCCCCCCCCCCCCCCCCCCCATAACGCTTTCTCTCTCCCTTCAAAGAACATCTTTATGAGTAGGCTGAACTGGTAATGCGCTTCTTCGCGCACAGCTTTTGCAGCGGCGAGGACATAAAACACAGTTGTTCGCTCGGGAGAAGTGTGTTTCGGCGTCTCGCCGCAGCGGGGCGCCAGTCACGTTGTCCGTTGTCTGCCACTCCACCTTTTCCATTTCGGCGGCCGCTTCTCGTGGCGATCTGCCGGACTTTGCAAGTGTATAGGAGGCTATGGCCGTTCTCATTCATGTCAGCGACACACTGACTATTTTGGAACTGGTTCGAGTAAACGTGTACACACTCCGTTTCGCTATACTGTGCAACTCAATCAGAGGCGTGGGCGCGAAAGCTTGGGCTCGCCAAGTCATTTGTTTCCGGGGCACTCGCGCGAGGAAATCCCGTTTATAAATTCACGCGCTCGAGCCATTGCTTCTCGCAACGCTGCACAAAACTCCCCAAGACGGCGTGCATATGCCTCCTCTAGGGAAAACGGAGTTAGAACCACTCCAGATAACTACGAGAGATCGGACGAAGCACCACCCTTTGAAGTAGGTCGGGTATACAGTTAAAACGCGCTTCCAAAGTCGAGGTGCGGCAATCCCCGCGCTCACCTCGTAAGCGCCGTAACGCCGGTCGTTATCCAGACGCAGTGATTGCATAAATGCGTCCGACTGAACACTGACGCAACGCTCATTAGCCATTCAGTGCGCCGCGTTTAGGCGAGACGTTTGGCGCTACGGCGGAGAGTGCCAGCGCCTCGCAACTCCACCACCCCGCTCGCCCTCTCGCGGACGAACTAAGAACCAGAGGAGCGGGGACGGAGGCGATGGGAGGGATTATCTGCCTTGATGCTGCTGTTACCGCATGATTATGGTTGGTGCGTTCGTGCATCATGCATCTTTAACGGAGGAGGCAAGTGCGCGAAGACAGGAATTGTGCTCCGCTTTGCAACAGCGTTGCAGGAAGGGACCGGGATGTCCCATTTCATTAGAGACATTTTCAGAGATTTATATCCTACGAATTTCGGGTCCTGCGGTCGCCAGCTAGAAAGCTAGTAGAAAGCTCGCGTACGATCGACCAAGTTTATTACCAATAATTTACTAAGGCAATAAAGGACACTCTCGTTATTTGCATTAAACAGAATGACGCAGGGACTCCGGAAGTAGATTTTGAGTGTGTGTGTGTGTGTGGGGGGGGGGGGGGGGGGGGGGGCTGAAGTCAAGCATTTTGTTTTTATATATTTTATTATAAGAGAGAAGGGCTGGAGCCGAATTTTGTTGTTTTACTTTTACTTAGTTTATTAAAAAAATAAAATATTATTTGCATGAACTTCCTTACTTACTTAGCACGTGCAATCACTTTTCCTTCCTGCTTTAAAGCAACAGTCGGGAGTTTTAGTGGCTCGTACGCAAAAGCCTTGCGTAATTTCGGGTCGGAAATGCACACGCATAGAACGCAATATATTGCGTTCTGCACATGCACCTTGCGATCCTCAAAGCCTTTACGTACGATCCACTAAAACTCTCTAATATCGCGAAAACGCTTACGCATAGTGTTTCAGAGAATTTCAAAATCCCTACAAGGATACACAGCATTGCAAAATTGAGTTTGCAGGGAGTCACGTTTATTATTCTTTAAATGTTCATCCCAAAAGACATCCACGCTATGAAATAAACGAGTAAGCCAAGAGAATTACATACCCTAAACGACTTATTTTTCGTGGGCTCAATATTTCGCGATTCGGGTCCAAACTGAAGTTTTGGAATAATGCGCGGGTTCTCATTTTCGAAACGTGGTGGAATCTCAATATAGATTTTAATGTGTTTACATTTTACCGAAATTGTTTGCGGGACCTATTTTTTGCGAATTGCAAGCGATTCGCGAAATTCGCAAAATTAGGTCCTCGTGAAAATTAAGTCGTTTAAACTTTACAGTATATGCAATGACATCTTAATACATATCTAGAAAATGCGCACAAAAGCGTAACGAAAGAAACAGATCCATATATAGGCCCCAAGGCCATGTGTGTTCATCGTCTCGAGGAAGACCAAAGATCGCCGTTCGCTCGGCAGTCCTGGAGACAAATTCCTCGGTGATGTCGTCCAGGTTGAGCCGGTAAAAGTAAAAGCTGCGCAGAGAGTCGGGCCAGATCAAAATCACATGCATGCACTCCTAGGGCCTCTTTCCGATCATCTGTTGTGAACTGTCTTCCCCCGGCGGCGTTATTCAAGGTGCTCGCTAGTTTTACTAGCTGCTTCCCACCAGGCTGTTCGAGCCGCCGTTGAGTTTCGCTCATAATGCAGTCAACAGCCGCCAAGTACTCCTTCCGTAACGCTGCCTTGCAATCAAGTAGCACTGGCGGAGAAGATTTGTTGCTCATTTCAAACCTTTTTGGCAGTTTTGTCGGCCTTGCGCTGCGAGAGTCCTTCAAACCTAGTCACATTGCAGTTGAGCTCGTGCAGTCCTACAGCTATTCAAACGCGACTTCAGATTGCAGACGGGACATTGCCCCGCAGAGAGTCTCTGCAGCCTCTTCGATACCTGCGGCGTGAAACGTTGAACGTTGCAGTAGCCTTGCAAGCTCTTCGCATAGACCGAACAAAGCTATAAAAATGTTTATTCCTAGCAGCGTTTCAAACATTTCCAAAAGACTCTCATAACCCTTCAAAATGGCCCTGCTGTTGTCTGCAATCGAATGTTCTCCTTGTAGCAGCTCGTTCAGTGTCTCCTGAACTCTAGCATAGTTTTCAGCGAACCTTTTTATTGACTTCACTTCGACAGTGTGCCTTCTTGGGCAAAGCGGAAAAAGGTGATTGGGCGTTGATCCGGCCTCTTCCGCTGCCTCGCTGACTGGAGAAATTACAATAGATGAATAAATAGTTTGGCGGTTATTCAAAGTCGGAGGGGGAAGGCTCTGCCCCCCCCCCCCCCCCCCCCCAGCCCCCCCCAGTTCCGCAGTCCCTGGAATGAAGGGCGCGTCGAATCCTCGCCTGGTGGAGTGGTTTACTATACTCCGTTCCACCTTCAGTCCGAGCACAGTGGACGCCACGAGCTATTCCAGCCGATCCAGCGCCGGGACAAAATCGCGTGACCTGCCGGTTGGGCAGAGCGATCCAGGGAGCTCAAGGTCCCGTGGCACTCTCTCCACGCTGCATTGGCTGGGATGGCTCCTAGCGTCCGCTGCGCTCGGACTGAAAGTCTCCCCCCACCCCGTCTTTCTCGCCGCCAGGGCACGTGACCGGGCGACACCTCGGAATGCGGTGCGGTTGACGGGGTCGCGGGTGCGAAGATGATACCGCTGCCTCCATCTCGCGCGTTTCCGCGCTTCTTCGTTGTCGTCTTTTTCGATATATTCTCGGGGAGTGTCCTGCATTCCCCTATACTCTGTTTCACCTTGTGTTGTACTGCAAGAAAGGCTACAAGCGCGAGCTCCTTGCTCTAGGGCACATCTCGGCGGCACAAGCTCTCGCGCATTAAGGGCAGCTGCCAACGCTATGAGCTCGCGCTTCTAGCCTTCGCTGCGGTACAACATAAGGTGAAACGGAGTATAGGAGGTATTCACTGGACGCCATATTTGAGGGCAATATTTAGAGCGCATGCTCAGAACTAGCTCACACTAATAGCCTGCTAAGACCGCGCGGCAACCTTGATGGTGCTAAATGCACGCTCCAAAAGGACTGCGGAAGCTCGCCGTCAGCACGCGCTCAGCAGCAGCGCACACGGCTATGGCCGCCAGTGAATACTCCGTATAGTAAAGTACAGGGAGTATTCATTGGCCGCTATATCTGTGTGCGTGGTTGCTGAGCGCGTGCTGACGGCGAGCTTCCACAGTTCTTTTGCCACGTGCATTCCGCACCATCAAGATTGTCGGTCTTAGCAAGCTATTAATGTGAGCTCGTTCTGTGCATGCGCTCTAAACATTGCGCTCAAATAAGGCGTCCAGTGAATCCCCCGTCCATTCCTTCCCGAAACAGAGAACTGCTCGCGCAAGGGTCTGTCGAGCGATAGACATCGGGATTATATTCACGTTTTAAGCGATGGCCGTGGCAAGGAACATTACCGTTAGCCCCAAGCACTTCCCAAAGACATAATACGCGTACCTGCTCTCAGGTAATTACAAAGGCAAACAAAGAAATGCCCCCAACATTTTACAGCGCGTCTGTGTTATCCAGCCGTTCGTGACCACGACTTAGAACGTGCAGTTTTAGTGCGAAAGAATTAACTATCCCATGGAGCCGAGCCGGCGGCGTCTGTAACCGGGAAAAAAAAAAAAAAAAAAAAAGGCGAAAGAAATGCCTATTTTTTGATTGGCTGAGCAAAACGGCTCCTCTATAGCCATTGGCGGCCGCTTCACGACAGCGCGCGCTCGACCGCCGCTCTCGTGTCAGGCATTGCTGGAGGTGGGTGGGGGGGCTGCGGCCGGTTCTGCTCCTTTTGGCGCCGAGGAACATGGCAGCCCTCGAGGCATCTATATCGTCGGTGGCCGCAGCATCGACAGTAGCGAAACGTGGCCTTCTACGCCAGTATACCGCAGACGAAGTAAGGAAGCGGGAGAACGCCATTCATGCTTTCGCATCCACAACTCCTAAGAGGCGCTTATGTGTCCTCGGAATGTTTGGCGACGGGGATCATGACGCTGCGAATAATACCTTACACTGGTGTAGTATATAATCTTCGAATATATATTTTTGATATAGCGGTAAATAAAAACCCCAAACACGCCGATGACGTTAATAGGCAGTTTTAACGTAGCGTTACCGCAGGCTACTGGAACACGGTAACGCCTATGGGCGCGCGCTGAAAATCATGCTTCAGAGTTGCAGCGCGAGCTTCACGCTTCAATGCCGAACCGTACGGAAGCGTGCGGTTAGGCCGCGCAAAATCTGCTTATTAGTAACCATGGCGCGGGTTGATCACGTGTTGGAATGCACTAAAACCGAGACGACGGTGTGCACTTAGTTGCGAGTCTGACACAAAGACAACAACGTGAACACTGCTCTTCCGGAGCTTGACGGTCATCCCCTGCATGGCTCATTCTGTGGGGGCTCTGGTGGCCAGGCACGGAGCAAACTTCGCAACATCTTCATCACCCTCAAAAATATTTTGCTACACACAATGACGTGGCCGGGTCCCAAAAAGCTCTCGCGACGTCCAGAAAGTTCTGTAAAATTTCCCTAGCATTCTCAAGAAAAAACAAAACAAAAAACAATCAACATGTTTGTTTTTCTAACGCATGTCAAACATCTCTGTCACATATTATAAGCTCCTGCCCTGATCGCCCTGTATTTGTAGCCGAAAAAATCACTTTTAGCGAACTAACCAGGTACTGCGAACAGGCGTACAAAAAAAAAAAAAAAAATAAATAAAACAACCCGGAGAATTATATTTAAATAATTTTATCTCAAATCGTGCAAAAGAAAAAAAAAAGATATATATATATATATATATAGTCGCGGGGGCTACTGCGGAGGGATCGGTGGCCGAGTGTACTGACACATCGCAGCTTGGGGGGCACGTGTAGCAAGAGCTTCCGGTGCAAACCTTAGTGATCCTGGGTTCAATCGATAGAAGACAAGGTCATTACTAGTAGATCCACGCAGCCCAGCTTATGTCAGCATCGCCACCAGCACGTCTTGAAGCGTCTCACAACAAACGCGACGCTATGACGCAGCGACGCCATCCGTAGTTCGTCTGCTTCTTTTGCAGGGGTGGTGGTGACGTCAGAAAGAAGCCGAGTTCTGATTGGCTCTGACTGGAAGGATAGTGGGTAGACCTCAAAGCAAACTACCCACTATCCTTCCAGTCAGAGCCAATCAGAACTCGGCGTCTTTCTGACGTCATTACAACCCCTGCAAAAGAAGCAGACGAACTACGCATGGCGTCGCTGCGTCATAGCGTCGCGTTCGTTGTGAGACGCTACAAGACGTGCTGGCGGCAATGCTGACGTAGGCTAGGCTGCGTGGATCCACTAGTAATGACCTTGTCTTCTATCGATTGAACCCAGGATCACTAAGGTTTGCACCGGAAGCTATCGCTCCACGTGCCCCCCAAGCTGCGATGTGTCAACACACTCGGCCACCGATCCCCCCGCACTAGCCCTGGTAACTGCAAGCATAACGAGCGAGAAAGAGAAGAAAAAGAAAGCGAGCCTAGCATTAAGAGTGCCCAAGACCTACTTACCATAGACGCCCGCCTCACGGAACGCGGCTTGCGGGAGGTCGGCGCAGATCAAACCCGAATCAAACACGCAAACAGAAGGCTGCAGCATCCGTGCGGGAGCACAAAGCAAGCAGAGGAAGCCCTCCGGATTAGCGTGTCAACATGAAGCGGGCGAGGCGCGGCGGCGCGCGCACACAAGCGACAACATAATCCCCGAGCTATACACTCGAATCCTCCGGAAGCTGGACTTAATCAACTATACGGCCAGCCTTCGGGACTGCCTAAGGTATACACCCGACGAACGCATGCAAATATACATCCGTCAGGACAGCGAGCGCCAGATCGGCGAGAACAACCAAACCATAAAGAAATAAAGGAACGAGGCTAACATCCAATCAGACAGCTGCCTCTCAGCGGAGAAGTGAGCAGCTTCCGCTCTGCAGGATATATGGAGCTGATCGGAAACGGAGATGGGAAACATAGTTTTTTTTACAACGATAACTGTCGGGGGCTCTTCTCACCCCTGGAAATGACATCCCGTGGTTGATAGTGTATAGTTGCTGTTGATAGTGTAATTGTTGTCGTTGTGGATGGCGTAGTAGGGCGAAGGGTGTCCGTCGTCGACAATGCCACTCCTCGAAAAAGATCGCCCGCCACCCGGAGGATTTGAACCTGGGTCGACTGCGTGCGAAGCGGAGACGTTACCAGAGAGCTACGTCAGAGCATTAACAACCCGCTTTATGCTTGGGGTTTTTGCAGTGCCCGATGCCCACTGCACGCGCTCTCTGGGGAAAAAAAGCCGATAAGAAAATTCCGTCATAGAACTGTCAACATCAACAGTTCGTACCGGAAGACACGCTTCGGCGCGCACCTATTAGATCGGAAGAAAACTGTTCATTTTTTTTTTTTTTGTATTTCTATATATCTTTAGGTCACACCTGCTTGATTGCGTTTGTCCGTCACCCCATATGTTTGTATTCCGAGTTACGATTGAGATAGCCTACGCACATCTGCCTGTGCAGGAGGGTAAAAGATAAGTATACACATACACCAACACGCGTGGTTTTGACGTCGCACAGATGCGGTGGCGCTGCTGTCGACGACGCAGCGCATGCGCACAACACGTATCACCGGACTTGTGCAGGTCTCCGCTTATCGTCTGCCAATAGTTTTTCTCGAACGAAAATATTGTGGATAAAAACACTATTAGGGCACGGAGAAAATTTTTTACAACGAACATTTCACGCGTCAATCACTTCCCCAACCAATGAGAGCCGAGAAACGTTGCTTAGCTATACATGCCTTGCGTGTGACGTCAATTGGTACCGTACACACACAGCGAAAAAGTACACCCCTGGACGTGTAAACCGTTGTCCCACAGCGGACTCCCCAAATGGTGTTCGTTTTACACGCGAGGCTCGGTGTATTTCGTTTGCACCCGAGGTCTCGTGTAAAATGAACATCTTTGAACGTGTACTTCGTTCTGCGATCACACGTCTAGGGGTGTTTTTTTACAATGGCGGCCGTTTGACGCAAGACGGGTTCTACGAGCGAGGCCCAGCGCTTTACACGGCTTTTCGCCGCAGCGAAAGCGTAGTTTGCACGTGTTCGTTCGTAATCGTCCATACGTGCTGAACTACCGCAAGCATTCACCCCCAAGCGCCGACGCCGTATCCATTACGGCGATTACGCGACAGTGGGAGCGACCATCGACTGCATCCAGCAGCGTGCTTCCCCATCGAGCAGGTCTCGTTCGCGTGGCGGTTCAGCCGATCGCCGAGGCCTCAAGCCGGTTGCATTGTCACCGACGCCGGGTAATTTCCACAGCAGTTATCTTTTCGCGACCACAGACATGAACTTTATTGAAAAAGCCCGTTTGCCGCGAGCGACGACGAATAGCTCCGACACCGACCCCACCCGACCGGCGTTACCGACGTCCCGCTCACCTCTTTACCGCGAGCAAAGTTGTACGCGACGTTTCGACGTATCCACTCATATCTCGTGTGTACGCAAATTTTGCGGCTTTCCGGGTACGAATCGGCTACCGAAACGGCCAGCGAACGAAGACGAACTGAACGCCGGCGCTATGCGCCATTTAAACACGCGGTTACTTTTCTACTAGACTGTAGCTATGTGGTGTGGTTCCTTACACATAAATGGACTATGTACAAACAAAGCTAAAATAAAATTGGGCGGCTGCTTGCGCCACCTAGTGAGTATGCGGAAAACTACAAAAATGAAGGACATTTCGGCATTTGTGGAAGTGACACGCTCGAACATGGACGGCAGCATACCAACACAGACATCACAGCACAGCACAGCACATACCACAAGATCAACATACAAGCGTCTACATACACAAACAACGAACAGAGACACTGACAACCCGACACTCCTACTCGATTACGAGAGAAACCCACTCGGTATATATAGCAGACTTTTTGTTTCAAACGAAGGTCCGGTGACCCCCCCTGTATTTTACATGAACGTAACGATATTACACAATTATTACTTATATAGTACGGCGACATAAATATAATTTGGGAAGGTACACATTTCTCTTAGTCTAGATTATAGCTAAAAGACACCCTATATTTAAAAAAAAATGTTTCGAGCTAGCCAAAATGTAGCAAAATCTGGTTTCGTTTTCGGAAGTTCGAGCGCTCAAGGCTGGAATGCGCTAGCGAAGTGTGTGCTTGCTTCTGTCAAACTATAATCCGTTGTATGACGCTCTCAAAGCTGCTGGCTGCAGCCCCCGTCTTGGTTTAGGGTTTGATTTACACGCGCTCCCGTGGAAATGAAATTATGCGCGCTCGAGTCGATATTATTGACAGCGTGAAGTATAAACCGAATGTAAACGATTTTGCGAGCGACGAGAACAGCGACGGCGACCCGCTTCGCTGACGCTCGGTCACTCGCGCGACGACGCAAGCCGCATGAAAGCGGAACAATGTTTTCTAGAAATCCAAAAACCGAGTGACGCGACGAGCGATAGTAAGAAATCTTCGTAATACGTCGCTGACTCGTCGCTGTCGCCGTCGCTCGCTAAATCGCTTTATGCAGTTCAGCCTTTATACTCACGCTAGTGCCGACCTGCATTACCCGCTGAGCCCAAGCAAGCGATAAGGATATTCAAATATGTCACAACAGTGGCGTGCATTCGCTAAGAAAACATATATCTCAAATTCCTGTAGTTTGACGTCGGGATCCGTTACTTGTTCTGCTGTCACCTTGGCGAAACTGTCACTAATGAGAAACTAGTCAGTTTGTTTTATCAGAAATTATAAAAACCTTATCTAGCGACTGTTATGCACAAAAGCACTCTGGAATTTCATATAAATAGTTTAGAATAAACTGAACACAATCGGTAACTTAATTTTCCAAGCATAATAATAAAAAAAAATCTTAGAAAACAATGTATTTTTAAGGTGTTTCAAATAAAAAAAATTGAAAAAGGAGCCTTATTTCAGCTGCACTATCACGTAAATACTTTGGGGAAAAAATATCTATTGAGAAGTAGGTTTTGCAATCTCTAATTTGCTTCTTTCAACTTTCCAGTTACTTTATGCATACTTGCAGATTGTATCCTGACAAATCTAGACAAAATTGTATAAAAAGTAACAGTCTATATAAAATTTATAGCTTAATTAAATTCACATTTGTTTGATAATGTTCAATCTTAAATATAAGTTTTAAATTTCACATCTATTATTACAAATGATTGAATTACATGCTGCTTGATGCATGCTGTGCTGCCCCCCCCCCCCCCCCCCCCCTTTTAAATATATATATCCTGTATATTTGCTGGTTAGTTGTTGTAAACCTCTTAATGTCGTGTTATTTGTTTGTTGTTGTAGGTGTGTGAATGCATATGTTGTACCCCACTCCTACTTGGGCCTTCAATGGCCAGTAGTATCCTCTAAATAAAATTAAAAAAACAAGTGAGCAGTAAAAATCTGGAAGACAAAAGTAAACACAGAGCCGTGCAAAAAGGCATTCAGTATATGAAACAGATACAGATATGGGCCTCTGGCGGTCCATCGGTTCAGCCTCCACACCGCCTAAAGACGGCAGTGTTGCAATATTACGAACCAGCGCACAGGTAGACAGTTACCAAAAATCCAAACACAAAAAACTCACATCAGCGCTGTGCGAGTGCATATTTTTGTGTATTTGAATTTTGAGTAACTGGTCTACCTGTGCGCTGGTTCGTAATTATGCCGTACCAACTCGCCCAATCTGCCGTATTAATAGTGTTGCAAAATACTTAGATCAACTATAATGCTAATGACTGCAGTGTATAAAAGCAAGCTACTCGTCGGAACGAGCTTGACGGTACGAGAATAAAGAGAATGTTTTCACAGTTAAACTCAGAGTCTGTTGCACCGTCTCTCCCGTCCTCAAGATCGAAAGTGCTACAGATTGGTGACCTGGACATGATGATTGACTCCGAGCACCTGCTATCCAGGGGAATGTTCTTCGTGGCCACGGCAATGGCTCTGCCTTTTCGGACGAAAATGCAGTAGGCACATATTCAACTTTCTCAGCCTCCACATCTGCAGCGCCTCCGCAACCACCTCTGCTCTGTCGCATCTAGCACCGGCATCTCCCAGCAATGGGCTGCGACCACCTTGCTTGCCCCACCGGCTTGGCAAGTGAATATTCATCGACATCTTCACACTGTTCACAAGGCATGTTGCTAGCCGACCAGGGTCTCCTCATCGTTGCCATGTCAGGCATTCGCTCTCAGTTCGGTTCCTCATCTTAGGGGATGTTGCATCGGCCCCGCAGTCAGCCGGCATCCCCCTTTCAGTCCGAGGCTGTACACTCCAAACTGATCGAGCCGGACTGAAAGCACGACAGGGTCGATTTCCCCCGTCTGCTGCCTCATTTCCTGACCTCGGCGTCAACTACCATGCACGGCTTCCAAACGCTCTCTTTCCTGCTCTCTAGTATGTCATCCTGCTTGCGGTACATGTCAACAGCAACGACACCTCTCTGGAGCCGCAATCACTTCAACAAAATCGTGCCATTCCTCACAGTGCAGAGCTGAGGGCGATAGCTCTGCGGCAGTCTATCGGTTCAGCCTCGGCATCGCCAAAGATGACAGTGCTACTCATACTCGTCACCACGAGCTCAACGACATGAGAATAAACAGAATGTTTTTATTGCTCGGAGTCGGTCGCAGCATCTTTTCCGTCCACAACATCGTATACTCTATAGGTAGTAAGCAAGAGACACACTTCAGATGAAAAGAACAAATGCTCAGATCACACATGCCGCGGGTGTCCAAAATTATCCATCATGTTGAATATTGTTTTGGTTTTTTTTAATTCTAACAGAAGACAAACATCATTATCGCGCAATCAAAATGAATACTTACGAAACACCTAAGTCGCAGTGTAAGTGCTCATCGCTGAGCTGCGGCTGTGGCATATATGTATTTATTTAAAAGTGCACCGATGATAAAACCTTCAGGTTTGGCAACAATACCGAGATTACAACGGTTGTTGTCCATTATAAAATACAAAAGAAATAAAAAATACCGGAAACAATTCAAGGGTCAAATCTGCACAACAGGCTTCCGAATTCAACTACTTCGTCGTACTGGAGTTTGTTACAGTAATAACAGCTTTGGATGGGCTGTGAGGACAGCATTCACACTGAACTGGGTGCCTTGGTGACTATCACCAGTGTTGAGGAGTTGCCACTCCAGAGTTGGAACGATTCCGCACTTCCACAACCCTGGAATCGAATGCAAATAAAATGGTGGCAGCACTGGAATGGAATGGGAATGAAATTAGTAGTTACATTTTGCCCAGAATAGAGTAGGAATGGAATAGGCTTTGTTCTAATGCGAGCTGCTTAGATGCCGTCAAAGGGGCTTTCGAAACGGCATTATTGCACTTAGGTAACTGACGGTTTGGTTATCTGACTGCTTTTGTTCTTTCGAGGATGAAAGTGGCAACCCCAGTGAAGCAACCCAAACTGTAGAGTTGTAAGCTGACAAGGGCAATTTACTCGATCTTAATCCAGGGTAAGGGTTTTGCACCTTAGCGTTCCAAAAACTACCCGTGCCCAGCACTTTTCAATCTGTGTTGTCACGTGACACGACCCACCGGAGTAACTCGGATCTATTTGGGTAAGATTTGGAACACAGCCAAAGTGTCGTTCCTGGTACTGCGAGATGCAACCATAAGGCTGTTGGGACCATGTGTGATTACAGCACCAGTTGCAGGCCACCAGGCAGGGACAATGTCACACCGCCCGCACTTCGTTAATACACGCGACTCCTCACTTATTATGTATCCCGTAAAAGTGGAGGACATATACGGTTCTTTTGTGAAAAAGATGGGCGACTTAGTTTTCCTCTCTGTTACGAGGCTTTTACACCTGGTGGTGCGATCAATATCTGCAGTGCCCCCATACCAATTGCCACTAGTGCTATGTGCGACCAAAGCTCAACTTAGTAAAATCAATGATTGCGGGTAGGGTTTTGAATTTTGCAGTTGTCTACGCATTTCACAACGCCAGTTTTACGCCGACGTTATTTTCCGGTAACTTAGTACTAGCTGTCAAGTGCCATTTTCACAATTGGGAGGGATTGAGAGGAATGGAATGCAGCAGTTCAGCCATTCCAGGAGTGGGAATGGGCCCAGTTTTTCCTTTCCAGGAGTTCAAAGGAATGGAATTAGTATTAGAAAATTCCAATTCTCTGCAATGGAGTTGGGTGGAATGGGGAATCTTTTGTTAGTTTGCACGCCTAGAATGTTTGAGATGACTCGAGAATCTTGTTTGTTCGAGCTCGGAACCTTCTAGATACCTACGGGCTTACAAAAAGAGCTTTGCATGGCTGCTCGAGTCAGTCGTCCTTTGGTCGCTGTCAAAGTATGTGCGGTCTTTGTTACTTTATGTTTCTCGGCACAAGTTCGCTGCATTTAACATTGATCTGAAGTTTTATTAATCAAGTTTGTTTTTGTTCATGACATATTGGTGGATGTGCAGGGTAACGCAGTCTATGCCCATAAAGCGTACCATCTGTGAACGCGATAACTCTGAAGACGACGATCGTGAAGGCGACGTCCTTGAAATCATCCGAGGACGACTCCAACTCTGACACCAACGACGACCTCAACTATGGCCTCGGAAGCGACCCGGACAATGAACTTGACAAAGCCCCTGGCTACCACACTTAGACGAAAACATCATGACGACTTCTACGCTGATGATGAAACGGACGACAACTCCAAAGACCAAACCCGGCTACAATGTCAACAACCAACCTGACAACGGCCTCGATGACAAACAGTCTTCAACCGTGGTGACGAGACTGATGACGACACTGATGATGACCCAGGCGAAGACTCAAACAATTTCATGGAAGACGATCCCGACTACGGCTTTGACAGTTATCCAAGGGCAATCCGGACGATGACTTTAAAGGGCAACTCCGGCCAAAACTCTAAATTAAAGAAATTACTGGTATCGCTGTAGTGACACAAAATACGACCCCAGCCAAAATATTACGTCCGTGGGATGCCGCATTCTCAACTAATGCCGATAATAAAAATGTGACCCGCCGCGAGCCGCTGCACCTTAGCGGTCGGCTAGCGGGTTGCCGATCACTAAAGCAACATTGGGCCGTGACGTCAGTATCGTTCTT
The DNA here is from genome assembly GCF_016920785.2 of Ixodes scapularis. Classification (NCBI taxonomy): domain Eukaryota; kingdom Metazoa; phylum Arthropoda; class Arachnida; order Ixodida; family Ixodidae; genus Ixodes; species Ixodes scapularis. The sequence continues at coordinate 43,799,493 of NW_024609838.1, read as the reverse complement.
TTTTTCCTCCAAGCGTTACGCGGAGTGGGCTTCTTTGAGCCGCTACCACCGCTACTTGGACTTGTGATTGTCATGTTTAGCCATTGCTTTTATCTGTAGCCCGTGTAGCTTCGGTATAGCCTTTTGTTTATTTGCTTGTGAGGACTCAAAGACTGGTTTTAGCGAGCAACTCGTAGCGCCCAAGACTGCCCAGCTGTTCCTCGAAGGATGCCGAGTAAAACTTGTAGTGCTGTGGGCTGCTCAAACAACCCGCTGCACAACCCGGAGGTGCTTTTTCACAAGTTTCCAACGTACCAGAAATTGAAGAAGGTGTGGGTAAACGCTGTTCGACGAGTGGACTTTGGCTTTTACGCGCCCAAGGAAAAAAGAATGCAAAAACAGACATGTACAGCCCTAACGCAGCAGCCCGTGCCGGAAAGCCTCAAAGCTTCGTGTCTGTTACTGACCCGCAGCGCGAAAGCGAGAGGGTACCCAGTACTGTACTTCACTGGCAGCGCGTCGTAGAGCAACGCCGCTCCATCCACGGAGCCCCGATGACAATTTAGGCCTAGCGACAGAGTACTGAATACTGCACACACGGCGACAGCCGCTGAGTACGGTACTGAACGAGTTCACTCGTTTTCCAGTCGCTACCTTTTGGGTATACTAGCGACAAGTACGGCATGGCACACGCACGGCGGCAGCGGCCGCCGAGTACGGCACTGTACGAGTTTACGGGTTTTCCAGTCACTCGCTTTTGGGTATACGCACTAACTCTTCCTACATGTGCTGGATAACTACCACATATACAGAATTAAAATAAAATCAGCTTACCTCCTACCTTTAGACGGCTAGCGCAACAGAAGTAGCTGCTGATCAACCTGCATACTCGTTGAACAAGAACGATCCTGACGTCACGTTCACATAGCGGCTGATTTCTAGTGCTGACAGGGCCTCGAGCGGCTAGTTTCGGTTTTGTTGGCCGTGCCCCAAACAAAACTTTGAGGCGTCCATATCTTTAAAACTACGCACAATAACGAGGAAAAAATTAGACCTTGCAATTCAGGGACGCTGACTGCACTAAAAACAGTCATAATTGCAAAATTGAAAGTATGGTCCGGAGTTGCCCTTTAACGACAACCACGACTACAAACTTGACGGCGACCTTGATGATGAACCCGATGACAATACCTACGGCAAGTGTGGTATCTGTCACGAAGACGAACAGGACGACGACGCCTGGTATGTCACTCAACGAACGGAGGAAGTTTGCCAGCTTGGTAGCATTTTGATGCAAGCCAAAACTTCCTGACGATGACTGCTACAATCTTTGTCACCACGACGCCCAGTTTCAGCCTGGCTACCCACTGTGAATCTAAACACCAATTCATCGTCGCAGCAAGGAACTGTTAAAGTGGTGCTTCGACCTCAAGGTTATTCGCTACATGAGACCCAAGTTGTAAGTCGTAGGCCAATGGCACATCAACATTGTCACGCTGCCCTCTGCGACCCGTAGGCGATTCACGTCTTCCGACTCAACTGAACTAGGTATGCTCGGTAGGACTGTGAAAATCTGCTATTTACGAGACTGTATTTTGACCTAGTCTTGTTTAAGCTGTTAATTTAATTTTGTGTTGCATAAAGACGATGAGTCTTTCACAAGAGGGGAGTAATGCCACGTGCAAATAGCCGAGTCAGCAGCGTGATCGACTCACATGCCGCTGACCCCGCCAGCGCATGTCCTTCTTTCTATTGTTTGCGTGACTGGAATGATGAGACGACTCTAAATTTTTTTTGTTCGAGCTCAGAAACTTTTAGATACCCACGCGCTTACAAAAGTACCTTCGCTTGGCTGCGTGAGGCAGTTGTCCTTTCGACACCATCAAAAGTCTTTGTTAATTTATGTTTCTCAGCACAAGTTCGGCGCATTACACACTGATTTTAAGTTTAATAAAGAAGTATGTTTTTATTTGTGACAATATTTAGATGAATTTTGATAATTCAATCTTCTGATATTTCAAACTAAAGTGTGTGGCTTCCAGGGCCCGTTTGCTCAAGCGCTAACCGCGGCTAAAGTTAACCGCAGTACCTAGGAGAGGGATTTTGAAATCACGTGACTGGCTCGGCAGGAATGCAGGGAAACATGGCGGTGCCCCGGTGAGTGAGCGCCGCTCGCTTTGAAACTAATATGTCGTTGTAGCTGCAATATTGGGCGCGTTAGTCAGCAATGAATGGTGCCAGAGGCTTTCGCTTTGCCTTACCTCATTTAAATCGCAAAGCATGAGCATATGACCTCGCCGCATTTTTTAGATAGTCTTTCGATTCTGGCCATTCCTAAGCCTAAATGAATGCGATAAAAGTTAGCATGGCAATACCTTTGGAAAGTGGATTGCCTTGACTGAATCGGCCGGGTATTAATAGCACACAAAAGCAGACAGCGTCCCAATAGACCATATTAGACCTTTCTCTAAATTTCCCAAGCACCGAGGTGCATGCTACAAGTGTAGTTACACGCGTTGCACTTGCTGGCGTCTGAAGTAGTAACTGTTCTAAAGCAAAAAGTCTAAAACAAATTTTGTCTTGCACGTGCGTTGGTCAAATATTTATTATGATTATTTACTTCGAATCTTTTATAAGAGGAAGGCCAGTGCGCGCAGACCGCAGAATTATACTTCCAGCGTTCTTCTCGATGCTTGGGTAATTTAGAAAAAGGTCTATAGGGATGCTGTTTGCTTTTGTGTGCAATCAATACCCGACCGATAGAGTCAAGACAATCCGCTTTCCAAAGATGTTGCTAAGCCGACAATTACCACATTCATTTAGGCTTAGGAATGGCCAGAGTCGAAAGACTTTCTAAAAAATGCGGCAAGAGCCTTGCTCATGCTTTGTGATGAAGTGAGGTAAGGCAAAGCGAAAGCCTCCTGCACCATTCGTTGCTGACTAACGCGCCCGGTATTGCAGCTACAACGACATATTAGTTCCAAAGCGTGCGGCGCTCACTCACCGGGGCACCGCCACGCTTCCCCGCATCCCTACCGAGCCAGTCACGTGATTTGAAAATCCCTCTCCTAGGTACTGCGGCTAACTTCAGCCGCGGTTAGTGCTTCGAGCAAACGGGCCCTGGAGTTTGAAATAATGAGAGTCGACTGTAAAACACCATTTTTGCTACCCCAAGTAGCAATTTATTTTAGTGTAATTTCTGGAATCTTTTATTCAGACCGAACACTTCTTTTTCAATAAGCTTGTCGGCATAAAATTTAGACTATTTTTTATAGCCTAAACGTAGCAAGCGTTCAAAACAAATACAACCTAGTGCATCAGATACACAGAAAACACAATATTAGCAAATGCTACTTTTATTGAACACATCTGGAGTTTCTGTTGGATACATACAGCGCTGTGAAGAAGTACACCATTCTTATATGAAAATAAGCTTCCCACCAGTGAAATTTCTCAAGTTGGACAGCCTTGTTGTAAGTCAGGCACATTAAAGAGAACCCTGCCCAAGTTTTCATAGACACTCTTACGAAGTTGTTTCATCCGTACAATAGCGACTTCAAGGTATATGTGTAGAAACTTCCCAAAGTGCAAACATTATGTGAAGAAACTGCATTTCAAAGTTGACGTCCTCGCAACCCCCCCTATCGGTAGCTGCTCTACCGGCAACAATGAAAAGAACTATAGAAAGACCGCTGAGGCCACATAACGTAAGACATGGTGTCCAAGATTCGCCATGGACAGCATTGTTGGTAGTTGGACTTGTTTGTGCTCACTCTTTTACCCAGTCTGTCGATTGACAGCTATTTAGAGTGCATGATAGGAACTATTTGTGCTGTAGACATAAAAACATGTACATGTTGCCCCCCCCCCCTTGAATTTGGCTGGCGAGACCACTCGAAAATGTTTGAGAGTAGCTGTGTAGAACTGACATGTTCTAACATTCTGATGACACAATTATTCATATTAAAAGGTATGCTTAACCGAAATTCGAAGCTTGCAAAACAACACTGGGGCGGCAGGCGGGACGCTGCAAAACCCCCAAAACATCACACATAGAGCATTATTTCTAACGGATGGCCGTATTTTTGGAAACATGTGGGATTCAACAAGGCCGACGAGACATGTGATGTCGCGATTCTGATTCCCTCTCCTCTAGGCTTCATCCCCTTAAGCAGGTGAACCGAAGCGGGAATGAGAGAAGCGAGGCCGCTTCCCCTCATTCTAAAGTGTACCAGGAGAAGTATGATGTCACATTTCTTGTTTGATTGTGCCCTTTCCTTTCCAAGAATACGGCCATCCGTTTGAGATATTAATGTATGAGTGATGTTTCGGAGTTTGTAGAGCTCCCATTCAAAGCTTCCGCGGCCTTATTTTATGAAATCCAAATTTTGGTCCAGCATCCTTTTAAACAAGCTTTTTCAAATATTAGCATAATGAACATACAATTGGACAACTTGCTAACTCACAACAGCATCCTCCCGATGATGCCGTACAAAGGTTCTGTCACACGCACCAACCGAGGGGATTGCTGCAAGTCCATCCACCCTCAACTTTTAGTCACCTTTGCGACTGAAGAACTGCCGTATGAGGCCCGTCCAGCCACTGCGCACACAAAGAGAAACACGGGAAATAACACTCAGTGACGAGCAAAGTCTCTGGGCGGAAAGCCCTCCATGACAAATGAGCACTGTAGGGTTACGGCAACGGCGTAATACACAGGTTCTGCTTCTTGGATGCCTTCACCGCTGCGGTGGGTGGTCGTAGCTAGTCGTAGCAGATAGTGTCACGTTTGTTGCTCGTACCAAAACACCAAAGCCGTGTAGTATTCTTGTTGCCGAAGTTCATAAGCCTACGTTCCCGGTCTACACACACTACACAAAGCCAGCCACGAGCAAAGCTAGCTAACCCCGTTTCTGCTTCGGCGACAAGCCGCCAGGGCGGTGACACCGCCGCTGAAACTTCTGCCTCGGCTCTTCAAACCAGGGCCCCTCAGTGCACAAGCATGACACTTGCTAGGCTGCTCTGCCTGTACCAAGTGACACGCGCCCGCATGTTCCCTCTCATAATTCTTCTGACTGTACGTGCCCCGTATTGTACACGGCCATACTGTGCACATGGCGAAAGTTCCCTTTTGAAAGTGCTCCACGGTCGGCTTACAATGCTGCGAACACATAGCACATGACCACTATAGGTGACGACACTTGGGACACTTGCCATCCGTCGTTGTGGCGCAAAGTCGCTTTCTCAGTCGTCCTCACAAGGGGCGAGGAAAGGCAGGCACTGCATAAAAAATCAATACATATTATAACACTGGCAGTGGCAAACTAGTTTCAAAGATGATACAGTCATGTTTTCTTAATATGGACACCTCCGTACTATAAAAAGATTTTTTTTCTATAATGTAAGGTGTTTATATGAGAAAATTAAATTTAAAACAAAAATTGGATAACAAGCATAACCAAACAAACAGTTTATTCAGCTAAAAGATAATGAGATGTGAGTTTTCTCTATCGCTTTAGAGCCGTTTAACATGTAGCACTACTGTCGTTTACAAGAACAGATACCCAGGCTGTAAAGTGATGATCGGCTGAATAGCAAAAGATGTTGCACTGTATGCACAAGCCGGATGTAATTGACACTTAGCTGCCGGCAGTTAGGATCCCATATACTTATGATCGCAGACGGGAATTACATCTGGTGCCTACGGCTGGAATAATGTCTCGCTTCGTAACAGAAAAAGCACAAAAAAAACACAGGATGGAGAAACTGGGTGTCACAAATTCAGGCTTCTCTTCATTTTTTTAAATACTTTTATGATCTTTTTTTTGGACCACTTTAAGTGTTGGTACGGTCAAAAAGGGGGAGTGTGGTGCCACTTTTAATCTCAGTTCGTCCCGTCGTAGTTCCTTTCTAAGTCCCCAACGAATTTGCTCGTTTGCGGAATGGGTTTTTGTTAACGGGCGACGTAGATCATCCCAGGTCACAGTTTGTGGCTTTGACCTCGCGGACGGAGGGGTGCGTATGCTGGCTCGCGTATGGTGCCGATTTGACATGCAGGGGCGCCGCCGGGATACACGCTTTTTGAAGGCGGCGGCTTTGCTCAGTCTGCCGCCTGTTGTGTTCTATGTATCGGCGATAATTGATGTTTTTGGACTCGTACGGGGGAATGGATGGGCACATATGTTTGGTTGTCTGAAAAATGTAATAGGTTTTGCCATTTGGGTCGTTGCTGTGTAGCTTTGTTTTTCTTGAAAGTTGACTGACCCGAAAGGCGGGGAAACGGGAGGTTGGTCGGTAGACGAGCCTATAAAAGGGGGTTCGGGAACAAAGAAGGTAGTCCAACCCCAGAGCTGGCCGGGTCGCTACTCAACGTGGTTACTCCCTGCAGATGAGTCTTGGAACGTGTAATTTTTGGCTTCTGCCCTGCCTGTCGGACAAGTGTTTGAGTTTGTTGTGCTGAAGCGTGTGTGGCTGTGTGGTGCGCGGTGTCGACCTCATCAAGCCTCTAATTGGACCGCCGGACTTCGAGACGCCGTTCTTCGGCCGACAACTCCAGACTACGGACTGCTCTGGACTCGGCACCTACCGGAAAGCTAAGCCTGGTTTTCTAGGACTTGTCTACTGCATTCTCTGGCTCTGAAGTACGAATTGTTGAATGTTGGGAAGATTTTTACACAGTGCTACTTTCTGTCGCGACTGTTTTGGGGGATTATCCCATGTGTGTAGCGGTAACGTTCGAGCTCCATCTCGGTTTGCTCTCGTTGTTAGTGTCGGGTTTTCGCCACTGTTTTGTTGGCTTATTCCGGTTTTATGAGCGTCGAGTCTTTTTAGTATTAGTTTCTGGTTCGCAGGGCTCCATAGCTTTGAGCTGGAGTGTGGTTTGTGTTGAGTGCTCTATTGCCATGTACAGCTTAGTTTTTCACTTTATTAAATCTAATCTTTTGTTTGCTTATCCTCCCTGTGTCATCATCTTTCTCTACTGATTATACACCAGGCGTGGACCTAGCGCTAGTCAATGGTCGAACTTAGCTCTCTTGTTCTTTTCCCGTAATTTCTCGTTTATTCTCAGAGTGGATCATTGAATTATTTTGATTAATTTGAACCCCACTCCGTGACACCGAAACAGATGGGAAAGCACCACAACGTATTAAACTCGTCGAACATTAAATGTTCTTGAATTATACCTCACCCATGCTTGCTACGTGATGAAGCCCAAAGGTTAGTTCAATGCCAATCAATATTAAATGTCTTTAGATGGGCACCTGCTGCCCGATCATGGCCTTTATTGCAAAGCACTGTTCACACATTTGCGAGTCCTGCAGTGCCTTGTGGAATGGTGGGCGATACTTGCCGTTCCGCAAGGCACTGCAAGACAGATCAGGCTCAACTTTTGAATGTCGACGTGCTTACGGAATGCTGCAGCAAACCAATCATTCGCCGAGGGAAAAAGAAAGGAAGCTGCATGCCTCCGTGTGCTCATTGCCAGTGTTTTCTGCTCTGCTATGTACCCTGCTTGTGTGCTGTGATTTGCAAGCCAGCGCGGGATATATTTCCTTGATTTGTTTGTCTGTTCAGCTGTGCGAGGTTGTGATTGAAACAACCAAGAAGTATAGACCGCCATTCTTTTCATCAAGCTAAGGCTTCGCTCATCCGAACCGGGGACGATGACTGCTGTTGTTTACACGATTTTCGACAGCTATGTGGAGTGGCTTTGTGCTTAAAATTGCAATCCTAAGTGCAAAAAGAAGTTACCGCAGACTATATTGTTAAAGGTTGATTTCAACTGGCAGGCTCTGGCTACAACCACCTTAATATTCATTCAACATTGTTTGCATTTCTACTTACCCGTGATCGCTTCATTTGCCAAACACGTTAGTGGCCGGTCACCTTACCAATGAAACTAATGTGCTGGTGTCTCCGGCGAAGAATTCCCTCAGGGCTACATGCAATGCACAACCCAGTTTGTAGCCCGTTGTGACTGAAAGCTTTCACACTGGGGAAACGTTGTTGTCACAAACGCAGTCAAAGAATGCGATAGGATTGAGGGAACAGGGGGATTGTCCAAGTTGACTGACTGCATGAGCATATGTTTCTATCGCCACCGTGTTTCCTCCACGCAGGCGACGGAGAAAACGATATAGAGACTCCTCGCGCTTGCCAATGCCAAGTTTCTCTAAAACGTCGAAATACGAGACACCCAGCAGCGAAGTGTCGATATTGCCGGAGAGAGCGGCGGGACAACGATCAGCGCAGGATCGCGGCTTCGCCACTCTTATGCGACGGTGTCTTCGGTTTCCGCTCTCTGCAGCTTCCACCGGGACGCTAGCCATGCCTAATTGTGCTAGCTTTGAGCACCACAGTTCATAGGGTTCACAGCGCCCGAGCGAAAGCTTGCGCAAAAGAACCGGCGAGCAGTCGAGTCGTTTCCAATCGACGGGGTGGCTAAACGCCGGTTGTGTGAATCGGGCTTAACGCCTGAGCCGGCTTGCTCAAAGCAAATCTAACGTTCTTGAATGTCATGTAATAAAAATCTGAGACGTGCTACATTCTATACAAACTTGATAAAAAAAAATCAAACACTCACCTTCGGCTGCTACGTCCGCCGTACCGCTTCAAGGCAGAAGCAACATGGCGCTCGACGTTTTGGGGTGTTGGGCTGGGGTGTTTTCAGTGTTGCTTACACGCCTAGTCGTGTAAACCGAAACCGAAACACCAATTTTTACTACCCCAAGTAATTTTTTGACGATTTATCACTAGCAGAGCGTGTAAAAATATGCTAACGAGTGAAAATGGGGTGTAAACAGGCGAAATATTACATTTTCGCTAACAGTGTGGGGCCTAAAGCAAAACTACCCCCCCTCCCCCTCAAAAAAAAAAGAAAAAAAAAAGATATTGCGTCTAACGGCGCAAATATTGTTCATAACTTTTTTTTTTTTTTAAGGGGGGGGGGGGGGGGGAGGGGCGGGGGAGATGTACGTGCAGGCTCATTACACGTTTTTTTCTTCGTCTTGGTGTTCCTTTAACTCGAGACGCAGCCGACGCTACGAGCTGACGGGACCAATCAGAGAGCGTCAAAAGCGCACCGTCATCGTGTCCGACATGTTTCTCAAGTACTTGTTTTATATTGTCTGAACCAATGAAACAGAAAAAGGCTTCGTGACTTGCTCTTTTTGACGCCGCGGGATTGGTCCCATTACCTCGTAGCGTCGGCCGCGTCAGGACTTAAGCTGAAACGAAGTATAAGGAGTATTCACTGGACGCCATATTTGTGGGTGCTGTCTAGAGCGCATGCTCAGAACGAGCCCGTATTAATAGGTTGCTAAGACCGGCCATTTTGATGCTGGGGATTAATGAGGGCTCGTTCTGAGCATGCGCTCTAAACAGCACCCACAAATATGGCGCCCAGTGAATACTCCTTATTAGTACTCCGCGCTTTCTTCGCCCAGGTCCAGTGACCGCGCACCACGAGCTTTCGGCTCCAAGTCAGTGGCTGACGCGTCTAGAGCCCTCGCAGTTTGTGAGCGATCGTTTATTCACCTCGCGATTCGATTATAACGATCCTTCGGTGATAAAGCGGTGCAGGTTTGTTCGTGTGAAACGCTGGCGCTAATGTCACCTTTCGTTCACCGTCCCCTTTCGATGCTGACGCTAATAAAAATGGGAGCACCGCTACTGCGCTATTAGAGAGTTTTAGAATAGGGGGCCCCAACGCTTTGGGTAACCCAAAGCTTTGGGGTACCCAACGCAACGACACCTCACGCAGCGTGCTTATAGAATAGGGTTTGTGACGACGCAACGCGGCACGCTCGCTTTTTTTGCATGCAGCGCCATTGTGGACAACGAACAAACTTCTTAACAGTGAAAAATTATTAAAACGCAAGACATTTCCGCCGAAACGACACTTTATTGTGGCTTGCGGTTCAAATAATAGGGAGGGTAACACCAGTTGGAACGGCACAGCAAGGCCCATCTGCCGACCGTCTCTGAATCAGAAGATTTACTTCTCTGGTCAACAAGAGAGTGCACTCCCTCAAATACCAGGCTACCATGTGAGCCAATGGAATTATCTGAGAACTGGACGGGCCATTCCCCGGTCACAGGCACGACGCTGGTAGGTGTAGCTTGCTGTTAGCTCATCCTGTAGCTGAAGCAGCACGACAGTTATAGAGAGTTTTATAATCGGGGGTCCCAAAGCTTTGGGGCCCCAAAGAAATAGGGGCTCAGCACTGCGCATGCGTAGAACCCAAACTCCGTTTGGGGCTTTGGGTTGGCTCGCGCCCCCAACGTGAAATTCGAGAAATAACGTGGGGCCCCCAATTGCTTGGGGCCGGGTTGTATATCGGCAAACATGGCGGCGCCCTTTTCGCTCGCTTCGGTGCAAATTCGTCATGGTCGCTGCAGTATTAGCCAATTTCATTGCCAATGAATAGTGCAACCGGCTTTCGCTTTGCTTAATCTCGCTCAAGTCACCAAGAATGAGCGGTGGGCTCGCCCCATTTTAAAGATCGTACCTGATTCTGGCCGTTCCTAAGCCTAAACATACGTCGTAACTGTTGACATGGTGACGTATTGCTACTCCGCGGCTAAAGGCTCGTTCACACAGACCCGTTTCTTTCTTTTTCTTTTTTTTTTTTTTTTCAGGTTAAGTTACGAAAAGTAACCGGGAAATCTGTGCTTCGTGTTGAACTGTGCCAGCAGCAGGTCGACCCGGTCGCGGATGGCCCGCGTGGGGAAATTTCTTCCGATTGCTTCGGGGACCCTTTCGGCCATTCAAGTCCATCTCCTGGAATTTAATGAGTTAGTGGCATACAGTTCGCGTAGCACATAAATGTCATCGCCGATCGAGAAGCGAACGCGCGCGGGAGCCTTCTCTTCCTCCATTTTCTTTTGGCCTTGGATCGGCCTCGACTCGTTCGGCCGTTCGGCCATCCCATTTTGGGTGTAGCCGAAACAATCCAATCCGTAGCGCTCTAATTTGGCGCTTGTTCTCGTAGTAACATAGAGAGTTGAGCTAGCTTGTACATAGAAGACATACCTAAAACAGCGCACAAGTACAGGAGGAAGATAACAAAACACAGGAAGGGGCGCTGACTCCCAACTTATGTATTGTGAAAGAAAGGGAAAGAGGAAGCTTCAGATATGAAGCCCACGTTGTTGTTTTTCTTTCTTCTTTTTTCTCATCTTTTTTTTCTTCGTGACCTTATAATGTCAGTTTTCTCCTTTTCTATTGCAACTTAGTAATTTATATGTTTTTATTCTTTCTTCTTTATACCTTGTTTGTGCGCGTGGGCTTCATGTCTGAAGCTTCCTCTTTCTCTTTCTTTCACAATATATAAGTTGGGAGTCAGCGCTCTTTCCTGTGTTCTATTTTCTTCCTTCTTTGCTTGCGCGCTGTTTTAGGTATGGCTCGTTCTCGATATTTTTGGGTGTGCGCTTTGACCATATGCTGCCGAAGATTTGGGCCTTCAACTATGCCGAGACTGAGACGAACGCGAGCGCGCATACTCTGCGGGCAGTTGCACTATTTAGATCTGAGCTGGAGCGACTTTGAAGCCTTGAAATACTTGTTTGCAAGATGCAGGTATCGTGCCACCGAGTAGCAATACGTTGCCATGCCAACGGTTACCGCGTATGTTTAGGCTTAGAAACGGTCAAAATCGGGGACGATCTTTAAAATGGGGCGAGCCCACCGCTCATTCTTTGTGATTTGAGCCAGATCAAGCAAAGTGAAAGCCGGTAGCACTATTCACTGGCATTTAAATGGGCTAATACTGCAGCGACCATGACGAATTTGCTCCGAAGCGAGCAGAAAGGGCGCCGCCATGTTTGCCGACGCAACCCGACCCCAAGCGCCAACCCAAAGCCCCAAACAGATTTTGGGTTCTGCGCATGCGCAGTGGTGAGCCCCTATTTCTTTGGGGCCCCCAAGCTTTGGGGGCCCCTATTCTAAAACTCTCTATTGTCACGTGCCAGCCACGATCACATACAGTAATCGCACAGTACCCGCGGTAAGATGAAACGAGGTTTACGATGTGAAAGAGAAAAAGTCCACGGTTGGGTGACATCCCTCGTCGATTGGGTCGTTTGTTTATCGCCATCGCAAATTGGCGAGGCGTAGACTAAAGTAAAATAGTCCAGAAAAACAAATAAAGCGGTTAGGCGCTAGAGGAGGAAAGATTGCACCCATAAAAGATGGGAGAAGGAGAGTGGGTCGGAAGCAAGTAAGAACCACGCCGGGAGAGGGGAGAATGAGACGCAGGAAGGAACGAAGTGGAATGGACGAAAGGAAAAAAAGAAGTAAACAAAATAAACCAACAACAACGGGTGATGGCGAAAACACTGCTACACTTTTCCCAGGGGAGCGGTTTCTCAGTCCAACCCGAGCCAAAAGTGCCGCAAAGGGAAACAAGCCAGAAATTAGAGGGGTCCTCGAGTTACATACGCAATATCCCCCCACCCCTTTCTCTCTCTCTCTCTTTCTAATTAAAGGATACGGTTACGCACTGACACAGCTAAGCAAAAAGAAGAAAGAAAGAACATCTATAATCTATTTTACAAATGTCTACATTGCAGACAATGGCACAGGCACGCGATCGTAACTCAGCAGAATGCTTCGTTGGTACGAGAACTCGTGCGCTCGCGCCCGCGACTTTGTCGGCACTGCCATAGCCTTCTTTATTCTAGAAAGCCTGTCAATAGAGCTTCCTCTAAATTCCCCAATCATCAAAGAGAATGCTTGGAACGCGCTGCACGCGCTCGACTTCCTTATGCAAAAGATTCCAAGTAAATAACCAAAAACCAAGCGTTTGTGGAAGCGCGTGCGAAGTGCCGTTTGTTTTAGATTTTTCCTTTCGAACAGTTACAGCTGCAGACGCCAGCATGCGTAGCGGGCGTACCCATAGTTCCCGGCATTCTTTTTGATGCTTGAACAATTCGGCAAAAGGTCTATTCCACGATGGAGCCACTGAGCGCGCGGCCGCCGGAAAAAGGCGAAGAGCAGCGCCGAACGGTCACCCATTTTGTAGCGGAGCTCCACTTCTAGGGTAGCCCCTCAGCCAGCGCCAACAACACGCGTGGTGGCCACTCCGCGAAACACCCATCAACAAACTGCAACGGGGAAACCAGAAACGAGGCTACCGGCGCGTGCAGAAACAAAAGAGGGACGAAAGAGTCCACACAAAACGCACTCTCCTTCCTTGAAAAAAAAAAAAAAAAAAAAAGTGGCGCGTTTGTTTTGTTAGTTTTTCAGTTCGACCAAACGCATACAGTGTGGAGTGACGTTGCAGTTTTAGTCCGCCCTTGTGCAGGAATTCTACGGTTGCTGACAGGGGGCAGTCTTTTGAAAAGGGTCTATTGCAAAGCGGGGGTCCCGTTGCTCATACACATACAAAAGACAGTCTGCAAACACGGGTCACCGCAATAAGAAAGGAGCGCACGTAACTGAAGGCCCGACAAGGGTACCCCAACGGTGAACAAATCATTTTCATCGGTAGGTCCTTTTATGCCGATGAATTCCTTGAACTATATACGTTTTCTGTTTCCTGTCGTTTTCAGTCACGTGGGTTCCATATCTGGTATGCAGGACGAAAAATTAATAAAACATTTCAACCTCAAATATGCGAGAAAATATAGGGGAGGCAGAAGCAAGAATGTGTGACAATCACGTACTTTTCTTAAACACCTTCCAGCGGCGTGGAGAGATCAAACCTATGTTTTACCGCATACCAGAAGTGACGACGTTAATGATGGCTGCGCCCTTGTGGAAAAGCTGTATACATGCCACACCTAATACGAAGCGGAGATGACCCGGTGATTCTTGACGTAACCAGAGAAGCTTTCCTACCGTAAAGCAACGAAAAAAAAAAACGCGGAGCTGCAGAAATCGGCCTTAAGGTTTAAGTGGCTCAGCCACGCCACGCGAGCCCTCAAGAGCCCTGCAACTTGCCAAGATTTCCATTTCATCAACCAGCTCGAATTTCATACGCCGAGCACTCTTTCAGCCCACAGCTTCCGGAGATACACGCAAGCGCTCCGAGAGACTCCAAAGTATAAAATCAAAAGGTTAAAAGAAAAGAGGAAAAAAAAAAAAAACACGCGAACTACTTTGCGAAGTATTAAAGCTAACACTAACAGTCTATTCCACGAAACAAAACTTCCTGCCTCCCAAAATACATCGGACGCGATAATCTCTTTGTAACAATCAAAACCTCCGCTCTATATTGGAGGGGCGCGCTCGCGGAGGAGCTACGAAACTGCCGCCATCGAAATATAAGAGCCTTAACTCCATTTCTTCCTTTCTGAAAACATCTCTTCCGCCAAATCCGAAAAATAAAGAAAAAAAAAAATGACCGAAAGAGAACGCACGCAGAGGTAGTTCTTAAAGAGCGAAAAGCAGAATCCGGATACAGTAACTTACCGTATACCATAAGCTCCGAGACGAGATGCTACTATTAAGGTAGTGTCACTATATGTATACACAACACTCAGTCGATAGACAGCGATGAATGAGCGGTTCCTTTTTAATGGAGTACGTGCCTCAGTGTAAATTGTTCTCGTGCGTTGTAAATTACAAACATGAACAGCCAACTCGCCCAATCCCTCATCTTAAGAATTATATATAAACTTTCGCCGTTTTTTTTTTATTTGATTGAGAAGTAGTACCACTGAGCGTACAGAGCGTCCAAGCTCCGTATAGAATCGTGCAGGAGCCCATAGCTTTGTCTGGTGAATTGCCGCCATTTTAGCGTTCGACGAAGTCATATTTGTTGTATGGACGTTCTAAGCCACGGAGAACTATAGGTAAGGCTACGCGCGAGAGTGGCTAGCTATGCTTAATGATCCCACTACACAAGCCTTAGTGCAGCCAAGGCGAGATCAAAAGCGAAAAGCTCGCGCTTGTAGCCTTTGAGGATAGTCTAGGTTGAGGCAAGCAAAAATGGCTATGGGCCCACATGGCATTCGAAAAACATCTTCAACATGTTTTTTTTATTATTTTTTTTTTAAAGAAGACACAATTGAATTGAACTGAACTGAAATAAAGTTTGTATGTCTCAAAAGTATAGCGATCTGCATCTTCATCTTTTTATAGTTTTTTGCCTGTAAAACCCGAGAGCACTGTCCAAATCACAGTAATGCTGGACTGAGGCATCCAACCCGTCGCCGAATCGCAGCTACGTCATACCAACCAAAGGTCGTACATATATCGTAAGCGGACGGCAAAGACCCCAGAAGCAAAGACCCCAGAGGGGCTTCTAGTCGGGTGTCACAAAAACAGGTGTGAAATTACGAGGCTTTGGCTCACTTAGAAAAAAACATATATAAAAAAAAATACGAAAAAAACACACAAAAAAACGGGAGTGTCAGGAAAGGCACTCCACCCGGACCAGCTGCGCCCGATGACTTTCAACTACGTGTCGGATAATAAGGGTACGAGCGGAAAAAGGAAAAAGCGAATTGAAACGAGTAGAAGACGATAAAGCAACAATCTCGCGAAGCCGCGAGAAGAGAAAGAAAGAGAGAGAGAGAAGGAGCTGCTATTATGGAAGAAGCCATCTTGGACGAGGGGACAAGCAATTTTTTTTCTAAACAAGGTCCTCAGTCCGTTTTAAACCGCTTAGGGATCCCAGTCAAATAGGGAACGGGTATTAGGGAAAAACAAATTAGGGAAAAAAGGGGAAAAGAAAGGGTGAAAAGGGGGAAAAGTGAGGGGGCGCTAAGGGAAAGACTCAATTATCTCGAAGGTATTAGGGAAATCGGCGTGAAACTTTGCCAAGCGGCGAACGCCCGCCCGGTGAGAGCGCTCGTTCCAAAGTCCTTTACGTAAAAGTCGACGAAGGTAAAGCGTGTGCTATTGAAGAGTGCAAGCAAGAACTCGTTGATTATGGCTTCTTCCATTTTTTTCTTTTTTTACAGATTATGTATTTACGGGAACGAGGTTTCTAGTTTCCTCGTCGTCTGCTACGCGGAGCAACGATTATGTTCGAGGCGCAGACGAACAGAGTAGTAGTTAGCGAAATGTTATTAAAAGCACATTAACTAGTTCTTTTTTATTTTATTTCATTTTTCTTAAGAGCATTTCTCGGAGCACTGAAGTGCTCAGAGAAATCTATAGGTTTTCATAAATTACTTGGAATGCAAGTCCCGTTTCAGTATCGAAAGAAAAAGCCTAGAAATATATTGCGACGGCTAGACACACCCACGCACACACAAAAAAGAAAGCGAGGAGGAAATGAGCATTACTGACGCGTTCTGAAATGCTTAGTCTGCGCCGAATGTACGTAAATATAAGAAGCACTCTAGAGAACGCACTGGCGGCCTTCCAATAAAATAAACATTGTGTAAATACGCCCCCATAAGGACCGGTTTATTCATGCCGTGAGCGAGAAAATTAGAATCGTCAGTTCCTTAGTAGCGGTGAATTCCAATTAATTATTTGAGAACTGGGTTCTAAATAAAAATTTTAAAAAAGCAGACAAGGAATATATAAAAAAAGTAAGGGGCCGTGTTCTCGTTTACGGCTGAAAAATGCCACTGTAATAAAATGCTCAATGCCCCATTTTTGTTACCATCTTCTTTTACCGGCCCAGGAGCGTAAGGTGGGGCTTAGAGCCACAAAATGAGCTACGCTTAGAGTATCGACACTCTGTTCTCCAATATTGCGGTGGGCGCCGCCATCTTAGTGCTTGTGCAGAGCAGACGCAACTGTCGATCGTCATGATTCAAAAGTGCGACTTCCTCACCTTTAGATGTGGTGTTAGGAAGCTCAGGTGGTATTGTTTTGCTCTGTCGCGAACTTTTTTGTGGAGGACGGAAATTTGTGGAGGACGGAAAAGCGGTTCCTGTGATTTCAGATAAAGCTTCAGATAACTGGCAAACATGATTTTAAGCCACAATATAAACAAGTGTCGTTACTCTGAAGTGTAGCTTATTTAGTAGCACTGCAGTTGTCCAGATTCAGATAAAGTCGCCTGATGAAACTCACGGTTACAAGTACCACCAACCATTGTTGTGGAAACGCGCAAGACACGTGCCACGAGCGTGTGCTCCGCCGCTCTTCGCTTCTCATGCCCGTGTCCCACTAGAGCGACAGACGGAAACAAACGACAGCGACAAGCCTCAAACCAGAGTGTTCCGCGATTTCAGAGGCTCTGTAGAATAAAGGAGGCTATGCTTAAACACGAGCATCATGCACGCGAGGGTATCTTCGGCAGGCTTGCAATCGCTCGTGCTTACTTCACGAGCACCGAACGACTAAACGCCTGCCAAAGGTATCATCGCGAGCATGCTGCATGGGTTTGAGGCTTGTCGCTGTCTCTTGTTTCTGTCTGTCGCTCTAGTGGGACACGGGCATAAGGGCCGCTCATTTCAGTGATGCGCCGCCATCTGCTTCCACGGGAAACACGGGCATCGTGCACTGGCGCACTTGACGCTATACTTGCAAGACGAACGGAAATACATCGAGGGGCTTTAAAATCAGAGCATGCTGCTTTCTGTAGACTTGAACTGCGGAACCGCCCTCGCCCGCACATACCCTTCTAAGCCATCATATCGGCGTGCCAATCACCGGGCTCTAATAACCTTTATAGATACTTTTCGAGAGCTCGCCGCCCTCAGGGTCTCGTATGCGAAAACACACACACACACACACATTTGGTTAGGTTTTTGGTAGGTGAGAACAGGCTTCAGAAAGGCGCAGTTTATAGCTTGCCAAATCAACTTACAAGAAAAGATTGCTTCACAAAATGAAAAAAACGTAAGCGAGAGAGAGAGAGTAAACGTTTAATAATTCATGTACATCCGCTACCTTAAAAAAATAGCAAAAAAAAAAAAACTAAAAAAAAAAGGCACAAGGAGAAGAGACGCGAGACAAAAGGCCGACTATTAACCGTCGTTTTGTTTTATTTCAAAATTTGTGGCGCTGTTTCTGCAATCGTTTTCTGCTTTTTCCTCCGTTCGTCGCGCTACGTTTCGTTCTGCGAAGCGAGTGCGCGCCCTCGTCCAACTCCCCAAAAAAATAACAGATACTGACTCTCGAACAAGAACCCGAAGAAACGTGGCGCAGTTCAACGCTTGATGCGCCTATTAAAAGCCGGAAACGACGCCGCACGGAGAAATAGCGCCACCGCGTCACGTGTATATATATATATATATATATATATATATACACACCGCCACCGCTAGGGAACATTTCCGACATACTCGAAATATTTTAGACGACGTGCCACACGCTCAAAGAAGAGACGCCGGCGCTGCACTCTGTTTCAGACTACGACGGACCGCGACGGAAGTTACGAGCCATCGGAGCCAACCCGGTTGCCGCCTGGGTGTCACGTGACATTTGGGAGGGACGCAGAGACGCGTGTCACGTGGTACGTACAGAGCGGCATGATTGGTTGGGGATGGCTCGTAGTGCTCACTGCAGTCCAGCGTAAGGTACGACGGACTGCAGAAGCAGAGGTCCCCCGGAAACTTTAATGGACACCTGACAACAGCTGCCGGTTCAAAACCGTGCACACACAAAAAAAGTCATAATAAAGAATGTTTTTGTTTTATTTTTGCGAAGCATAGGGCGCATAGGGGATGAGAAGGTGAATTCTCAAAGCGGCCTCGCTCTTAGGAATAAAATAGAGAAAAGAGGGAGCGAAATGGGGATAAGAAGGCGGAAGAGGGTCATAAAAAGGGAGGATCGATGTAAGGGAAGAAGTTAGAAGATCCAATTTAGACAGACGAAAGGGACAGGTGACAGCGATGCCCCGCAGCTGACACCAGCCTCAAGAGGGAAAGGGAAACACTCGAGGGGAAAGAGAAAGCAAATACATTTAAGCACATTGAAACGTTATGCGTGACAATCGCGGTAATGGTGTGCCGGAGTTTTGGTGTAAAAAGAGCGAATGATGATTTTAGGTGAAAAGGTTGTGACGTAGGAAACAATGTTGCAATTAGGTTACGAAAAAAAAAGGAAGTTATTTAATGCCTACGTGAATTCATATTCCCCTGTGCGGGAGCTTGACTCGCGTCGACGTAAAGGGGAGGGGAAAGAAAAATATGGGGAAGAACGAATTTAATGTAGATTACTTAGTCGCGATCGCGAGAAGGCTACGATAGAAAGAATACAGGGTAGAAGAAGACTTCAGCAACGAACCGGCCCGCAGGACTGCGACAAAAGTCTCGCGATAATAATAATAATAATAAAACAAAACATTCTCTTAAACTTCATAGAGGGATTTTAAGCAACTGCCAGGTTGCTCCAACCAGTGTTCTAAAATTTCAGAAAGTCACTCTGTGCCATGGAATGAAAACTGAGATTTCGCACAGTATCCGGGCAGCTGATAAGGGTATAAACACACAGGCTATTATCGTAAACACCTACAAAAATAGCTTCCGACCTGCCCTCTCCAATAAGTTACAAACAATGTACTTAGATTCGTTAATGTTAGTCTTCTAAGCTGAATCCCATTAAACGTTCCTTTAAAAAGCCCATAGCTCCCTCCATGCACCATGGTAGCATAATGGGCCAGTGGGTAAACATTGTATACGAAGGGGATAAACAACTCAGTAAACGCAGAGAAAGAAAACGTACGAGCCACGTAGGAAAGCCAAACCAAATCTGACGTCGCTCATCCAGACCGAAACGGGCCGGGGTGGGGACTGAACGCAGGAAATCCTGAGTTCTGCAGCGCGAGCTTTCGCTCCACGTGATCGCGGAGCTGCGGTGCGCTGCTAACACGCTCGGCACACACTCACACAGGTAACTGCGGTGTTTGTGCCTTTTCTTCGTCTGCGCTTACTGAGTTGTTTATCCCCATCGTGTACGCCATGCACCCTACTTCCCCAACAAACCGTTTGACAGCGGTTTTTTTTTTTTTTTGTGGAGTTTTAGCATGGAATGAAACCGCATTAGGTGTACTTCCATTGTACGCGAGCGCAGTCGACGTGGACATTTGTTCGAAGTGAAGCGCTCGCGTGAGCTGCACCGCCCACGTGGTCTGCGCGGTGCAGCTCACACTAAAGTCACCGGAACCTGGGAAAGTAGCGCCATTGCCTTCCCTGCCTGCGAGAGGGTCGAAAAAATGTATCGCAAATCGCCCCGCAAGCTCCGAAAGGGTCTTTCTGAACAAGCCGCGTCAAGATCACCATGGAAATATATAACTGTACTAAAAGCGTTTCTCGCCAGTATAAGCGTCTTTGGCACTGTGTATGCAATTGACTTATCGATCACGCTAACGCTTACCCCCCCATATCTCTTACAATATTATAATTCTTCTGGAGTATTTGAAGAGAGAAAAATCATTGTTCAATGCCGCCAAGGACCGACGTAGCAAGGCGGTGGCGGAGCAAATATGTGCACTTGTGTCGCCGGCGTATGGAAAACAAAATCTGGGTCACACAAGATATATCCCTTTATAAAGCAGCCTTTCACCGCGAATTTGGATCGGCTCACCGAGACTGGAGACGTCAAGGAGAAACTGCTCGTTGCGCGGACCAAAATATGGCGACCACACGGGGACCCTGGCGCTGCTCCACTAGGATCCAGTGACTTTAGCTCACACCATAAAAACGTCTGAACCACTACTTAGGGAAACGGATACATTCAGGCACCTCGCCAAACCGCAGCTTTTGTTTTCTTGCCTGCACAGCGTTTAACGCTTTTCAACACTTCTACCATGATCCCGACGTCTATAGTCAATCTACACTGTGAAAACTGTAGTAATTCCTACTTCGAACAAGAAGTGCACGTTACTATAATCACCGACGCACTCAAAGAAGCGCAGGGCGGTGCGAGTCCCCGACACCCGACACTCCCTCCAGCCAGTCAAATTGCGGCATTTGCAGATAAGAACGCCGACCAACCAATCACGAAGCCCGAACGTAATAAGCCGTTTTGAGACGTTCGAACGTAAGGAAGGTTAAACGCGAGTCTTAGCAGAAATCATTTTTAAGGTATACTGTGACCATAGGGGGCGCAAGCTGCCGCCCGATTGAAAGGGCTCAGTCGTGTTTAACCATCCATCTATCAACCTATATAGCCATCGTTGCCATAGAGGCGTATTCGAAATGTTTGCGAATAGTGCTTGCTCCTTGTTGCTATGGTCGTAATACGTTGACGAGTTTCAAGGCCAGCGAGTGTGGCCTTCGCGATAACGCAAAATGCCACATTAACTTAACGGGAGACGGCCACAGTTTGTTACGCGTCAGAAACACAAAATGGCGGAGAGGGTGCACATGTCATTTCTCGGTTGTCTGTCCTCCAACCGTGGCTGCATGCTAGAGTGTCGGCATCTTCAAAAGACGACCCAACTCGCGCGATAAACACGCCATCTATATACAAAATTATACGTCGGACACCACCCACGCAAACGATTTATGCGGTTTAGTTTACGAAGGAAAATGAATAAGACATCAGCCTCGGAAGTTCTAAACTTTTTAAACCCTGTTGTGGGGATCTCGCTGTGACATTATGCGGAGTGTCTTGTTTACATGAATTAATCGTAAGAAAGGATAGAGAGGAAGAGAGAGAACTTGACGGAAAGAAATGGCAATCCCACAGAGACAGGTGGTAGTTTTGCAAACAATTTAGAACCCGGAAGAATGGAGATGATATAGCGTCCAAGTTCGAGAGCAAGAACCATGCCTTTCCTTGTAACCGCTAAAATAAGTAGAAAAAAAGTTCGACAAAATGGCGGTGCACGTCAAAACTTGAAAATAAATTGATTCGCTAAAGGTAGACATTAGAAAGAAATGTTAAAAATACATTTTTGTTTCTGAAAAAGGGGAAGGTGGCGCGGTCATAGAAGGAGGCATTCCAAGTTTTGTTCCTCTCGCAGCCCTGACAGCTCCGTGACAGTGACAGGTCTGGAAACACCGGAATTCAAGGAGCGTGCCGAGGGAAGAAGAGAGGTTGAAGAAAGAGAAAACGAAAGAAAACGGAATGAAGGGATGGGGCAGCCACGCGCTTGCGCGGCAGTTATTCGGTTCGGCCGCTTTTTGTATAGCCCCAAGAGCGCACACGCACGCAATCCATCCGCCCGCCACATTTCATCCCCGGTGGTGGCCGCTGCGCTGCCGAACAAACTGCAGACACCTGCTTTCATTTCTCGGATAGCGAATAGAAAAATGTCCGAGTTTCTAGGGTTCGGTCGTCAGAACTATTAACCAGAATAAACCGAGATCGAAAGCGCGAATATTCACTAAATGTGCAACGGCGCCATGCAAGAAATTATATGGACAGTTCAAACATGGATTTATTAGGGCTGATTCAAAATTGATAGATCTCTCGGTGACGTGACCGTTGTGAAGTGACGACCTCCCTTGTGGATGGCCGACCCACCTCGAGTGCCAAAGGGACCGACGCGTGCGTTTAGGCGTTGCCGCGTGCTGTCGCCGCGCTCGAACACACTTTCAGGTCCTCGCGTCTCGCCGCAGCGGGGCGCCAGTCACGTGGCTCTCTTCTCGCCTGTTGTCTGCCGCTCCATCTTTTCCATGTCGGCGGCCGCTTCTCGTGGAGATCTGCCAGGCTTTGTCAGTATATAGGAGGCTATGTTATTACATAAACACAAGGATGTCATCCAGCGTATGAGATTTGACTACTAGGCGGTATTGCTAAGGTCCGGTTGCCTTCGTTATTTGTACTTTGTTTGTATTGCTTTATTTCGAGCGCCGCACAAACAGCCCTATATGCCTTTCTTAGTGGCGCACCGAAAAACATTGCATCCGATCCACAAAACAGAGGTCTACGTATAAGGATGAAAGAAGAAACGCCTCGATGCACTCTCGAAAATTTCCTTCGGGTCCAAAAAGGTCAATATCAAGATTACCCAAGGTTGCTAAAAAAAAGAAAAAAAAAAAAGCAGTTGCGAACGAGTCATGGGATCAGTTTTGTACAAAAGAAAAGGACAAAAATAAGGAGTGAACACGGCTTATGCTCTGAGGAACTCGGAAGCAAACAATGTTCAGTAGCGCCGGTGAGTCAGACAACCACTTACAACCTTGCACAAGAGTATAAAATCACGAATCATCCGTCTAGTACGCAAACATTTAAAGCCAATCAGATCTCAAATTTTATTATAGTCATAAAAGATACTCGGTTGTAAACAACGACCGTTAAACACACACATTTTCTTTCGATGCGTTCAATACTAGACAACTTCGTCACTCCAAAGGTGTTCAACACGACTGAGGCAAACTCAAGGCGGCTTCGTACAAGGGATGAAAATAACGTAAGAACTATACGCGTTGACACCTAAAACACGTAGAGACGAATTGACAACATGCGTAACTTAATGATTAAAAGAAACCTCAGAATCTACAGAAAAACCCAAGTCCTGAGTCAGATACACACGGCTCACAACTGTAGCATCTAAAGTGTAGCAGAGTTGCCACAATGCCCCGTTTTCTACCTAGAAAAATAACTTTTATTTTTAATTAGTTCAGAACTAGACCATTTTCACGTTGGAGACAGACACAGTCTTTTACAATATTTGTCAACCGAAACGAGTTGGTGTCATCAGCAAATAAAAGAAATTTGGAGTAGGTCACGCACAATGTAATGCAATTAATGAAAAATAAAAACAGGATAGGGCCAAGATTGGTCCCTCGGGGGACACCTGACGTTGCTGAGATAGGTTGGGATAGGCTGCCGGACACACGTATTAAGTTCTCGCGTTTAGACAAGTAACTATTAAACACGTTGCAATGCCCTCGGACACAAACCGTACATGTTAAACGTTGCCAAAACAAGCCGGTGATCGACTTTGTGAAACGCCTTCGTCGTGTCAAAATATACAACATCTGTTTGCTCACGGATATGAACAGTTGGCACAGCGTCATGCACAAAGGAAGACAAACACGTCTCTATCGAACGATCCATAAAAAAATCCACGCTGTAAAGGTACAATTTTCTGTAAATTTTTTAAACCTGAATTGTATTAAACATTTTGTGCTTCCGGGTAAATCTAATAAAATATTTAAAAAAATACACTCGCTGGTAAAATCATTGTTCATTCAGATTTATTCGAAAAACTCAAAATTTCAAAATTACAACGACAAAAATAAATAAATAAAGGGGTGTCAGGTATTGGCGCACAGGGCCAGCGGTCCAAAGGAGAAACCACGGTTGAAAAAAACCCGAGACTGCGGGTAAACGACATTTCGATTTCCTTTCAAATCTTGGACTATCGATTGACCAAAAGGGGTCTGGCATGATATATCTCGTCGAGATTTGATAAAGACAGCGAGTCATTGCACTTCTGGGTCAGGGCAAAGGCACTGCTCTACTCTGGTTTCCAGCTTGGACCATACTATGTGTGCTCCTCACAAAAGGAAACATCGTATTTTTATAACGGGGAAAAAAAAAAATTAACTCGTGAATTTCATAGGGTGGAGGCAGGACAGTTGAAGCTTCTGTGTTTCCTAATGACAACGTCCAGGTGTTTAGGGGTTTTAAAGTATCCATGTGTCGCGGAGCATAAAGTTCGTACTTCCAATGACGAGGGCACCCATGCCAAATCCAGCCAAAGGAAATATCATTCGATGCAAGTGAATTTAGGGTATGCGTGTGTTTGGATATTTTTCATTTTTATTTTAAATTTTAGAAACTTGGGAATAAAGCAAAATTAAACACAAAATTTCGAAGAATTGCGAATATGGTGAAAAATAAACTACGATAAACCCCGATATTTCAGAGTAAACACCGAAAAATTGAAAGACGTTTACAAATCTTTGTAATGCGAAACTAGAGCGCAGCTCTTGGGGTATTTTGATTTTGCGATATACCGTGACGAAGGAGTACGGGGGAGGAGGAGGAGGGGAGGGTGAAAAGGGGGAGAGGGTATGGAGAAGGAGGAGGGTATGGAGGACCCTCCCCTCTTCCTACTTCCCCCCTCCTCGTCCTCCTCCACAACCTCCCTTCCTCCCAGAGTGCCCCCCCCCCCCTAAATATAGCTCGAAAATTGACGCCACGTGACCTCAACACCAATTCAATTTCCCCGCTAAATTTAGCGGGGAAAATAGCGTCCCATGACTTCGTGTCACGTCACCTATAATAAATTCTGTTTCTTCCGTTAGACTTAGCGGGAAAATTGACGTCACGTGACCTCAGCACCAATTCAATTCCCCGCTATATTTAGCGGGGAAACTGAATGCGCAGTGTGGCATTATGGGACGCCACATACCTACATACCAATTTGCTTCTCCGCTAAATTTAGTAGGGACGTTGAATTGGTGTATAAGTCTGTGACATCCCATAATGCAACGCGCGCGGTTACGCCGACGGCGACGCCGCGAAACACGGGAACCAGCGCCTAAAAGCTGCGCTCTAAAACAACCTCCGCATTTCACGAGAAGTAAACTACGAAATTACGGAACCCTAGTTATAAGCCATCGGCAAACGCAAACTCAACAATTTCTAAAAGATTTTTTTTTTACGCTTAAAGACGTTTTTAAAATGCCGCATGCGGTTGAAAACGTCTCGCGTCTTGGTCACGCTCTATATAACGTTTCCCGGTACCTCGGACTCAACCAAGCCGACTACCTAACTTTGCTTAGAGCGAGTTAGAAAACCAGCTCGAGCGTGCCTGTCCTCCCTTCCTCCCAGCCCCTTCCCTTCCGCCCCCTCCATTCCGGCTTCAAACGCTCGGTTTGGCTCGAGCCCCTTTTACCTGGAGTCAAATTCAAAGCAGACCGTCCGTCCTGCACTGCCCGACTGCAAATACCCGCGTCTCCACACTTCGCTGCCTCCCTCCGCCTTCCGTTTTTCGCGCTGGCGGCACCGGCGCTCGAGAACAAAGGCAATGGAAGCAGACGACGGCAGCGCGGTTCCTCTCCGCATTCGCTGGATTAGCGTCCAAACGCGAGCACTCTCCGAGAACGCGGACTTAATGAGGGCAGGGAGGGAGAGGAGCTGCCTACACTTACCTACTACACTCCATTTCACTCCACGATGGAGCGCAGAGCAGGTTACGGGGTATCACGTGGCACCCCGAAGGTCACGTGACAGGGCCTTGGAATGACATCATAACTCATCACGTACGATTGGTCCAACGAGCGCATGTATAGCGTCTACCGTACTGTCAGTTGGGGGGTGGACGACGTGCTATGTAGCGTTCCCTCTCTCCCTCATCCTAACGAGTGCACACGTCAGGGTTCAGCTGTTTCTCTCGGTGAGTGGTTTAGACGCTTCGCATGCCACCACTAGATTCCGGTTCCGAGCCAGACAATCGCGTTAAAGACCAGCGCCCCGAGAGTACGCATAAGCAAAAGACGTCATTACGCGTAAGTTACTTCGGGTAATATTTGTTTTCGCGCTTGCTGCACGCTCAGTAACAAAAGCATGGCAGAACAAAGGGAGGCGAGAAAGACCATAATTACGGAGGGAGTCCAAGAAGGGCACGGAGTTAATAAAACGTGGTAGGAACAGGAAAAGAAAAAAGAAATGTAACCCGCTGAGTCTCGAAACGAATAGTTAACGTCTTTTTTTTTTTTTTTTTAATGATATTAGTCCTAGCTGGTACAGCCCAATTTGTAGCTCGTCGTAAAAACTGGCCATAACAGTTGCTAAATAAAAAAAAAATTCTTTCCGCAGCTAGTCAGTGGCGAAGTTTAGCTGTGAAAGACCGGAGATACCGAAAATAAGCAACTCTACCTAGAGAACACAGTCCTAGTCCCAACGTTATTAGATTATCTTAGTTGTGGAACTCCCGCGGAAAGCGGAATCCCCTTGCTCCTTCTCCTCTCCCTCCCTCCCTCCCCCCCCCTCCGCGCTTCCCTTCTGTCCACCTCCCGTCGTTTGGAGCGCCATCTAGATTTACGTTTCAAAACTGCGTATTTCAAGGAGTACGGTGAAACGCCATGAAGACGCCTTGCTTCGAAATATTTGTATTCCATTAAGGTTGTAATTTGGGCCAGTTGGTCCATGATCACCTAAAGAAGCGCAAAAAATACAATACCGAGGTCTGTCTACTTCCTCGTCCTTGTATTTTAGAGCGCAGCTCTTAGGCGCCCGTTTCCGGCTTGAGCGGCGTCGCCGTCGCCGTCGGCTTAACCAAGGTCACGTGACCCCCAGGTTACCCCAAGGTCACGTGACCCCTCCCAAGGTCACCTCAAGGTCACGTGACCCACCGTCACGTAACCCCCCCCCCCCCCCCCCCCGAGGTCACGTGACCCCCTCCCCCCCCCCCCGAGGTGAGGTGACCCCCCGGAGCATATTAAAGAATGAGGGGAGGAGGAGGGGTCTACCCTCCCCTCATCACCCTTCCCTCCTCCTCCTCAAGAGCTGCGCTCCAATTCGGCGTTACAGGGAGTTGTAAACGGCTTTCACTTTTTTTGCGCTTCTTTAGGTGATATGTATTAGAACACACGGCAGTTACCGTAGCAGCCGTGTCCTAAAAACGGTGGCGCGTCGAACGACCGGAGGCAAGCAGCATCCATGGGCAGTCCCGTGAACTGAACTAATCAAGTAGCGTTGCCTATAGTGCTGCGAGAACACACGAGCCTCAGCCGAACGTTGACGTGTCCAATCTTTGCCCCGCGTTGACTTTCCTTAGGTGACCCAAAAAAACTCGGCACTAAGACGGCTACGGTTCCCGAAACGCGTCTGCGACAGGTACGTTTAGCGTCCTAGTCCGCCCATGCATCGAAACTTGTCGCGATGGGGCAACAAATGACGTCACAAAAGTTGGAGTGTGCCATGTGGTCGCGATCCTGGTGGTTGGTCGCGGACGCTGCGGCAATTGAGCCAGCGCGAGTGTCGCTGTCGCCGCGGCGTCCCAACTTCTGGCTGCCAAAGCTTCCGTGTTCTGTCAAGCCGCAGAGCGACCTGCGGCGAACAGCCCGTCTGCTGCATACACCACCACTACTGTGACACCGCCAGGATCGCGGCCGGCGGCAGCACGACACTTGCATGACGTCATCCCATAGCAATAAAAAAATTTTTTTTTTCTTTTGACGCGGTAAACACATTAATTGGGGCACGCGTTCACAGGTGCTGTGATCCGGGCCGGGGGGGGGGGGGGGGGGGGGGGTCTTGCTCCGAATCGGCACTGAACATTACGAACCTAACTGTATCATTTCCGAAATCTAGAAGACCGCCATCGACTACTTTGACGACGGGCTCTGAAGATGTAAGAAGTGGATTAGTCAATTTGACGTAATTACAGTCGCCTAAAGGATGAGAAGGACAGGGACGTGTCTTTCAGCTGCAGTCAACCTCCGGTGCGAGCTTCCTAACAAGTGCGTTCAGACACACGATCTTTCACAGCTTGTCGGTAACTATCGTTGGCTAATTGTCACGATACATTCCTTGCCTGGTTCGAACAATTCTTTCGGGATAACCTTATCCCGAAAGAATTGTTCGATTATTTTGAGTGCACCCGTTGAAATTACATTGAGGCTAAACAAGAAGAACCCGTATACCGAAACTAAATAACCCACTAAAAATAAAAAAACAAGTTATTGAAAGAGAGCGTGGTTCTAATGTATCGTGCACCAGAAAAGTCCGTATAAGACGACGTAGACCAGGAAAGGTCCACGTCATCATCTCGATCATGACGACGCAGCGAATTCCCGGATGAAACATGACCATCCTCTCGCTCACGTACACCGAGAAGACAGAACGGCCAGACGATATGAACAGACACATTTTAGAACGCCATTTTTAAGGAAAAGAACAAAAAAAACGACTAAAACCAGGAAGAGCCTAATCTCGATCAGGTACGTTTTGACAAATTTGTTTAAGAGAGAGTGATTCTTTTTTTGGTTTCTTTTCAATTTATGTTCATCAAGGGCGACCGAGCGCTCCTTATAAACTCCCGCTGCCCGCCTCCGGAATCCCGCTCCGACGTTCGTCTCAATTTTAGAGATGTCCTCGATGATCCTCTTCCTAGAATATGAGCTCATCCCCTTGTCCTAGATTACCCAAACGAAACAAGCCCATAGAACCGTCGAATTACCCAGGACGCGTGCCTGCCCGCTCCGTTCCTATGAACACTAATGTCGCCGGAGGCAATTCAAATGATATGTAGGGCCTTCCGTCTCCCGAACATTCGAATGAGGCAGGCACGATATCACCCTGTCCATTAAGTATTCCACCCTCCTCCTCTCTTTATTTCTCCCTCTATCTTACTCTAAAGTCTCCCTTTCTTCCCCGTCGTCCCACCTCTCCCCTTTCTCTCCCATCTGCCGCTCCGAACCTATATTACGCTCACCCCTAAGCTGACAGTGGGGTGGAAGTTACAAGCGCTGGATGGACCAATCAGCCGCCTCCTTTTCATCACGTCATCCCGCTCCATGCGCGTCGGTGTGGGACGGGAGCATCGTAGCCTCCCTCGCTCTATCAGCCCAGGGATGGACGGAGTTTACAGTTGCAACTACGTTTCGCCACGAGATCACGCTCCTGCCCATACCCACGTGCAGAGAGCAGACGTCGGGTGATGAAAGGAAAGGCGTTCGATTGGTCCGACAAGCAAAGTAGCTTCCACCGCACTGTCAATTCGGGGATGAACGGAGTTCCGCTCTTTCCCCAGACCCGACAGGAATACCTCTGCCTCTTTTGTGCATTCTTCCTAAGGAAGGAAGAAAAAGGGAAGGGGTGGGGGGGACGTCTCTCCCTAACGAGCGGTCCTTGGGCACGCGCCGTAACCGTCTTGCGCTCCCTAATGAGCCTCGTCTTTTCCCTATCTTTCCCTCACTCTCGCCGTTCCCCATTTCCCTGCTGTACGCGCACACTTGGAATTCAATGGGGAAAACACACGGAATCGTCGGCAGCACTCCGGGAATACTGCGAGCTGGCGGAACGTTCAATTTCCCGGCACGAGCTGCCTGTAACCAACATTGCTGAGATAAAAAGACCGAGGACTGATTTATTTGTATTTGTTTGTTTTTTAAGAGAAACGCCCCCCCCCCCCCCCCCCCCCCCTTGACTAAACGGTGACTGAGCACTCGTGCCCAATCTGTACTCCACGTTGGCCCTCTTTAGATGACGCAGAAACCTCAACTCTCGGGCCTCGTTATCTAAGAAGTCTTGCAGAAACTCTATTATTTTCTCTAATTGCGTCCGTGAATGGGAAGGGAAAGGAACACTTTTTACGAAGTTCGGGGAACCGGCGCAAACGGGATTTCGCTAGTAACCTTATCCAGCACGCCACCACGTGGGTAGAATAAGGGCGGGGAAAAAAGAAGTCCAGTGGCGAGTCATTACATCTATTGCGATACCTGCAGGCCCGCCGAGAAATGGCATGCATTATTGAACATGGCGATGGCGTCACGTCCAACGTGCCACTACACCCATCTCGTAGCTGGACCCGCTGTGCAAACCCATGCATGGGTTTGCACAGCGGGTTTGCACAACCAAAAACGAGCCTTTAGGGTCAGGTACTGGGCTGGAAAGGCTGTAGAACCGTTAAGTAAGGAGGTGGCACCATCGTTCATATCCTACGAGGCGCAGTAAGAACCACGCCAAAGGATCACTAAATACCATTTGATAAAAGAAGAGCAAGTTACTTTTAACGTCTGAGGGCTCGAGGGGGGTGGGGGGGGGGGGGGGTGAGTTGAGTATGCAAAGAATACAAAACAAACACAACACAAAGCTCGCGTCAACTATATTTCATTCTCTGCCATTTCTTTTTTGCGTTTTGAACTTGAAGCGATTAAACAGAACGAATCGCAGCTTTGCCTATTGCAGCGTTCGATCGTAAGGTAATTTGGCGCATGTTAAATCTAGGAGCATTAGTACACGCTCCCGACGTCCCATTTCATGCGGACTTTTCTTCTCTTTTTTTTTTTTTTTTTGTCTTATTTTATTACGACGGAACGAGGGTCACCCGGATATCACCATTTTGTCCTCTTTGGGGTAAGTGTTCGTGTGTGCATGTGGGCGCGCACACACATGCACTGTGTGTGTCTGTGCGTGCGTGCGTGGGTATGTGTTCTCGTATGTGTGTGAGCAAGTGCGTGTGTGTGCGTGCGTGTGCGGGCACACACCCCCTCACACGCACACACACATTGATTTGAAGAAAATCATGAAAAACCGAATTGGTCGGTCCAATACGAGTCCTCACTACAATGGATTATACTATAGAGGCACGCGATGTGCACCGACACAGTTTACGGCAGAGTGTGCTCCATACTACTTGCTGCGCCGTAATATCCCCGAATACTTCTCTCGGAAACTGTTTCTCCCTCTCTGCATGTGTCCTATTTTCTCGTAGATGCCAAGCAAGACGAAAACTCGCGGTGACAATGCCGAGGCGGGCCGCCGTTTCCCTTAATTATGCTCATAGAATATTCAGCGGAGCGAGAAAGCGGATAAGGCCTCGGAATTAATTGGATTACGGCAACCGTCGCCGACTACGGTGCTCCATTTTCGTCTCTCGAGCGACCGGCGTTTCATCCAGTGTGCCTCGATTCCAGAGTGCGTCCAACTGGTCGATTGCTGTCACGTGGTTTAAGGGGCCGCGTTGGCGGTGTACGAGGTGCGACGAGGCGACGAAAGCGTCTCCGCCTCCCGCCGCCCCTTTTCCTCCTTGCCCCGCGACGACGCAACGCACGCGCACTTGCGACCCACCTGTATAGCGGGCGTCCGCCATTAATTTGCAAACGCTCTCCGTCGTTTCAGTTGCCCCCTCTCTTAGATCTGGGCTGTATAGTTTCATCATCGACAATGCTCGCCGTCTAGTGTCGAAACCGCGATGCAATGTTCGAAAGCAAAAAAAAAAAAAAAAAAAAATAAATAAAAAAAAAAAAAATAAAACACAATTAGAATTTTTTTTTTCTTGTAGGCAACGACGAGAGTATGGTACCTCGAAAGCAATCAAAGATCGATTGCTCTCAAGGTCTTGGGCCAACGTAGAAGACAAGATGGAGAAGCCGATGTTTGACTGCGACGACTCGAGAGTGCCGTTGCAATCCAGGCTTTATTAACCAAAAATTTAATGAGAGCCGTAGACGAAGACGAATGGCGGCGGTATACGACACCCGACTTGGTTTCACCGTAAGCCCAAGGGCGCAGCCGACGGTAGGAGGAGGGGTCGTGGAGCTAATCAAGCACCGCTGACGCTGAAAGCGCAACATCGTCGATTTGCGCATTCGGCGCTCAAACTTTAAAGCCGCCGCCGCCGCGCTGCTTATGCACAATAAACAAAAGAAACGGTCTTTTCGATGCAGCCTCACGCGCGTTCGAAGCACGTTTGCTCCATGCGAGTGTTAACGTGTCTGCAGACAGTTTTAATGCGAAAGCATTAACTGTCCCATGGAGCGAACCGGCGTTATCAGCTCTTGAAACAGCGCCAGCGCAAAACGGCACCTAAATATTCCCGTCTGCTGAAGAGTTTAGGCTGCCAGAACATAGAGACATTGTTACCCAGCTGTGGATGATAAATTCAGCCAGTGCAGTACAACCTCTAGCTTGGGGTATTTAACGTGCACCACGCAGTAGCGATACACGAACGGACGCCGGTACGATGCTCAATGCATCAGTTACTGAAACTTAGAGGGACCATGAAATTACTTTTTAACTTCTTCCTCCTTTGCTTCTCCGCTCAAAAGTGCAATGAGAAATTGCCTGGTCGTGACGCCTTGAGCACCAGATGTGACGACTCCAAGCCTCTATCGTGCTTTTTTAAGCACCCCAGAGAACGTGCCATTCTCAAGTGATGATAAGTGATAAGTCGGTTCTTAAGTGATGATAAGTCATGTCACAGCAATCATTAGCTCGAACGTGAATTCAAATATTCGGCGACGGATCGATGGCAAACGAGCGCATATGTCCTAGTGACGCAGTGCCCGTGTCCAACGTGTGAGCTGGGTTCGGCTGACTTGCTTGGGTACCACGGATGCATCACAGTAAAAAGGCGGAGAGCTTTCGAAGCAAAACAGGTACGAAGTTGTTCGCTATATTTTAAAATATTCGTTCCGAAAAGCAGGCTCTAGGCTTTCTACGGTTGTGCACTAGTTTTATTATCTGGGCACTAAACAATATGCGATTAGTAAAATCCCAATTTTTTTTAAGCCGAAAATTATTTTCATAATGCCTTTAATGAGATTTTAAGAGTAATACTTGCAGTTCTGGAATTATCTTAAAATATATAGTTGTAAACGAAGCTGCGGGATGCGTGCTCGAGCCACTTGCTTTGAGATGCTGCCGTTCCAACAGACGCGAGACGCATTCCAAATTGAAAAGTGATCGAGTTACAATCTGCCGTTCATCACCGCTTCACGGCGAAACCATGTATGTATGGTCCCTGCTGTGTTATCTGAAGTACTCTCAACGATGAAAACACAAACTGCTTCGTGATGCAGACAAACCCCGTCCTGTCCCCTTTCGCGGGTGATCACATTAAAAGGATGCTCGGCCACTCGAAGAAGCTCGGGTGGAGTGTTGGTGAACGCGACTTCGTGCTCAGTTAATCTGTTTAACGAAGGACGTAATCTGTTATGCAGACCAAAGATGCGATTATTCCGCTGCGACGTCGCGAAGTATATGTGTTTTCGTTTCCTGGAAGAAAACACACACACACACACACACACACACACACACGCGCGCGCGCGCGCGCGCGCACGCGCGCACACACACACACACACACACACACACACACACACGTGTTCAAGGCGTTCCTTTGAGTACAAAGGGAAGCATTGAGCATATGATAAGCCCCTTCCATTTCCTGTTATAATGGCTATTCACTTTCTATTCGAAACCTTCTATTCACTCAAGGAAAATCAACGAAAACAGAAACAAATGGCGGAATAAATCAGGAAAAAGATCACTTTCAATATAGCAAAAAAACATAATAAAAAAGATGCGGCGCGCCCTTTCAAATTAGGATGATGCTTCCCCTCATAATGATGCTTCACGCGGCAAAGCCAGCTTGCGGATGAAGAGAGCTGGCAGAAGCATTTGTAGCATATGCGGATGAAAGTGCTCGAAGGGAGATAAGGTAGACTGAAATGCGTGTATATATACACCGTATAAAAAGGTCGGCGAAGGAATCTAATAATATTATTATTAACGATGTAAAACCTAATACAGGAAAAACAAAAATGTTCGGAGAATTCGAACCGTCCGGTAACAAATCATGTCGGCTTCAACGCATTTGCAACGCACGACCGCACAGGACGCTCCCAACTACAGCGCCATTAGGGCGCCTAGCGGGAGAAATACATTACCCCACGCTCCGAACCACACTCCGAGATGGACCAAAGGGAAGGCTCGAAGAGACAGTAGAGCGAATCATAACCCGCCGATGCTCCACGTTCTTCACGTTCTAGCGACGAATCGGCTTCTACGGGGAAATCGCGTCACTGCGAAACTACGCCTGTTGGACCAACCAGGCCGTTGGAGTAGAGATATGACTCGGCGTGCGTTTGGTTTGGTCCAACTGAAGACAAATCTATAGGTGGAAACTCAGCCAATGTTCGCGAGGCACCCGTTCCGGTTTAGCACCAAAAGCAAGCGGCATGGGTGGAGCAAAAAATAATAATAAAAAAAACAAACAATGAAAATGAGATGGTATTGAGTCCGTTAGTTTTAAAGAAGACGGGAATAGCGAACGTCGGCTTCGCTTCTTTTATTTTTTCTTTAAGATTCCCTCTATCCTCAGACGGGCACGATGGTTTGCTCGCCAAAAGTAGCGGAACAGAAATGACGCTCTCAGCGGGATGCCTTTTCCTCCGCGCGGCCAATCTTTCAGGGAGTCATCAGGGAAGGCGTTTCGTCTCTTTCAGCCGCGCGAGGGAGCTAGTGCGGAATGATCTTTGGAACTCCAGAGGGAGGGAAGCTCTTGTTCCCTCGTTGCGTCATTGTTTGTGTCATTCACTGCAGGTGTTGCTCCATGGAGCTCATCTATTGGCATTGCGTTATTCAAAGATTGAGCTTTTCCTTTCTTGTCTCTTCTTTTCTTCCCGTTCCTTGTGGATTAAACGTGTTGCACTTTCTCTTCCAGATGAAATTGATCCCCACCGCGGTGTCCAGAAGATTAAATCAAGCGGCAAGACGCGATATTATTTAGAAAAAAAATCTAATATAACTGTAGTTGTTTTTGTGTGTGTGTGTGTATTTTGGATGAAATAGACGGATCCCTTTATCAAATGGAGCGGTTCTTCGCAATTGCAAACCCTATCCCCATCAAACCTCCCCCCCCCCCCTTTCAAAAAAAAAAAAGAAATTGCGCAACGTTAAAAATTATTTAATGAAAAAAAAAAAGGTAAGACGCTGTGAAAACGGACAGGTCTTGGTTGTTATCCATAAGTAGTGAACATATCTCCTCGCGACGCAAGCGAGAAGTACTGTAAAAAAAAAAAAAAAGAAAGAAAATAGAAGATGGGAACGAAATGTAAACGCAAGTTTAGGCTGAAACTAAGAAAAAGTAGGCCTCGTTTTTCATGATCCAAAGCGTTACCGCTTGTCGTTTATACGAGCGTTTAAGATTGCGCTTTATCGTAAAGGCCCGGTCCAGAAACCAAGGATAACAGTGTGCCGTGGTTTCGCAACAAACAAATATATCGGCACCATTATCACCATACTGACTAAATTAAACCTCAAAATACCAAAGTATTCGTCACACATAGATGCCCCGTCCACGCTTTAAATTGTGCCAATCATCTTAGAGTACTGCCGTTGCCCATCACACACCGTGACGTCAGGAAAATAAAAACTTGCATATTAGAATCGTCACGCCATTCACACTTCCTTTGCCCGCCAACTTCCCTTTCCTTCTTTGTTTTTCTGGTTCGGCGCACAAAAACCGCATGGACATTAAAGACGTTGGTACTTCCAAAGGACGACAGCAGAAGGGATGCTCACAAATGCTGCATTCAAAATAAAATGTTCGTGCTCACTTCGCAAGATGGTGAGGTAAAGTTTCTCTAACGGTTCGCCCCATCGTGACACCTAGAAATAAACAAAAATACATAAATTTTGATTAATTTCACTATTTAAGAATAAAGTTAATTTTAGGCAACAGCCATCACACCACATTTCAAAGGGGAGCGCAGTATATTCATTTCCACGTGGTGACTTTAAAGGGTGCCCTTTACTCGGCTTTGCGCGTGCCTCTGCCATGAGAATAAAAACGTACCTACTTGTTTGAACCTCTCGAGGCTTTTTTTGCTTGTTTGAAGCGTAACCGCACTCCACTCCAACGATCCTATAAACTCCATTCCAAGAGTTCTGTGTTGTACGTGAAATGCATGCAAAGGAACACACAAAAAAAAAAAAAATCGAAAAAACGTTTACTCGAAGAGTTTCTGTTACAGCGCTACGGTATCCCTATAACCAAAGTGGCTAAAAAAAAAGATTATTGCACGCGAGTGGTCGAATTTATCAGAGAGGGGTGCAAAGTTGCACTTCTTGCGCCCAAAACCTAGGTATATCACAAGTAGCACTAAAAACGCATGAAAAAAATATAAAATCAAAATTAAAATCTGTTTAAAAAAATTACTATCGTAAAAAAAAAAGAAAGAAATAGGACAGTGTATTTGCGGTAAAAAAATCGCGACTACGCCTCTAACGAGACCATATTCATGGTTTGCGTTCAGTACATAAACGCTCGTCTCTCGGAACTAAAATGAAAGATTTTCGCATGCTCTCATTCTCGTCCAATATTCGGATGGTTAATCGCACATGTGTTCCGGCCTTCTAAGGCGCACGTATGTGCCAAAAATCAAGGGGAAATCGCTCGAAATTCAGAAAACGCGAAATTGGCTTCGCCCTATAATCGAGAAACGAGAGTATTTATTGTACACAAGCGGCAAGTAGGATCTTGTTAAAAGCAGATTTTATATTTCCGTAGAGTAAATACCCTCAATTTTTTGTTTCCTTTTGTAAGAAAAAAAAAAAAAAAGATGTGTGGAATTTTTTTGTTTTTTTTTTTTGCCGCAAAGTTCACGCCATTTTTCCGCACGGTTGTTGCCACATGCGCTCCCACCTTCATAGATGCGTCCCATGGCAGTCGTCGTAAAACATACCCCCCCCCCCCCCCCCGAAAAAAAAAAAAAATCTTTCAACTTTCTATACGGGCATACGGAATGGACTAGTCGATCGAGTTTGTCATTCATTGTCTCGCAAGCTCCTCCTCGAGGAGTCCATGGAGGTCGCCATCGAAGACTCCGTCGCGATCTCCATTGAAGGGCGCGGGACGACACTTCATCTGAGACGCTATTGTGAGCTCAGAAAAGGTCCGCGCGCGCCCGCGCTCGCCCGACCGCCTCCACCCTGGCATTAGCGGATGCGTTCTCTGCACGTGGGTTCGCCGACCCGCCCATGCATCGCAACTGGTCCTAAATTGGAAAAACGTGACGCCACAGAAGCCAGTCTGTCGCGCAGTCGGACTGTACGTCGCGGTCCTGGCGGCCGATGGTCGAAGTGCTGGGGAGAAAGGCGAGCGGACCGCCAGGGTCGCTGTCGTCGTGGCGTCCCAACTCGCGTGTCCTTGGCATTCCGTCGACTGTCGACCGGCTGCAGAAGCGACAGAACAGGCGTCTGTCACATACACTACAGCTGCTGCGACACGCAACAACACTACCACTTTTGTGACGTCGTCGGGCACACAAAATCGAGGGACCACTTTTGAGGACGAGGTAAATAAACGAGTCGGAGACGCGCTCCCTGCTCCATACCTGCTATCACTTCGGTGCCAGACAACGAGTCTTCGACCGCTGTTTTGTGACGGTCCTAAGATTACCCCATCTGGAGCGAATTCGTTGCCCTATAAGAAAGTCTTACCTGGGGGAATTCGAAGCACCCGAGGCGCGCTGCCGACGTCGGGACTCGACCAATCAGATCGTCCAGAGAACCTCACAGATGAACGCGGATTCGGAGAAGACGCCGTGGACAAAGTCGCCCGATGCGTCTAGTCTTCCACGACACACCACCAAATCGTCGAAAAGACGGTCGATTGGAAGCGCCATCCGTACATTATACGGGAATGATTAAATCATTGGGCGAAAGACTTAACATCTGCCTTAAAAATTGACAATATTTTTTCTTCACGTTTTGGTTTTTCATATATCTAGTCTTTTACATTTTTATTTACTTCTGCACGGATCAGGGCCGCTTGTGGCGACAAAATTTACTGAGCGAGTGTAATTTTCGAGCGCGTTCGTTAGGCAACCATGTCCCCAACCAGCGAAGTATAAAGCAATTGCATCGGAACCGAGGCGATACAGTGTATAAATATACGCGGCGCCTAAAGATGGAATAAACTTGACCGGTAGGTTGATTCTTTCTTACAACAGCTTCTTTACTTCAACCACGAACAAGTGCTTTTTGACGTTCAAACGCGTGGGGCGTTCAGTTCGTTCAAATAGGGCGAGGGATTGCCAAAAAGTTAGAATTGTAGAAACAAAAAAGAACTTAAAAAAGGAAGGGGAAAAGGAAGTAAATAAGACTATGAAACAAACAAATCCCCCCCCCCCCCCCCAAGAAAAAAAAAAGTGGCATAAACTACACTGATTTTTGTTGCTCGT
The DNA here is from genome assembly GCF_016920785.2 of Ixodes scapularis. Classification (NCBI taxonomy): domain Eukaryota; kingdom Metazoa; phylum Arthropoda; class Arachnida; order Ixodida; family Ixodidae; genus Ixodes; species Ixodes scapularis. The sequence goes on along the minus strand of NW_024609838.1, from coordinate 43,761,060 downwards.
AAATGTTGTAGTAAACATAATCGCCTAAAGCGGTAGAGCTGTTCGAAAATGAACGTGTTCATAGGGCGAAAAGGGTCGTAGAAAAAGATATTATTACAACATTCGTTGAACAGAATACGCTGCAGCAACAAAACGAAAACAATTTTAAAACAAAAATACAAATGCGGTACCTTTTTTTCCTCCTCTTTTGTTTAAGTACAAAGCTGCAGCCGCGACGGTGGATAAACGGCGAGCGGATAAAAGAAGCTCGGCCTTCGGTTTAACGTAAACCAGAACCAAGTCTGCCTTTCGTTGGTCATGAGCTTGGGCAATCGACTCTTCGCGATTTCGCGTCGTGTTTTCTTCTTTCTTTCCTGATTTATTTTGAGCACCATATAAAATATTAAAGGCCAACAATACTAAACTCGCTTACCAGATCACACACAAAAAAAAAAAAAATGCCGACGAGGCGTTAGTAAAGATAGCTGCAAAAACTAAAACAGAAATTGCCTCCGTTCTTGTCTAACATCTTTATCGGCGTCTGTTTATCTCTTTGCCTCGATTTTTTGCCTTCTTTATTTTTCTTTTTCTATTTTGTTAAAATACTGATTCCATAAAGTCTCTTGCGTTGTCATCGGGGAGCTCTGCCCCCTAAACATATTTTTTGCTGGTCCCGATGTCTTTTTCTTTCAAGAATACTGAAACTAAATGAAGGGTGGTGTTGATACCGATGCCGACTAAGAATTAGCTGTAAAAGACGGCGTGTACGCATAGCAAGCTCAGAACCAAAAGTTCATTAGCGGGTTTGAAATTGCCAAATTGCGTATAGCGCACTCCGTTCCAGTGAAACATGAACATGACATCCTAGAATGATTTTGCGACGGACGCTGACAAACACGACCGAACGTTTAGTGCTCCCACCGAGACAGTGGCGCAACAGGTCGTCGAAGGTACGCGACACGTCTGTGGCAGTAGGATTGCACACATACACGTCTGCCTTTACATCTTTTAGTTTCGCCATTAAGCTTACCAAGCGGTATTTTTACAGGCAAACGCGAATCACACGCAGACTATCTTGCAACCAACCCCTTACCGCTATTGGCGTTTTTCCGTTGCGACAGGCTGCGCCAACTCTAGACATCAGCACAAAACCGGACAGTCAAGAAATGTATCGAGCGAGCTTTTTTTTGGCGAGGATTTGCGGCGAAATCCCGTGGAGTCTCCGTGCCCGTCGTGGCCGCTAAATTTAGCGGGAAATCACAAGTGTCTCGTGACACTGTGACGGTGCCAGGTGTCATGTCATGTGACGTCACAACTTCTCTGGAAAGATATTTTCGAGAGAGTATCTCCGACAAATTGAACGGGAATTTAGTTTCACATGACGTCGGAGTACGTGACGTCGAATTGTCACATTAACACCATCTGGTGAACCTAGCTGGACGTAAATTTAAAGGTCTAACTGTGCGCAGCAGAGCGTGCAGTTCAGTTGCAAAACACGACAAAGAAACGACTTTTTTTTTATTTCACCTTTACACAGAAACGAAGCCACGCCTTGAAATTTCACAGGGTAAAATCCTTTACTGAAAGAAATCTTTGATAAAATTTGTAGCTCGCTACGCAGATATTGAGCATTCCGTGTCACTTTACAACGAACCTCGGTATCTATGCTACCCTGTAAATATAAAATCGATTCCAATACTCTAAGGAAAAGAAAAAAAATAACTGGATAAGGGAATAAAATTTTAATGGTCGCAGCTCACCAACGACGAAACGCAAGAAGGCCTCGTCGAGTCAATATTTTCTCTTACCAGATATATTTAGAAAAAAAAAATTATAAGAATGAAAGGAGAGATGCTAGGAAAAAAGCTTTTCGTTCTAATTAATAAGGAACAGACACGAGAGGGTTTCGGTAAAGGAGCAGCCAGCAACCCACGCAACAAATTACATACGCGACAAAAAAAAAAAAAAAAAAAAAAAAAAAAAAAAAACCGAAACGAAACGAAATTAAAACAACACAGAATATTTAGGTGAGCTTTGAAGAATGTTCTAAACGAAAATAACTAATAACCGAAGGCAGGGCCAAAACAGCGCAACGGCGGAAAAAAAAAAAAAAAAGGAAGGGCACAATACCGCAGATTCCGAAAACTTAGATTTTACGACTCAAAAAGGTTTTTGCCATATGTTTGTTATTTTGTTTTTAGTCTTCGTCTTGACGGTTATTTCTCCTCTCTCCCAATACGATGCTTCGTCGTAAAATTTATTTTTGTTTGTTTTGGGAAGCTCTTTGGAAGAGCAAGACGTATATATTAAATCGACGTTATAAACAAGACAAAATTATGAATCGATAGCGTACTTTTTCATAGATAAACCCTTTCGTGAAGTCAAAAAAGCCAACAAACTCAGAAGAACAAAAATGAACTAGCATAAAATGAATAAAAGAAAAAACAGAAGAGGCAACAAGAACGATAAGTGCTCTTTCATTGTCAATGATAGACATCTTAATTAACGTTCGTTCTCTCCCCCTCAGGCCCAATAAAAGAAAACTGCTACACAGACTTTTCAATTTAGCGCTTCACTTCATGCTTTTACGCAACTCGCAGATTTGGCGTAAGCGGTGTTATCACCAACAAAACTAATAATTCGAAGTTTGAAAATCCCAATACTTTCCATGATAGCGCGCGCTATGGAGACAAAACAAGAAAAGTAGTAAAAGTAATTGCGGAACGCGCGTTGCCGTAGCCTCGCTCTCCGGATACAAATTACTCTTGCGCAGTAATTTCCTAGGGCTCAATATCGTGTATTGTGAAAGTGAAACTCATGCAAAGCGCCTAAGCTTGCATAAAAAGGGAATTAGCGAAAGTTAGAAACGTTGCCCTTTAATCAGTTCGTTACGAGAACGCGCACTGAACCGAAGCTTAAAGGGACCATGAAATAAATTTTGGGCTGGAATAAACTGGGACTTTACCTAATCGGGTGTCGTCCAGTGCGCCAAAAGAAAACAAGTACACGAAGGAAGAAAGCCAAAAGCATGCTTTTTCCTACAAAAATTTTAAAATATAGCGGATCATTTTTTTAATCTTCGTTCCTTCGAAATCTCTCCGCCTTTTTACCGTGATTCATCCGCTGTGCCCAAGCGCGTCAGCCGAACACAGCTCACGCACTGGACACGGATACAGCGTCACTCGGACGTATGCTCCAGCATAGCCTCCTATATATACTGACAAAGCCTGGCAGACCACCACGAGAAGCGGCCGCCGAAATGGAAGAGGTGGAGCGACAGACAACGGATGACAGGAGAGCCACGTGACTGGCGCCCAGCTGCGGCGAGACGCCGAAACTCCGTTCTCCCGAGCGAACACGTGTGTCTCGGGTCCTCGCCGCTGCAAAAGCTGCGCGCTGACGTCCAGGAGAAAACTAGGTATTTTCTTATTAAGTGATGGCAAGGGGGTTTTATAGCCTCACTTTCTTTTCAGTGCGGAGTGAATATAGTTTTCCCATTTAAATATTCGAAGCTTAAATGGTAAAACAAAATGGCTAGGTGGCGTAAGCTACCGCCCGATCCAAAGGGCTCAGCCGGATTTATCCATCCATCCATCCCGAGAAATGGCTCTAGGATGCTCTCTGGTACCAGATCCTCGCGCTCCAAATCGGCGACCAGGCACTCTATGGCTCCGTCGTCGATCTGCCAGGCTTTGTGATTATATAGGAGGCTATGGCTCCAGTAAACAATAAATCCGTCGACAAATATTTGGATTCGCGTTCGCGATCAATGAATGCCGTGACGTCACTTAACCATCATTCGTGAATGGCAAGTTCCACGGTGTGCTTAAAAAATAAAATTCACGCTGGAAGCTATGAATCATCGCATCGAGTGTCCAAGCTCGTCACGACCACATGATTTCTCATCGCGATTTTAAGTCGAGAAGGAAAGCCAAAGAGGAAAAGGTTAAAAAAATCATGTCATGGTCCCTTTGAACACGACACGAAACGCAACGAACAGCAAACAATATATCCAGTAAAAATAAACATAACAATACAGCAGGCTCCTGCGCTTATTTCCTTGTACTTATAAAACTCCCATTCATACGCTGTGCGTTGTTTCTTATTCTATTTATTATGTTTCGTTAAAACGTTAGCGATGAGTTTAGCGCGTTTACTGCTTTCGCCAATCGACAGAGTGCAGCTAGAGACGCTGAACAAACTAGGCTTGCAGTGTAACGACACTCGAGCCATCTGGTTGCTTAAAATAATTGTTGCCAGTCATCGCCAGCTTCATCTGAAATCGCAGGAAACGCTCTTCCGTCCTCCAGAAATGTTAACACAAACCGCGACAGAGAAAACCAGTATCGGCCCAGCTTCCCAACACCGTCTGAGGAAGCCGCACTTTCGACCGCCCTCGAACAGAATGGCGGTGCCGACAAGACATTCGTCAGCGTAGCTTGTTCAAGGGCTGCAGCGAAGACTGGCTGACAAGGGTTAGTGGGAATGACCTCGGGCGACCCATTACGCTAAAGACAATAGACCCTTTCAGAAATTCAGTGCCATCTGGTGGTTCGTAAAGCAGTTTAGGTTTTGCCCTATCAATGGCGGAAATGAACTTGTATCGGCACCGTCACTTTCGCAAGTCGACGGCACGCGAGGAATTGTTCAGTGTGAGTTCCTTCTCGATCACTTTCAGGTCGATGGTGACCAAGAACGTGCATTCAGAACAAAGCTCCAACCCACTGAGATGCCTCGAGAAAATTCTATACACCAAAGTGCTTTAAAGCCGATTGTGTGCCACGACAGATTGACTGAATCTGAGCAATTAGAAATAAACGCTTACGTAGCTCTTGTGTTCCAGCCCTACTTCGCTTCGTACTGACCCCCGAACGTACAGGCCTCGCAATATCCGCTTAGGAGCATCTTCAACGTCTTCCTTTATCAGTCACTAGAAGGCCGCCATTCGTATGGCACAGATGCCGTTCCACAGATGATGATAGTGATCAAAGTGGCCAGACTGAATTTCGGAAAGGGTCTATTGACGCGTTCGGTCAATGTTAAATTTATAATTCTTTTCCGCTCGCGATAGTTGCCTCACTCACCTGGGTCGCTAAACTCGTCAACAAAAACATTCTTTGTGTTATGACATAGTGGGGGGAGGAGCCGAAAGATTGCTGCGAAGTTTTCTTTTCTCACAAACCCGCAGATCCGCCTGTCTTCGTGACGTTTTTCGTTGAGGAGACGAAAAATCCCTACGCCTCCCTAGACACCGAACAAGAGCAGCACCAGAGAGCGCGCGGAGACGACCGTGGCTAAAGCCCCTCGATATGTTTGCGTTTGTCGTGCAAGTAGCGTCAAATGCGCGAGTGCACGAGATCCTTATCTCGAGCGGCCTTTGGAAGCGAATGGCGGCGCAGCACTGAAATGAGCGGTCCCAGGAAGCGAATGGCGGCGGAGCACCCGCTCGTGGCACGTGTCTCGCGCGGTTTCACAACAATGGTTGGCGGTACTTGTAAAAACGCCTTTATCAAGGGGCTTTAACCGTGGCTCATACGTGTGACGTCACAACACAAAGATTATCAGCTGCGACCGTCATGTTTGATGGTCTTCAAAAAGCACGATGGATGCTTGGGAATTGCATTTTAAAATCAACACCGTCGAGGTTGATAGTCTGGCATCGTTCTTATTTCCGCCGATAAAAAATTATTTATTAAAAAGCGTCCCTGCCGTTCCTTTGATTTATCTCGGACTTTCGAATCTGGCCAAAGTGTAGCCCGACGTGGCTAGGTCGCAACCAGCCGATTACCGTTGTCCACTTTCGGGCGAATTTTGCCTCCGGGCAGTTGTCCCTTCATCGGCGGGATAAAATCATTTTATGGTAGACATTCGAAGATCAGTCAGTTTGGGATTAAGTATGTTCATCAACGTAAATAAGGAAATAAAAGTAATGTCAGGTTGTCAATATTGGCAGTGATGCTTCAAGAACGCAAGGACACTTAACTTGACATCGTCGATTTGAACACGCACCATCAAATTTGTCGTTCACAACTGATAATCCTGACTCCATCGTCAAAGGTACCAACTATTAAATGACGTCACTGAACGTGCCCTGGCACGAGTCTTTCGCTTGAAAGTCTGTCATGGCCATTCGTGGAACGCGAGCCGTTTTAATTCCAGAATCTCTTGAACCGTTATTTCGAAAATTGCATGCTGTGTTGTTCCTCGTCATTGCTCATTGGAACACCTCTAAGCAAGGTCGCCGAAACAGGAGGAAGGGGGATTTAGCCCCCCCCCCTCCCCCAGTTGCGTCGAAAGAGGGGGCAAGGGGCATAAGGGTGGAAGGAAGGGGGGGGGGGGGGGGGGTATCGCCCCAGCCCCGAACCACCATAGCATTTCAGAGAGTTATAATAAAATATTAAGGGAAAGGAATGTCCCCCTTCTTCACCACCATCACCTCCTCTCTTTCTCTCTCTCTCTCCCGAACAATTTCTACGGCCCTTCTTGAGACTCCTATTTGTTTGTGCGTGTGTGTGTGTGTGTGTGTTGGTCGTACCTTAATTCTTTCTTTAGAGCGCAGCTCTTCGGCGCCCGTTTCCGGGTTTCGCGGCGTGGGCGTCGCCGTCGGCGTAACCGGCCCACTAAATTTAGCGTGAAAATGACGTCACATGACCTCAACACCAATTCAATTCCCAGCTACGTGACTTCAACGCCAATTCACTTCTCTGCTAGATTGTCATGTGATGTCCTTTTCCCTGCTAAATTTAGCGGAGAAACTGAAATGGGAGGAGGGGGGAGGAGGAGGGGCATACCCTCCTCTCCGTACCCTCCCTCATTCCTCCTCAAGAGTTGAGCTCTAATTTCGCTTGACAAAGATTTGTAAACGTCCTTAATTTTTTTTTTATTTCCCTTTCTTCGGATTTTTTTTTCTTTGTTATCCCCCGTTTCCCTTTATCTCTCAGACATTACCGACGTCTCTACACAGACCGCCTGTGGGTGACCCCGGTGGCGTCGTTGACAGTGGCGGAAGATGAACTCTCTAAAGCCGCCCGCGTACGCCGCGCACGGCTCCACATTACAAATTTCAATCTTCGCCTCGATTCCGAAGCGAAGATTTTGGCCTCAAATAACTCCTTCCCAAAGTTGTGAAACGTCACTTTGTCGTCACCAATAACTTCCACAAACGACGATCTTGCGACGAGAAAGTTCAGAGTATTTACCGGCCGCCTAGGTACAATCTAAGCATCATTGACTCTAACGCGGCGTAGGGATGTAGGGACAGTCGGGCGAGACGTCATCAGTGCAGCCGTTCAATCGGCTGGCACCACGGTGTTGCTCGCACGCGCTTCGATGGAGCTGGCTACGACTTTGTGTTTTACATTCTCGCTGGAATTTGAGCACCGAGAGAGCTTGGATGATTGACACCTCGCTCGGCTTGACGTCAGCGTCGCGAGAGTCCAATTAGCGCGTTCCGCAACTTTCGGGCACAAAGTTGCGCTCCACGAGTTTAGCTACCCTGGAGTAAAGTCACTGGATCATCGGAAAGTAGCCATTGACGTCCCTACATGCTAGCCGGATACAAACATATACTAACAGGACCAAAACCTGGCAAGGTGATCTGTCCACGTTGCGATGGAAATCACCACTTCGGTATATTTAAATCTTCGAAGCTTCCAGTGAGGCGTTGTAAACCAGTCGCACCAAGATTCCATGAAGCATCATCGTATTGGAAGCGTTCCTCGCCAATATAAGCGTCTTTGGCACTGTGTATGCAATCAACTTATCAATCATGCCCATCTCCGCGGATCTCTTATAATTACATTGTTCTTCTTGCGTATTTCAAAACAGTATAGTTACTTTTCAGTGCCTGCAAGCACTGACACAGCATGTGGTGGTGGTACGAAGATGTACGCTTGTTTCGCCGGTGTGTGGTTAGCAATATCTCGGTATACAAAAAACCACTCCATAAAGCTACCCGTCACCAGCGAATCTAGATCGGCTCACCAAGAACGGAGGGGTCCAGGAGAAATTGCTCATTTCACGGACCAAAATGGCGACTATGTGGGGAGCTTGGCGCTACTTTCCCAGGATCACGATGCCCAGGATATAGTGACTTTAGGCGGGGCTATAGCCGTCCGCGTTCCTAGCGACTGACGCGATTGTCGATAAAAGTTGAGGTACAGCAACAGCCCCTCCCAGCCTCCTTGCCGTCGTAGTCGGCATTTTACAATCTGGCCTGTCTGATTCATTGCTTTCATCGACGTAAATACGAGTAACGCCAGATTGTCAAGTTTGGCGGTTCTGGTTTCGGAAAGCGATGACTCTGAGCTTAAAACCGTGTTGTTTAACCGCACCTTATAACTTATCATTCTCAAGTGAGGATAAGTGCCATCACGGCACTCATTGGCCGCGAATTCGAATTCAAATATTCGTCGACGGATTGGTTATTGAAGAGCGCGTATACGTCCGAGTGACGCAGTTCTCGTGTCCAATGATCGAGCTGGGTTCGGCTGACGTGCCTGGGAACCGCGGATGTGTCACAGTGAAAAGGAGAGTTTTCGAAAGAAAGGAGGTAGGAAATAGTTCGCTATATTTACGAAATTTCGTACCGAAAAGAAGGCTTCTGGTTCTCTATCCTTATGTACTAGTTTTCTTTTAACCCCTAAACCCTCGATATGCGATTAGTAAAATCCCAATCTAAAGTCGTTTATTTAAAGCAGCCGAATGATCGGCAATTTTTCCGAGCGGCCAGAGTGCCGTGATGGAACCGGATACCGAGAGAAACTACAGCAACCGCTCCACCGCGATGGTGAAGCTAGGGAGACGGGTCACAACCTTTGGACTTCCGAATGTTTTTCTTCTCTTAGTGTGAGCGTTTGCACAAGCAAAGCACTTGGAAAAGCTACGCCTTCAATTGTACTGCACCGAACTATGGAGACGGAGTAAAGATCAAGTTTGGATAGTCGAACCATATTTTTCTTAGCGCGAGTGTTGGTACAACCGAAGCACTTGGAAAAGCTAAGCCTTCGATAATGCTGCACCGGACTAGGGAGGAGCAGTACTGAGTTTGGACAGTCCAAAGATACACCGCGTCCTGTTTCAAATCCTCGGCGATTTTAAAGAGACGTCCACACAAAGCGAACGTCCTCAAACCTCCAGCGAAAACAAGTAGAAGAGCACCGTACCGTGAACGACTACCCCATTCATATGCAAACACGCGAAGCGAAAGAGTAAAAGTGTGGGCCCCATAGCGACTTCGACGCGGCAGAAAAAAAGAAAGAAAAAGAACAAGAGGGTTCCAATCTCGTACCCTAACGCCGAACACGAAGGACCGTTCAATTCGGGAGTCCAATCCCCCACTCGCCCCTCAAACCAATCTTGGAAGGACAAAGCGCGAAACACTAAACCCAAACACCGGAAACCGACAAAAAGTGCTCCTCCACGAACACTATATACAAAGAAGAAATAAACGCAGCGGGGAGAAGTCGTCGGGGGACAAAAACAAAGGAGCAAAGTCTAACGCTGGGAGGCAAGGAAATGAAATGCAGATCTTGTAAAGTCAGCACGAGTCCGCGGAAAGAAAAGTCATCGTTTTGGGTCCCAAAAGGCGCGGATACGATACTGCGCGTTGTAACGTTGCCGAAGACCCTGGAACCGAATGACATTTCGGGGAACGCTGCGTATATACGGTGGTGCCTTCGGATTAACGGCCCGTCGGATAGTGTCGCGGTCTCGTCTGTATAACAGCCCGACTCGTTACTGCGTGAAGCTGCAGCGCACTACTGATGCAACGTACAACAGACAGTCTGGAGACTGTCTGAGGTGTGTCTTGTGTCCTATCACACAAAAGTTGTCCGCAAACGAAGCAAGAAGGCTTCGAACATGCTTCAGGCATGTCCGCCGATTATTTTGTCGTCGTTTCTGCAGCGAATATCGCGTCTCTCGTATGAGGTATAGGGGAGAGAGGTGTCTGAACGGCACCGCCTCGCCATGGAACAAGCGCTTCGAAGGTTAGCTCACATTCCTGGCAAATGCCCGTGAGGTGCGCAACACAACAGCAGCGCGAGGAACGGTCCTTATTCGCGCGCACGTTTTAAGGGCCATGCCACACTCAACGTATATAAAACTCGCCTGAGTGGGATCCCGGAATTAACCGACAGTGCATGCCCTGTCGGGAAATGCGACGTTCGAAGTTTCGTTGCTTCTTCGTATTGTTTCTTTGTGATCGCGTTCAGCACTAAGGCAAGCACGCGTCTACACGTGTGACAGTTTGCGACGCTCGAGTTTGTACTGCCATAGCCTCCTCTATGCTGACAGAGCCTGGCAGATCGCCACAAGACGCGGCCGCCGAAATTGAAAAGGTAGAGCGCCAGACAACGGATGAGAGGAAAGCCAGGTGACGGGCGCCCCGCTGCGGCGAGACGCCGAAACACACTTCTCCCGAGCGATGGAATGTCCGCTCGTGCTCCTCGCGTTCCTCGCGCTACCTCTTCTCTTCTCGTCGGGTTTGAAAACCATGTTCCGGGTCCCCGCCGCTGCAAAAACTGTGCGCTGACGACCAGGTTCCCCGAGAAATGCTCGGTGCTACCAGATCCTCGCGCCCCAAATCTACCACCGGGCACTCTACGGTTCCGTCGACGAACAGCCAGGCTTTGGGAGTATAGGGAAGGCTATGGTACTATCTAAAACAAGACCTAACGAGTCCCCATTTCACAGCGCCCTCTGGGCAACGCAGGAGGACTAGTAGACACTTTTTTAGAAGTCCAAGTCGTCGCCTGTCCGCCATTGCTCGATCACGTGTTCCGAGCACGTATTGGACACGAGGGTTGCGTCATCGATCAGCGCGAACTCGGCTCAGCTAGTATTGGAAACGAGTGTGATGTCAGCGCTTGGCGAGGACTCGGATCCAATCACACGCTACGCGTCAAAGCAATGGCGACCGCCGATGTTGCTCGATGGACTTTTGAAAAAGGGTCTATTGGCGATCGTGACAATTCGAAAACGCGACCTTCTGAGCTTTCGATCAGGTGTCAGGAAGCTCATGTGATCGCTCTGTGGCGGACTATTTTAACGCTCCTGGGGCTCTAAGCTATAGTCTCACGGCGAGAAAGTCGGCGAGATTTCCGACCGTCGCAATAGGCCAGCGCCAGGGCCAAGCGCGGCGCGGGACAATCGCGGCGGTCAGAATTCTCGCAGACATTCTCGTCGAGTGTCCAGCTTAAAATCCCTGGAGGACGGGGAAAAAAAACACACATCTCCCGCGATTTAAGATACAACTTAGGATAACTGGCAACCAAGAGTTAAAAAACCAAGATGGCTGAAGTCTCGTTGCTCCGAAGCGTTCTTTATTCGGAAGCTCTCCACGGTACCGCTATCACGGGTAGGAACGCACGTCGAACGAGGCACCGTCACGGGGCTTCTCTCCGCACGGCGCCGACGAGAGCCCCGGAAAGGTTCTACAAAGGAAACCTCACCGGCGAAGAACAGGAGGAGCGCCGAATTAACGCGCGCGAGGGAACGGGATAGGGGCTGCAGCGAAACACGAAGGTTCGCCCGCGCTGCGCCGCTGCTTAAAATGCCATTATGCAAAGCTGACCCGAGCCAATTCCTTCGCCGTCCTCGACGACCCGCGAACGGACGCTCAGCGCTGCCGTCGACTGGACGAGAAAGAGGGAGCCCAGATGGAAGAGAAAAAGCAACTCAAACCACGGAGACCGTTTGCCATTGAATGGCGGACGTTTCGCGCCCAAGCGCTTCGTTCTCGAGGGGCGAGGAGGAAAGCGGGTGTAGACGCTTCCAGGCGATCGACGCTTTCATCACCTCCTTGCAGCTCGTATTGCAAAAGCGTAAGCCACGTGAACCCCGATCCGTTGGAAGCACTGCGCAATCTAGGCACGCTAGGACGAGCAGTCGGAGATAAGGGGCAGAGACCCGGCATCCAATTAAGAAGGCAAGCGCACGCGGCTCAGAGGATCGCCATTTCGAGCGGAGAAGAGAAGAGAAAGCGAGTGTAGAACGTAAACGATCGAGAGGTCACCGTAAAAAAAAGAAAAACGAAAAGATTCACGGAAAAAGAGGTAACTAGGGAAATGGGAAAAAACTCGGGAGAACGCAAACCGTCTTCTCGAGACGTCCGTCGCGCCACCAAGTAGCTAGATCGAGAACTAAACCCTCGGGGACAATAGTGCAACCGCCTTTTTATCTCCTCATTGAATGCATTTTTCATTCATTGCTAACAACACGAATAGATCAATCTCAGCAGCCAGTTTGACTACGCCTCTGCTGCTGCAACGTATCGAGGGAGCTAAAAACTGAGGTCTCGCCGCTAACACGTCACACAAAGGACAGTCTGGAGACAGGAGGCCCGTTTCTTTTTTGTATTCGTACTGTCTGTTAAACTGGTCGTACAAAAAAAAAACTGTCTGTGAACGACGAAAATAATCCCTGGAAAAGGGGAACAAGAGGGACAATGAATAAACACAAATCTCCAAACACAAGTAAGGGACTGCTGCGCCAACATTTTTTTTTTTTTCATTATATATAAACAGCTAAAACACCGTGACTGTGTTTTAAAACTTCTACAACTTAACAATCTCAGTCCAAGATAAGCGTTTTGCACTTTGGCGTTCGAAAACCTCCTCGTGTCTAGGGGTTTTCTACGTGTAGTCACGTGACATGACCGTCCGGAATATCTGCAGGATCCACTTGGGTAAGATTTGGAACACAGCCCGTGGCTTATGTACGATGTATGGGCAGTGTGGCAGCGGATTTCAGTATTTTCGCACGTGTGGAAGCCTCGCTGCTGCTCCACTTGCGCAGGGCTCGAGACGGCACATGTCATGTACTGCCGTCTGCCTCCTGTGAACTAAAGTTAGGGCGGCGTCAAGCACGAGCCGAGCGCTAAGTGAGATCAGTCTAATGTTTATTCGTGTTTCTGACACAGCGCTCGGCTGACGTAGCCGAATGCTCGAATGCTCCAACCCGTGAAAAACCCAACCAACGTTACGAGATTAGCTCAGTTACGGCGGAGCCGTGTATGGAGAGAGTTTGCTCATTCATTGGGAGCTACAGGAGGCAAATAAGGAGGCGCTATTGGCACAAAGCTGATAGCGCCGATATTCGAGTGTGGCCAACCAGAAGCCGGAAATTTTACCCTGGTAGTGGTCGCGAGTAACGAAATTAATAAGCGCGTCTGAGTAAAGCGCCCTTCACACACCTGCAACCGAGTAGGACGGAGAGAGACAAAACCGGTTTTTAAGCCTCTTGCTACGGCGGAGGACCTGCTCCGCAGCAGCGCACCCTGTCTCTCTCGGTCTTACTCGGTTCCAAGTGTGTGAAAGGCCCTTAACTCCCGGTGACAGAAAATATGGTGCACGTGATGTTCCAATCAGAGTCATCCAAAATCATGGTGGAACAGTGCGATAAGTGCACCGATCTAAATAATCATGATGCCAGGCGCCGAAGGCCGGGAATCTGCCGTCCAAGTGGTCACACTCGGTCCGAGCGAAATAGATTTGAGCGGTACATTCGTTTCTTACATCTTTCTGCATGATAATGATCGAAACAGCACGTGCACCCGATTTTCAACCGTGAAGAGTTACTACATTTAACCCTTACGCTCTCATTAAAAGTGTTTCTCGCCATCACCGCCAGGGAATTCTTTTCGGCTCCTGGTTGGCCAAGAGAGCATGCCAAGCCCTCTATCTGCGTCTGGTGCACGCCCTCGCTTTGCCCGCTCCTGCCATTGACCGAACTCTCTCTAGACACGGCTGTGAGTTACGGAACTGCCCATATATGCTGCTTGAACTATAGTCTCTTGATAAAGGCGTTTTTCAAAAGTACCGTCAACCATTGTTGTCAAAACGCGCAAGACACGCGCCACGAGCGGGTGCTCCGCCGCCATTAACTTCTAAGGGCCGCTCATTTCAGTGCTGGGACGTCATTTGCTTCCAAGGGTCGCTCGCGACACGGGCCTTGTGCACTGGCGCATTTGACACTATACTTGCAAGACAAACGCAACCCCATAGAAGGGCTTTAGCTTGTACCTCTGGCTTGAACGACCAGAACCCCCCTCTTCCCCTGCCGCTCACCTCCCGTCCTTCGACGAGCCACCGTTTATCGGGGGGAAGGCTTCTATGGTAACTGCAGTGTATTATATGGGATACGGATGTTTTAAAGCACAGCGTCTGGATGGCGTTTAACCGTATACTCATACATAGTTTTAAAACGAAAATCTAGATGGCGCTTCAAACGACGGGAGGCTAAGGTCCCTCTCTATCCTGTGAAAAATGGCTATATTCATTGTTGTGGAAATGCGCGAGACACGTGCCCACGCGCCATTTCTCAAACACATATTTCTGCATGTGCTCATTTCCAACTGGGTGGCATATTGCTACGGCAGATTACGATATCCCTGGTTTCGCATTACGTCTCACCGCAGCCAGGGGCGGATGCAGGAATTTCCTGAGGGGGGGGGGGGGGGGGGGGTCAGGAGTTGGTCAGCGTACCATATGTTTAGGAACCCCCTCCCGCTCTCCTTCGTTTTACGCCCTAAATTTAACACATGCAGAAATCAAGAGGGGGGTCAGGACATCCGGACCTCCCCCCCCCCCCCCTCTTTCTATATCCGCCAATAAACCGCAGCCAACCAAGCGTGGCCAAGTAGTGGATCACCGTGGCGTTCGTCGTCTTTGGGGGTATGCTATCGACGGCTAGACCGATCACACACAGGTAAGGTTCTTGTTTTCCTTTTTTTTTTTTTTTTTTTTTTGTGCCACGATGATGCGTTATTTGACGCCCGCCAGATTGGCTTCCATCGGATCGTATGCCACTGTCTGCGGTCCAAGTTGGCCAGGTGGGCGAACATTTTTGTAATGAGCCGCCGCAGACTGTCGCCACGAAGCGTCGAAAACGTAGGCGGGGAGGGAGGTCAACACGCGCCTCAGTTAGTCGCTAATAAGGGGGGAGGGGCGGGGGGGGGGGGGGGTGAGGGGGGGGGGGTGTAGGTTAAACGGTTCATCTTGGTCCTAAATTTGTATCTCAAGTACTACTGCATGCTTTATTGGAAAATGTTATGTACTGAATGGATACACCCTTGGGCTCAACTTTCTGTTGTTCTCTTAGTAAAGCATTTTTTTTACATTTTTAGTAACGGAGCGTCAAATCGCAAGCTGAGTTCCAGCTTTTAATGTACCTTTTCTCAAAAAAAAAAAAGACTGTAGTTTACAATTTCCTGTAACGCCGGTTAGAGGGCAGCTCTTGAGGAGGAGGAGGGAAGCGTAGTGAGGGACAGGTGACTCCTTGAGGTCAAGTGACCTCAGGGTGGGTCGTGTGACGTCAGGGGGGTCTCGTGACCTCGGGGGAGGGGGTCACGCGAGGTCACGTGACCTCAGGGGGCCACGTAATCTCAAGGGGTCACGTGACCTTAGGAGGTCACGTGACTTTAGGTGGGTCACGCGATCTCAGGGGGTCACGTGGCCTCGGGAGGTCACGTGACCTCAGAGGTTACGTGACCTGCGGGTCACGTGACATGAAGGAATTACGTGACCTGGGGGGTCACATGACCTTGAGGGTCACGTGACCTCGCGGTAACGCCGACGCCGACGGCGATGGCAACGGCGACGGCAACGCCGCTCAAGCCGGAAACGGGCCCCTAAGAGCTGCGCTCTAAAATAGGATGCTCCTCTAATTTGGCACACATCTTCCACATGCTACTGGCTTTGAACTGAACCTTGTGGGCACCCTGGCGGCTCCCCAGTCATGTTGCCCGACTGCGAGGCAAAGGTGCCGAAGTTTTCCCGCGTGGCGGCGACGTCACGCCAGCCACGCGCACATCGGATGCGCCGCCTTGATAAGGCAGATCAGAGGCGGCGCACGGAGAGTCGCTGCCTGGACTCCGGCAGCGCCGGTAGCAATGTTAATCGTCTTGTCCATGTCCAATTAAATGTAGTTTCTTGTTGTTGAAACCGTCGGCTCCGTGTTATTCCTCCGGGTCGGGTATGCAGCAAGGCAAACCGACCACAACCTAAGAATAATAAATTTAAACATGCATGCATGCGAGAAAAAAAAATATTACAACGAAGCTGTTAAGGGCTAGTTTCCCCAGGATCGTGTCCGTCCTCAAATAACCTGATGACACAGAACTTTGGACAGCTATCGCCATCTATGAGCAACGGCGCCAACCTTTCCGCCTTTTCACTCTGGCTTGTCGACCCGCGGCCGGCCGTTACTTCATTTTCACCATAGCACAGCTTAGCTGGCCTTCCTTCTTCACCAGCGTGGAAAGGCTGCAAGTTTTTGTCCTTTCTTGTCATGAGCCATTACAGGAAACTTTTTTTTTAAATTATATTTAGCGTCATAATGTAGTAAATTTTGAAATGTTTGGGTTCAAACTGCCGGCAAGGTATTTTACTATAAGCTGTAAAGCGTTTAGTGTAATCGGATAAGTAGTTTCCCAATAAAGGTACATCAAAGTTCCAAAAATTTTAAAAAATATGTCACTTTGAGAAGAACACAATTATATGTCTCCACAATTGCAAATGGTCGGGGAGGGCGGATTTCGGCTACGTATTTAAGTGGCTTGGAGTGCTCGTTCGCTCTTGCCACTTTCTGGTTTTGTTCCCCGGACTGCATACAATTTTTTAACACTAAACCTGCAAAATCGATTTTTTTTTTGGTTAGGTTAGGTTAGGTTAGGTTAGGTCCCCTTTAAAGGGGCCCACCAACAATTTTGTGACCGGTTTGAAGTTCGCGCTGAAACGGAGCTTCATGAAAGCAGGAACACCGAGCAAAAAAAATATTACAGAAATTCGCAATATTTTGTGAGTTATTAGAAAACTAAATATACACCAACTCATGTTTACAAACAAACCGGAGCGCCCCTAGCGGACGCCACCGGCGCCGCGCATGCGCGGTGGATGGTGGGCAAGAAGCCCGCCGTCGCCCATAAACAAACCATTGAATTGCGTTGTTGTCGGCGTCGGTGGGAGTCCCCGTGCTCTTTTTTGCGTTGGAATTGTTGATTCTACGTCCTCCTAACAATGTCTGACTACTCGAGCGGCTTCAGCAAAACTAACGAGGCAAAACTTTGCGTGAATAATGTGACGCGCGGCGATTCATTTCACGTGGACGCCGCAGAATGGGCGCTAAAGCCTGACTCCCATGATGAGATTCTGCTCGCTGTTTTCAGACGCGACGTTGCTCGGACTGCAAAAGCGTGGACCGTATCTGAGATGGAGGACGTCGATACTGAAAACCGCAAGTAGAATCGGGCATTAGAATTCGGTGATGGCCACTCGTAACAATAATGATCAACATCTTCTTGTATCTGTTTACACTTAGCACTTACCCCAACTAAACTTCAAAAGTGTTTTGAGGCCTGCACTTAGTTCGTATCGCAATTACCGGGTCAACGTTTGGTTTACGGGCCGCTGTCGTTTGAATGAGCTGACGACAAAAAGCAGCCAAGTTTGAAAGAGCAGACGACAGTTCGAACGCATGCGTAATGGAGTACGGGCAAGCACCGCGTCCCGCGTCAGCAAACCATTCGAATGTCACGTTGTCGGCGTCTGTGTGAGTCTGCATACTCTTTTTAGCGTTGGAATTATCGATTCTACTTCCTCATCGCAATGTCTTGCCACTTTAATAGCCTGAGCAAAATTATCAAGGCTCGTTACGCCGCTAAACATTCCGTAAATACTTTGACGTGCGGCGATTCATTCGCATGAACGCCGCAGAATGGACGCCAAAACCATGATGAGATTCTTCTAGCTATTTTAGGTAGCCACGTCGCTCGTGCTGCAAAAGTGTAGAAGGTAGGGCGACGATCGACGTCGATACTGAAAATCGGAAGCGGGAACAGACCAAGCGTAACAAGTCGGTGATGGCCACCGGTACCAATGATCAACATCTTGTATCTACTGTTTACACCGAGCCTACTTAAGTCTTTTGAGGCCTGCAATTACTTCTTATTGCAATCACAGGGTCAAAGTTTGTTCTACGGGCCGCTTTTGTTTGAACGAGCAGACGACAAAAAGCAGACAAGTTTGAAAGAGCAGACGAGAGTTCGAACGATCAGGCGGCCGTGTGAATTTGAAGACGCACTGAACCCGCGGGTGGTTCGGACAACTTGGCGGTTTTCTCTCGTTCATGTTGGAGCAAAGCAAATACATCTGGCGACCACAAAGTGTTGCCCGCACACGCAATCGTAGTTCGACAGCGTCTGGTTTGCCCTTTTCACGGCTACTATCCACGTTCTCGGACGAACGGAGGGGGCAAAAACACATGAACACTGATCTTCAAACCTTTCCAGACTCTCTTGGTACAGCCCCCGTCGCAGTATTTTTACAAAAAGGCAGGTTTTTTGTCTCGTTTCTTTCAAAGAAACACAAGAATGCATGTCTGGCACGGCGACTTCTGCCCACCGCCCTAGACCGGAAGTGCGTCCGGCGCGCCACCACCGCGGCGTGACGTAGGAGAGTTGAGTTGGTGTATTGCAGAAAACAACTTTAAATAAGCAAAACATTGCGCTTCATGACGTAAAATGAAACAGTTTAGCGATTGGAGCAAAGCGGTTGGCCAATTGGAGCAAAGCGCCGGCCCGGGCGATTGGAGCAAAGCGTCGGCCCGGTCGGCTCGTCGGCCATTAGGCCTAGCTGCAACCATCGTAGCTTTGGGATCGGGTTGCCATCATCGGTGAATTTACCGGGCTTATTGGATTTTGAGTGCGGAGCTGGGCGTCGCGTCGTACGAGGACACTCCATGCAAGCGCCGCGACGCGTCTCTGCCTCGGTCCGCTTCGAGTGCCGCGGAAGACTCGTCTCCCGCAACTCCGCCACCGGAGCCACCTCGGCGAGTAGGAGCTACAAACTGGTGAGCGGTCCCGTTTGGCAAAAGCTGGGTCCCGTCGCCGCACTTCACTCGAACAGTGAAAAGTCTGTAACAGCACTAAAAGAAAATAAGGGTTCCCCTGGCTCCTCTTACTGCTTTTAGTTGACCGGGACCGGGGGCGCACAAGTAAAAATAAGATGCGCGTTGTCTGCATGGATCACTTGTCGTCTGCTCGCGATGGTACGTCGCGGACGCCGCTGGGAGGCGCGCATGAGCGACAAGGCGTTGTTTTCGCCCTTTTTGAACTTTACTTTGCAACTTTATTAGCTCTATAAAAATGACTTGTTAGAGAAATAATGACGGTTAACGTGTGATATACTTTATTTCGCTTCAAAATTTCCTGGGACGGCTCTCGCCAATCACGGAACCCAGAGAATGTGACGTATAGTAAAAGGGAGGGCCGTTATGCCTGCGCATGCGGCACCTCGCGGCGCCACCGTCGGAGGAGGTGTTTCCGAGTTGTCAAATTAAAATATGATGTGCTAATATTTTCAAACTCTTTCGTTGTCCACTGGGTTTCCGGGACCACTAGCGTGTAGAAACCGCAAAAAAAAGTAGATGCTCAAATACTGTTGGAGGGCCCCTTTAAGGAGTATGCATCAACGCGCTGTTTGCAAAATAAGCCCACGATTGCCCCACATGCAGCTGTGGGGGATGGGGGGCTGCGCGCATGAACCAAATTCGGGAGATGTGATATGGCCGCGCATGCGCAGTGCCGACAGCAGCGCCACAGCGGTCTCGTGACGTCACAGCTGATCAGTTGGTGTATCCGTAGGTGCATGTAAACGGTAAATATTATTAAAACGTGCCTGCGCCAAAACACTATCGTCGGTGTAATGAGGCGTAATTAATGCATAAACAAAACCAATTAACGAAAATCGAGTCGAGAACGTTTTCGTCTCGCACAAATGATTAAACAGAATAATGTATTTACTGCCTAATTAAAAATTATATATATATATATATATATATATATATATATATATATATATATATATATATATATATATATATATATATATATATATATATATATATTCATTTATTTATTATGGCGGTCAGATCATTAAAACGAGTATTAATTAATAATACACCGCTCCGCCAAGCGATTTTTCGAAGCCCTTCGTTAGTTAGCTTGACGGGACCGCTTTTGGGGCGCAGTAATGAATTAGGAGAGGTATCGACAGAAAGGATAATTATATCGTCGAAGCGTGCATAGAATAAAGAACAAAAGAAAGGAAACGGGAGCGGAAGCAACTTAACGAACGTAATCGCAGTTAGGGTACTAAAATAAAAATTGCTGGAACGTAAGAAAGCTTAAAGGAAAACGGGAGGCAACGAGAAATAAATTGGAGAAATAGAGGCAGAAAAAGATAAAAATATGGAAACAAGAAAGAAAGAACAAAGAAATAACGTTCCATGCCGACATATACACGTTATTCCATAAAAGTAACTAAATACCGTTCCTCTTTACTCGCTCATAAAGTAACTAAATACGTAACTTGTTACCGATTCTCGAAAGGAACGCGTTTCTTTACCTCGAAAGTAGCGACTTAATTTTCTCGTCACTTTGACGACCAAATACACAGCTGCTGCTGTTTCATGGTTCATTGTTTTCTTTGCAGTAGTGGTTGCACTTGAGCAGTAGCTGCTTCTCCAAGTTTTCATCAGTTGTGTTTCCCCGTTTCCTTGAGAATACATCTCCGTCGACGATGAAGAGACGTTTTACCGACGCGCTCGAAGGAACGGCAGTCTTGTGCGCTTCAGGAAGAGCTGGTGAATCTGGGATTCCCCTCTCTCTTTTGTTGCTCTGCTTCTAAAGTTCCAAGTTGGCGATGGGTTCTGGGGGGTGCCTTCCCGTATTCGCAACCTGCGGGTTTATATGTGGTCTGTACACGAAATTAGAAGGTTCAACCAACGAACCTTACTGTGTTCTCTGGGTGAAGGACATTCCCAGCTGTAGGGTTCGATCAACGTGTTCAGTGATAAACGTTGCTATACTCTCATACTGCTGAGTTGTTTTTCGCTTTGTCCAGCTGCCTGTGTCGCAACAGACGCTTACTCAAGTTAGCATTAAAATGAGCCTGTTTAAACTGGGTTGTACACATAACTCTTCAAAGGTAACAAAATACCGTTATTCGTTACTCGACCTTAAAAGCAGCTAAGTACGTCACTCGTTCTTTTTCTGAAAAGGTAATTAAATAGGTTACTCTTTACCGAACGAGTAGTAGATACTAGTAACGACTCACGTATATGTCTGGTTCCATGTCACAACCCGAGAGAAGGCATCTGCCTCTGGCCCCGAGGGCAAAAATAAACAAATAAATAAATGTACCATAAAACAAAAAGAAAAAAAAAAACTTTTTACGCATCATTAATGCGCTGCGCGAAGTAGTGCTTAGGAGATTTGCTCGCTGAAGGAAGAAACGATGCTTTAAGCGTTCGAAACGTGTACGACTTCAAAAAAAAAAAAAAAAAAAAAACAATAAGCTAATCTAAAATGCACCCACATACAGATGGCTTTTTTTTTTTTTTTTTTTTTTTTTCAAATACGGATAAAACAAAAAACCGTTAAAGTTACATTTGGCGGACAGCGGAAGTGAGTTATACGGTCAGGCGGACATTTTGTTCAAGAGAGAATGCAACTAAACGATGACTAATTAATGAAAATTCACTAATTAATTACTCCTTAGGTTAATTAGAAATTTTAGGGCCTCCTTTTATATTGAAGAAATGGAGGCAATCAATGTTGAAGGCCAGCCCAGTTAAAAAAGAAAATCTGGGATGGGGCAGGCAGTTTGAGTTATTTGTTGTCGAATTTAATAATGGAAATCTGTCGATACCGAAACTAGACGCGCGATGCCCACCGGGAGGACAACTCTTATTTGGTGCCGGAGGGTCACGTGTTAATGACGAAATTTAGGTCACAGCGCGCAGGAGGTGACTGTTGTCGGTGCTCGGTGGCTGGCGAACTAAAGCGCTAAACCACCTCATCGGCCGCGACAAGTTGCTTTGCTTTACTGCGCCATATCACTGAAAAAGACCTGACCCTCCGGCGTCAAACGAGAACTGTACTCACGGCGGGCATCGCGCCTTTGGTTTCGGTATCGACAGATTTACCGAAACAAAATCGTACAATTAATAAGTCTAACTGTGTGCTCGAACCGGGATTTTTAAAAATTGGACTGGCCTTCAACATTGACTGCCTTTATTTCTTCAATACAAACGTGTGCCCCGAAACGTCTAATTGAAGAGGAATTTGTGGATCTCCGTTCATTATTTATCTTTTAATTGCATTCTGTCTTGAACATGATAGGGAATTTCAGCAAATCGTTACCGTGTTCCGCGTACCGCACGACCGGAACCTTTGAAGTATGCTTTTAAGCGCGCGCTCAAAAGCATGCTTCGAAAGCGCATGCTTCGAGCAGGTTTTCTAAAAGTTCTCAGTGTCCGCCTGGTTTGTAATTCCCTTGCACAAACCAGATTTGCCTAGTTTTCACTTTTTTTCTTCGATATTTGTATTTCATTATTTAAAAGAAAAAAACACTTGTGGACAAATATTTTCGACAGCTAAGACCTTAGTAGATGACACAGCTGGGTGTATGGCGTCGTAAAATATCAGCATAAAATGAAAAAGACCATTCCAGTTGCATTAGTTCTGTCACGCAGGAAATCACCAAAAATGTCTTTTATTTGCGTGTTTTTGTCTCCAAAAATAATACTGCAATGCTTCTTTTTTTTTTTTTTTAACGTTTCGTGAATTTTTCTTCTTCTTTTTGCTGTAAAACATTAAAGAAGCAATAAAACGCAGCAATTGAGTCGTGACTATTGTCCGGAATAGCGCCTACGCAGGCTGCCACAGCCCACTGACGAGAAAACCCACAGCCCAGCACAATCGGGCAACGCCGACGTACTCTCAAAATCAGGGACGCGTGCTGTAAATCGCTTCGTTCGAGACTGCCAGTGGAAAGGTCTATAGACATGGTCTTCACAAGATATGTGGATTATTTGGACTCCATAACTTGCGTAACTCACTACAGTTACCAGGGCCTGTTTGCTCGAAGCGCTAACCGCGGCTAAAGTTAGCCGTAGTAGAGGGATTTTGAAATCACGTGACTGGCTCGGTAGGGATGCGGGGAAACATGGCGGTGCCCCGGTGAGTGAGCGCCGCTCGCTTTAAAACTAATATGTGGTTGTAGCTGCAATATCGGGCGTGTTAGCCAGCAACGAATGGTGCAGGGGGCTTTGGCTTTGCCTTACCTCACTTAAATCGCAAAGCATGAGCAATGTCCTCGCCGCATTTTTTAGATAGTCTCTTGATTCTGGCGATTCCTAAGCCTAAATGAACGCGATAATTGTCGGCATGGCAACGTCCTTGGAAAGCGGATTGCCTTGACTCAATCGCCCGGGTATTGATAGCACACAAAAGCAGACAACATTCCAATTGACCTTTTTCTAAAATTTCCCAAGCACCGAGGTGCATGCTACGAGTGTAGTTACACGCGTTGCACGTGCTGGCGTCTGCAGTAGTAATTCTTCTAAAGCAAAAAGTCTAAAACAAATTTTGCCTTGCACGCGGGTTCGCCAAAACCTTATTATGATTATTTACTTCGAATCTTTTATAAGAGGCAGGCCAGCGCGCGCGGACCGTAGAATTACACTTTCAGCGTTCTTCTCGATGCTTGCGTAATTTATAAAAAGGTCTATTGGGATGCTGTCTGCTTTTGTTGCTATCAATATCCGGTCGATTGAGTCAAGGCAATCCGCTTTCCGAAGACGTTATCATGCCGACAATTATCGCGTTCATTTAGGCTTAGGAATGGCCAGAGTCGAAAGGCTATCTAAAACATGCGGCGAGGATATTGCTCATGCTTTGCGATTTAAGTGAGGTAAGGCACAGCGAAAGCCTCCTGCACCATTCGGTGCTGACTAACGCGACCGGTATTGCAGCTACAACGATATATTAGTTCCAAAGCGAGTGGCGCTCACTCACCGGGACACCGCCATGTTTCCCCGCATCCCTACCGAGTCCAGTCACGTGATTTCAAAATCCCTCTCCTAGGTACTGCGGCTAACTTTAGCCGCGGTTAGCGCTTCGAGCAAACGCGGCCCAGGTAAAATTTCCAGATCCCGAGGGGCACGCGTCTGCCGCTTGTATGCGGGTCGGGGTCCCACAAACGACGACGTAATGCGCATAGGCGGTACTGATATAAAGCTACATGTAAGAAGAGCACAAACACCACACGAAGGGACTTTAGTTGAAACCGCTTGTCAACGGATACGACGAGCAAGCACACTCTCGCACTATAACGCCGTCTATGCCCTAGAACACGTCCGACTTGAGTGCGACTAGACTGAGTCTCGTGATGCTCGCAAGATCGAATCTACCCCTTATGTAGGAGAAATGGCCGCTTATAACATTGTGAAAGGTTTTTTCGAGCTAACAGTGGAAGAATGACGCGCAAAAAGCTTTAAACACAACGTGTATTTAGCCACGAGATGATGGCGGCCGGTCGCGCACCGCGGCAGGGACCTTATACGAAGAGCGGATTAGAAAGACCGGTCGAGGCCGGTGTTATTCGAGGACAATACCGACTTGAGCCATTTCAGTGTGGAAATACCGTCGCCCTACGGCTTGATCCATCCTCGAGGTTCCAGGGCTCTTTCGCCGCTGTCGGCAGTGCTTCTCTCCGTTCCGCGCTGTAAAGAACGCGCACTCCCAGAAAAGGTGCGCGAGATTGGGTGCGGTTTTCGCCCTGCAGTGCATGCTTGCACTGCCGAGGACCCGTATCAAAGTTGGCATCCTTCTTCTTGCTTCACCGCATCCCATCTTCCCGGATATCGGTACCGGGGAAACTATGGAAATCCTTTCCCAGGGCGGAATTTGCTCCGGAAAGCTCTCCAAATCCTCCCTGATCTTTTTTTCCGGAGCTTCGTTAAATCTCTCCCAGCCGGCGCATGTTTCAGCTTGAGCTCCTATACTTCCTCCTGTTGCTTTCGACGCTTTTCGAACATCGGGAAGGTTACACACTAGATTTACTTATCTATTTATTTCAGATAAACTCGAGGTATTGATAGGGGGGAGAGAGATATATAACATTAACTACAAACTGCAGATATTAGTGATGGCAATCTTAATCAAATCAATATCAGTGATGTTAGCGATTGAGGCGGGAGGCCGGTTCCAGAGTCTCTATGTTTAAGGCTGCAAAAATGTTGAAATAACGAAGTTCTCAAATTCGGAATACTTATGGCCACGATCAATGCGAGCAGAGGTATAGAAAGGTGGAAGTGGTTTCCGACGAAGGACAGCTTTTTGGTGATATATTTTATTGAAAAGACGCAAACGAGATATTTTTACGGCGGTGAATTAGAAACGGCAGACCCAGAGTGCTTTTCACGGTAGAAACGCGGGCAGTGAGATGATGGTTTGTCAATATGAAACGAGCTGAGCGGTTTTTAGTGGATTCAGTAAGAGCAATTTAGTGATGAATGAGCGGAGTCCCACACAGCAGCAGCATATTCTAATTTTGGACGGATTAGAGTTGCCGCTCTTCCAGTTTAACGTTCTTGAGCAGCACCTCGACGCAGCTTCTAGCATCGTTGAGCAGGGTCTCGAGTTCCTCACATCACGTCTCGTGACATGGTTCAGCATCGTAGTCTTTGTACTGTACGAGCCAGCGACTTGAATACTCTCCCTCCGTTCCTCTTTCCCTCCCTCCCTCCCTCCCTCCCTCCCTCCCTCCCTCCCTCCCTCCCTCCCCCTCCCCCTCCCGCCCCCGGTCTGTGTGCGCTCCCATTTATGCGTGTAGGTACATCAAGACGTACATACGGTGGTCGTAAGTGTTCCAGCGTTACCCCCGATAGATGTCGCCAGTCTGCTAGTGTGTTAAAGAGGTAATGAAACGATTATTGGGTTGCAATATTCATGACTTTGCAGAGGCGCACCGGTCCTAGTCGGGCCCAAGTATATTCGCACAGACCGCCGCTCATTTAGAAGCTTCTTTGTCGCGGTGAAATTGCGAGGACAAAAGGGGAGTATTTGTTTCAGTCTTGCCTTCGCAAAACTTGATGACGTAATTGTGGGATCGAAACCACCCGCCGAACGAAAGCCGAGCGCGGCTCATGGATCGGACACGAGAACTACGTGAGCACTCGACTACGGCTCACAACAATCAAAGCATCGGCGGAAACTCGGGTAGTGTCTCGTGTCCAACTACTGCGGTGATGAAAATAGCCGAGTTCTTACAATACTTGGAGCTCAGCACGCGTTTTTTTTTTACTTTGCTAACCGCAACGCGCGGCTACGATTAACGTTGGCAGCATAGGATATAGGCAGCAGACCACGTGGCCGCCTGTTCTGGCTCCGAGTTGAGGGGATGAACGAAGCTAAGATTTCTCGAATTTATTTGCCCGCTGCCATTGATTAGAAAAAAAAACTGAGGAAAGTTTATTCGGTTATTGACGCGAGGGAGTAATCCTGAATAATGTTTAGCGAAAACAGAAAAATCGATTCATGGCCCCTTTAAGTGTTTACCAGGGTACGCAACGAACCCCAGAAAATGAGAGTTCGTTGACCGCTCCCTGCGCGTATCGAGAGATGTCGCCACGAGTGACAACCATCTCTAACTTATTTTCCCACGAACACGTCCGCCGTTGACGCTGGCAAGTTTGTTGGTCTCATTCTTTCTGCAAGAAGGCAGGTACGGCTTGACATTTCCCTAGGTAAGATGCACAATCTAATATCCGAAGTTGTTCGAACGTCTGGCAACACTGTGCGCTGCCATCTTTGTTGCGTCGAGATTCCTCCGCTGTTTGTTGTTTTCGTAGACTAGCCAGTATACAGTCAAGGCCTATTACTCGCCGTCATCGATCCTCACCCACACCTGCGAGCTAAGGGGGCGATTCACACAGTTGCGTTGAGTCCAACCAAGGGTTGCTATGGCAACCGCTGCGTCGCACCCCGGTTCGTTGGAGCCGACGCACCTGTTGCCATAGCAACCCTAGCGCACTCAGTCGGACTCAACGCAAGTGTGTGAATCGGTTTTCGCTGGTTTCTCGCCGCAACCAACATGGCGGACTTTAAGTGCCGGCAAAAGTACGGGCGCAAAAGCCCGGTTTTCGAACGAGCTTTCTGTGCGCGAGCGAAGGATTCTTCACAACTATGCTTTCGCGCCGTGGCCTTTGCCAATGCCGAAGCCAAGTGGTGA
The DNA here is from genome assembly GCF_016920785.2 of Ixodes scapularis. Classification (NCBI taxonomy): domain Eukaryota; kingdom Metazoa; phylum Arthropoda; class Arachnida; order Ixodida; family Ixodidae; genus Ixodes; species Ixodes scapularis. Next base: position 43,734,004 of record NW_024609838.1, on the reverse strand, counting down.
GAGGGAGCATGCTCTTCGGCGCCCCACGAGATGGCGCTGCGCATTTCGTATGCGGTTCATTGCACATTCGGTGAACGTTTTGAGCTTTCTGAGTGCAGGCGCCGATTTCGCCGGCTCGTGTTACAGCGCTAAGGTTCATCCTAGACACTCTGAATATCCTTTGAGCGATACCTGCCGCCCGTTACATTTAGTCTAGTCACCCTACCGTTCTGGTAATTTTCCCTACGCCCCTTCCCGTCACGAGCGAACGACTTTTTATCAAGAAATCGTGATTCCTCCGTTCGGTCAACAAGCACGTCTGCTCGCTCCCTCATCCGCAGCGCTAACAAAGGCGTAGGCACAAGCGCGGGGCCTTTTGAAAAGTGCCTTTTCTGTACGAGTTCTCGCACACACTTATATCGTGCTACGTCCACGTTTGCCGCCCAGTAGCAGCGGCACAGTGTGCGCAAGCACACGCGAACGCATACTAGTGAAAACGAAGCACGCGAAGATGATGAATGCGGGCTCTTAATTTCCCGAGCGGTCCATAAAGCAAACTCATCCGCAGTGTGCTCCGTTGGCTGTATTTATTATTAGATATTTTTTTTTTTGCGGGAATATCTTCGTGTTTACGCACCACTGCATACTTTGTTTCACCTCAACGCTGGGGCGCTGCGGTCCCTACGAGCCATTCCAGCGCTGCGACTGTACCACGTGACTGTGCGCCCCCACGCGTCGCTGCGCCCATCCAAAAGGTCACGTGAGACCTGGAAGGTTTGGGAACGGCTTTAGTGGCTCGTAGCGTTTTCTGCGCTTTGTCTGAAGGAGGTGAAACGAAGTGCTGCTGGTGCTCTTTTTTTTTTTTTATCGTCTCTTGGCACGACGGGAAGAGGCGCGTAGAAAGAAAAAGAAGAAGATGAAAAAGACAGCATAACATTCCCCAGAGAAAAGGGGTGGATGGTATAGGTCCACCGAAAGAAAGCTTGGGAACGCGAAATAATAGGTGAAACGAAAACAAAAATAAGAAGTGGGTTAGGGAGGAATGAATACGCAACTAAAGGTGCTCCATCTCTTTCGTTTGCACTTCCTTCTTCCGTTTTTATTTTTGAATTTCTGTTCGCCACTTTTTTATACGCACTCCCTTAGGTGATATTTTTCTCCCTATCACTTTTTTTCTCTTCTTTTTTTTTTTGTCCTTGGCGCTTTCTGTCGTTTAGGTGAGTTATTTTTCCTCTCCTGGAATTCGCGCGTTCATATGCGTACATAGGTGCAATTTCTTTCAGCTCACTAACTCGGTGAAATAAATAAATGCGACTTCGTTCCTTATCCTGTCGTTCTTTTCTGTCGTCAGCGCAGTTTCGGGTACTTCTACAATTATAAATAAAGCTCAATAGTGATTTCGCTGTCTGTAGTACACACAGGAGGGTGCAAGGTTAAACGAGTAAACACGTGCCTGTGGGTGTATTAGCGGGACGGTAACTATTCAAACACACGACAAAAGAATCCACGAAGTCAACACAAAACAAAGAATAAATTATTTATCGCTTTGAGGTTGTGGAGGGGGGGGGGGGGGGGGGGGCAGGCACTTTTCATCAGAAAGATATTTCTTCATTTCAGAGTCACATAACGGTGAGAGAACTCTCACTTGGTCCGCGTCCTCGTTATACATCGGGGTAGCCTCCGCACATTCGACAGGATGCGTAGCCGCAACGTTGTACAACACGGTGCTGGATGGCGTCGTTGAGAACCCTGAGGGTTTGATCCTGCATGATGAGGGGAGCATCATGACGAGAGAAGGCGGGAGGATGGGGGGGGGGGGGGCAGGGAGGACCATCCCCACGTTGACCCTCACCTTCCGGTCCTATGGGAAAAGCGCCGCAAGCTAATCGGAAGATGAAAACGACTGGGACACAAAAAGTCTCTCCTCCAGCGCATATTCCAACTCGACCAAGAAAGACTACGCGGAGCAGCTTGCGGCGCAACATAGGACTCAGCTTTCCGAAGACATGAATGACCTACTTCACCACGGATCTGGTAACTTTTTCGGACGCTCATGGGCCAATCACGTCACGCAATACCAAGATGCCAGATCAATTGCGCGGCTGCACAACTGACGAGCGTCTCCGTGAGAGACATCTTCTATTCGAACTTTAACCCTCACCTTACACCTGCCCGACCGGATGACGCCGACAGCACCCCCCTTCCACCTTGGCCGAACTCTGACTAGCTCTTCTCCAGCTTCGTCACAACTCCGGTCCCGATTGCGTTACTTATACGATTCTTCGGAACCTGGCCGGCAGCCACCACCTTCTCCGCTTCATCAACCAGGCCACGTGCAGCATTCCATCGTCGTAGCAAGAGGTCCACGTCATCCTTTTGCCGATACCAGGCCGCTCACCCACCGCTTCTGCCAACCTCCGACCTATCTTGGTTACATCGTCTGTGGGAAAAGTCAAGGAGCAGGCGACCCTCGGAGCGCTTCGAATGGCATAGCACCCATAATTATCTTTCTGACGCCTTCACCGGCTTCCACAGGCAAGTTAGTATTCAGGACATGGCCTTTCGAATTCACGAAGACGTGTCTGCCCGTCTCAGTACTGCTCAACTCTCCACCCTTGTTGGGGTTGGTCCGAAGAAGGCCTTCGACAACGTCCACCATAAGCCCCTCCTCAACAAGCTCATTCCCACCCAGCCTTGCGTCCGTATGACGGTACGTTAGCGACTTTTTCACGGACCGTACCATCCGTATCGTGGGATCGGACAGCCAAACATCCGAAGCCTACCAGGTCCGCCGAGGCACTCCTCGAAGCTCGATCTTGTCACTAACCCTCTTCGATTTGGCTATGCAGGACCTCTCATCCCCAGGGTGCCCACAAGTCTTAACAGAATCACCGGCCTAGCACATGCCATAATTGCCAATGACGTCACGCTATGGTGCGTCAGAAAAAGCCCGGGCGATCAAACGCGAATCGATCCTCCAGGCTTGTCTATATACGTTATCACTTCTGCATTCGCACCCCAGGTCTCAAATGCCCTCCTGAAAAGTCGGAATACATCACCATCCCCCACTCCCACACCAACAAAGCTGACGCCTACCGCGCCATCGTTCAGTTGAATATGGCGGAGGAGCCCATTCCCCGCCGCAAAGTCATAGGCATCCTCGAGTTTACACGGCAACAAGAGGGCGGAGGCACCAACTGGTTGCGACGCACCCTAACCCAGGTTGGGCAGATCACCCACACGATGACCCGTATCAGCAAAAGACGTTCGGGCCTCCGCGAAAATGAACCGGTCAAAATCGCGGAGGGTACCATCTACTCGCGCATTATGCGTGGCGTCCTCCACGTCACCGCCACCAACAGCCAAAGGCGCCGCTTCGAAGCCGCGCAACCCAGAATGCCGCCGCATTGAGATGGATGTACACGCTCCGGTACGCCCCGAGCACTCAATGTCCAGGCGGCTGTCCCGCACAATACCGTCCACGAAAAACTCCCGAGCACACCGGGAGGCTCGACAACATCGCCTCCGTATACCCAACGATGTAACATCCTCCACACACTGGGCTACGACGTCCAGAAGTTGCCTATACTCTACCTCCAATCGCTCCACCACGGGACGTCATACCCCGGACTCACGATCCTGCCGATGCACGGGAATGGAACAAGGATGCGGAACCCATTCAAAGACATCGGCAAGCGACAGCCGACCGCCTCACAACTCCTTCCCATGACACGTACCAGAGGAGCTGCTCGTATCGTGGTCGGAACCACCAAGGCGATTGTCGGGCTCCGCAGTGACATCGCGCGTCCCCGCCACACGGCAGTTCCGTCCCGCTCTGCCGCTGAGATCCTCGCCATGACTGAGGCTCTTTGCCTTCACTCCCACGCCACCGCCCGCCCCCCTCCCCCACCCCCTCCCATCGTAACTATTCAAAGCGATGGCAAAAGTGCCCTTCGGGCTTTCGCGCATTATGCCCTCCCACTCCACATATCACTCACCCTACAGCAGTGGGTGCCCGGTCACCACGGCCCAGGGGATTCCGAGTTACGAATAAGCTTATACCCTTGCTCGTGAAGCGTCAACATTGAGCGCGCTCGCACCATGGTCGGACACCTATTGCCCTAAAGCCGAGGCCACACTGCCCATTCACCATACAAAAGACAGTCTGCAAACACGAGACACCGCAATATCCGTGGTCGGAATGCCGCGTGCCAAGTTTCTTCTCGAACTCATTACCATACGGAATTCGAAGACTCTCACGGTGACTCGCGTTCAAATCTCTATGCAGACTGTCTTTTGTATGATGTATAAGCAGTGTGGCCCTGGATTAAAAGGGCCCTGCAAAGTGTTCCTGGCCATTTTGTTTTTTTCATTTTCATCGCGTTCATTTGAACTAGTGAGTGGGACTTCCAGCAACACATTAAAAATAAAATAAAGAGAAATGTAAAGTATCTTTCACATAATAGATGACAGAAGTTCAGAATTATGAGCACATATCCTATTGTTGATGACGCCCTTGGTCGACACCAAACGACAGGAGCGTGCAACAACCAGGCGCGATCTTCCTAATTGTTGGAATTAACATCTAGTTATGAAGATGTGAACACCCCACCGATTTAAAAGATGTTCCAAGCAAAGAATCACGCACTTGAGAGGATCAGAAAAGGTCACGTGCACCTATTTTCCCAGCTCTACCTCTAGAATTATATGCCGTCATTATCCGACGTTCTAGACCAATGTCGTTACTGAACGCTCATGTCTGACAATGGTAGGCACAACCTTCACTTTGCAGAGCCCCTTTAAGGTCACCGTGTAGAACACCGAAAACAGCGCCGCACGCGCTTGAGGGACTTGCGCTAGCGGTGAGAGTTCGGCTGCTTAGAAGAAAATGACCAGTGACAAAAAATAACAATCAAACTACCTGTAAAAAAAAGAAATTCTACCAGGAGCGGTTCGTCGCTTTAAGAAGACCCCTGACGAAATCGACAAGGCTCCACCATCAGCAGTTGAGGCTCCCGCGTGTAGAGTGTGAACTGCGGCGACAGCCGAGGCGGTGCATACTTTGCTTCACGCAGCCTAGACACAATGGCACTGCACACAGACCATTCTCCGCCACCGATCAAAATATATTCGCGTAAAACACACATTAGATATGCTTATTAGTACTACAGCGTGTCAGGAGGTCGACGCCGTCAAAATATTTGCCAAGCAGCAAGTTCACCACGGTGAGAATCTCTGTGATGGTCTTCGTGGTATCGCTATACACATAGTATGGAGTCCAAACAGCAATGCGTTCTGGCCGCGATGCGCGTTCACATCGGATTTCCCTGCCACAAGGAGCAGAGTGAAGCGCGAAGCTACGGTATCACGTCAAAATGTACTGTAACGTCATGTCAGTGATGCTATGCTATCGCCTGACGTATCACTGTCAAGTAAGGCGAGACTCAAAGTTAGTCTGGCGACATAAATATTGCGCTGGCGCTCTTTTATGTCTTGTTTTTGTTTTCGGGGAAGCTTGACTGAGCAGTCAAACTAGTGTTTTACAGCTCCTGCTGCTAACTTACTCGCAAACGTGCCTTAAAAAACACAAAAAGAAAAAAAAAAACAGATGTAAAGCAAAACCATTTAAAAACGATTACTGTTTTCTTTATCGTGCGTTCAATGTTTTTTTGCTTGTTTTTTGTCTCAGCGGATATCCTGAGGGCTGCGTCAACACTGGAGCAGCCCGGTGAGATGGCGCGGAGCCCCGGACGCGGAAGCGCGAAGGGACTCGCTCGTCTTGAAAATCGCACACGTCCGTAGCACGGCGGCACCGTCGATAACACCTCAAAAGACCGGACCTGGAAACTCCGTTGCGCCTTACGACGGACGACAGCGGAAGCTACGAGGCCCTGCCAGCCAATCGAACCCTGCGAACGCATCACGTGGTTTGCGGGGGAAACCCCGTCGTTGCAATCCTTCCCAAGTTCACGTGAACACTCGCACGGCGTTGCAATGGCTTCGTCGGCTCGTAGCGTCCGTTGCGCTTCATCGCAAAGTGAGGCGAAGTTTGAGTCTCTCGATGTACGCCGAGCTGCAAAGCTGTCGCCCCTCCAAGTTTGGTGGCCGGATGTTGGTCTTTTAGCTCTCTCTGCGCGAACAGTCTTCCGGACGGTAACGTATCTCGACGAGGGGTTGGTTGCTGCTGCCCGCCCGGTACTCTGTACTTTAATTTGATGACTAAAATTACTTGGCATCTTAAAGCGAGAAAAGGTGCTTACGACGGTTAACACTTTTTGTAACGTGTACAACGGTAAACTTATTTTTTTTTTTTTTTTTTTGCTTTTGGCGTGTTTTGTATGAACCGAGTTTGTTAGCTTTAATGGCCGAATAACTATCGTTTATTTTTGTTCAGAACAGCGCAGGCGTTTGTTCCTTTCTTTTCGCTTTAGCACCCATTATAGTCGTAATCACTTGAAGATCCACAGTAGAAATGAGTGACTTCCCCCTTTATGCGTCGACTTAAGAGAGATAGCCGAAAGACACGCGTCCCCACTCACAACATGAAATTCAGCCAGTCTCATAAATCGAACAACATATTAGGGAGTTTGAGTAGACCGTTTCCGCAGCCCGCTAAGCACCCACACAGCGCTCCGTAATACGCTACTAGACCTTAAACTATGCAGACAAGGCTGGCGGCGCACATGCCCAGCTGCGGAGTTTTTTTTACGGATACCGTAGCGGAAGACAAAAACGATATACTAAAACTCCCAATTGCATGTACCCCACGGTGCCGCGTTATCCGAACAAAGGGTACTTGAGAAAGATTTAAAAGAACGCAGCTTATCCAATATACAGTGACGACGACAGTCACTTCACGGCGATCAGACGGAATCCGGCTTGTTTTAGGACACGTTATGAAGAAAGCCGTTTTTCTGCACAGCACCAAACCCAAGGACCGGACGTGTCTGTTTCATCGCCTACCCCGGATCCGATCGGCTATTATTCGCGAAGACCGGGAACATAGCGGGGAGACTTTTCTGATATTATCTGAATGAAGAAAATCCTCCAAGAATATCGAACTGCCCGCGTAGCGGTGCTGCTTACGTTCGCTCTCTTCATTTCCCGCGATCGACGAGCAGGCTATGAGGCCTGGTTCTCACAGCGGAATTTAACGCAAAAAGGCTAAGCATCTGGAACAGGCAAATAAAGTAAAACATATTAAGAAATTCCGGTGAACTCCCAATGCGCAATGCAGGTGAAGAGTCGCGCTGACCGGGTTTCCCCAGTTCGGGCGGGTGACAGAAATCCCTGCCAGATAGGGCAGGGATTTCTGCGCTATCCTGCTCCTGTTCTGCGACTCGGGAGCCCGAGTCGCAAAATGGAGGCGGCCGGAGATACATTTTTGGAAAGGTCTATACAACCTCTCCTGGTCCTGGACATGCCGCATCGGTTTCGCCTGATTGGGCTCGAATTGCTCGTTCGTGAACTCTGGAAACCACGGGAGATTGCGCGATGCTTCGCCTGATGCAGGATGTTTCTCACGCTGCCGGCGGTGACCTAAGCTATGTCACATGATGCCTTGTCGCAAGGGGAGAGGTTTCTCGCGCCCGCTACGCTACCCATGGACTACACTTCAAAGTCCTGAGACCATACGCCCGGTGCGCGAATCGTTGATGCTTCATGATGCCCCTGTGACGTCAAGAGATCATGTGGCAAGTTACGCCAAGTCATTCGGGAGCCACTGCAAACGTCGACGGTAGCCACGTAATTGCTTGGGCTCCTGTGCGCCTCCCCCTGGAGGCGCAGAGCAAAGGCGTCGGGCTGAAGTTCGATCCTCGCTGGGACGCTCGGTAAATCTCGCTAATTAAGATTAATTACGCGTAATCATTATTATCTTTGAGTAATTATCTCTTCTATACGCCTCGTATGATTATACTTTTCCCGCTATGAACTACGTGTGCTTTTGTTTTCTTCGCCTGCGAGTAACGGTTCTTCGCTACGCTCGAGCGTGACGCTTTTCGCACCAAGTCCAGCACTTAAACGCATTCTACGTGAAAAGGCCGCAAGGCCGCAAGAGGACGGGACTCACCGTAGACGTCGAGCGAGGCCTCCTTCTTGTAGATGAACTCGCTGGCGTTTCTGGAGAGTGCGTAGCAGGCGTAACTTCCGGCGTGCTCGAGCGTGGGACAGTTGAGCCGAAGCGTCCAGACAGACTCGTCGTCTGCCGCTTCTTCGTCGGTCGCCTCCGATCCACCCGAACTGCTCACGGTCGTGCTCAGGGCCGCCGGGGAGACCGTCGTCGTCGCCGCCGCGTTGTCGCCGACGTCATCCGAAACGGTGGTGACGTCATCCAAACTCGCTTCCGCCGTTGACGTCACGGGCGACGATGACGATGGGGGCGCCGGTGTTGTCTGAGTGGCGTTGGCTCCGGTTGCGGCTGTGCTCGTGGACGCGGCGGTTGTGGTCGCGGTGGTCGCGGGAGTGGTGGTGACGGGACTGGTGAGGTTGCCAACAGAGGTCGCGTTGCGGCTCGGCGGAGGCACGAGCACGACGTTCGGGAGCTTGGAGGCGTTCTCGCCGTGGAACGTCCACCAGACTTCGAGGTTTGGGCCCGATGTGTCCAGCCGGCAGCGCAGGACGGCCGCGGAACAGTTGGCAACCAGGGATGGCTCCGCCACGTGCTCGAGGATGGACAGGCACCCTGCGTGGAAGAGCGGAACGTCTCGGTTCAGTTTACAGGCTCTTAAATCCGCAGTCGCGTCGCGAAAACATCATACAAAGAAGAGTGTGCGGACACTATCCTTAGGCGTGTTTGTTCCTTGTCTGAGGGCCCCGTGACGTTGACCAGACAACAACCGTCTCCCGACGTGTTTTAAGCAACCATGCTCCAAACATGCCTGAGGCGCGTCCGCACATCAGTCCGTCATCATGTCCGCAAACCGTGTCTTTTGTACATGATGTATGAGCAGAATGGCTCTCATTTAAGATTCGAGTCAGCATAGGACAACACCGAGGGGAGTAAAGGGAACGGTGGGAAGATAAAAATACATTACAGTCGAGGACAGAAATGACTGGAACAAGGAAATGCAAGGGGTCGCCAACGCTGCCGTAACCGGGCAGCAGTACGTAAGCCCTGCGTGGGCGAGTGGTAAGAAGAGCAGTACAACGAATCACTTAATCATAATCCTTATTGCTGTGGCGTACGCTTGACGCCGGGGTGTTTTATTTTTTTTTCTCACCTATTGCGGAAACGTTTAGCGGGCTTGGGCTGTTATTGCAATTCGATGAGGATGAGTGTAGAAGAAGAAATAAGCTATAGATGGCAATGAGCGTTCCCATAAAGTGGCATAGAAGAAAAAAAATATGCGAGGAGACTTTTGAAAGCAGGAAGGGGAAAAAATAAATAAGTGTAACACCACTCTCGAGGTAACCGATACATTTCTTTCGAAACGTCACTTGCCGATTGCTACAAGGTCGGAACCACCGCACAACGGCGGAGCAAGCCGACACCGCTCAACGTGAAGACATAAAACTGGAAGTAACGCAAGCACAAACGCACAGACTAAAACCGTAGGGTCACGGTGCATGCCAGCGCTCGATTAGGTTAGCCCATTTGAACATACGTAGAGGCAGACAACGAGCGCACGAGTGCAGTGGCGTTGCGCTTTTCACGTCGCGTGTTTGCATCCACATAGCCTCCTATCTACTGACAAAGCCTAGCACATCGCCACGAGAAGCGCCCGCCGAAATAGAAAAGGTGGAGCGGCAGACAACAGATGGGAGCCACGTGACTGGCGCCCCGCTGCGGCGAAACGCCGAAACACACTACTCCCGAATACACAGAAAGAATAAAACACACGAAGGACTAACACAGACACACACAGTTCTTTCATGAGCAACGAACATTTATGAAATGCCCATGACACTACCAATATCATTTCATAAATGTTCGTTGCTCATGAAAGAACTGTGTGTGTCTGTGTTCGTCCTTCATGTGTCTTATTCTTTCTGCGCATTCTGTAGTTTTCAACGCGCTCTGCAACGTGTACACTTCTCTCGAGCGAGCAAGTGTGTTTCGGGTCCTCGCCGCTGCAAAAGCTGTGCGCTGACGTCCAGGTTCCCCGAGAAATGGCTCTTTGATGCTCTGTGCTATCAGGTCCTCGCGCTCCAAATCTGCGACCGGGCACTCTATGGCTCCGTCGTCGAACTATACCAGGCTTTGCGAGTAGAGAGAAGGCTATGCCATCCATCGCCTCGTTGCATTGGGCGCGTTGTTGTGTCATCTGTGTCCACCAGTAAGCAGAGATTCCGCAGCTTCGACGAAAAGGCCGGTGTGCCGAGAGTCTGAGGGAGGAGAGGAGGAAAGGAGAGCGCGGTCGGGGACATTCGAACGCCGATCTCTGGTTGGAAGGATTAGTGGGTAGACGTAAAGGTATGACTGCCCTTGTCGGACGCGTTCGAATGCGAAGGCCAAACAGGGGAACACCGGCGTCCCGCACAATAACGCGTTCGACGAGCGCAGGGGAGACAAGCTTTGCGTCTGCACACTAATAGTTTTAACCATAGCTCGGCGTTCTAACATTCCCGCGTGCTCTTGCTTCCTCATCTATCTCAGTTTCTCGTCAGAGCGAGTATAACAGATATCACAGAAGTTCGCAGCCGAATCCGCATTCGGGGGTAGCGTGCCCATGGTTGTGAGCAAATATTAAGGACGTAGACGAGCGAAAAAAAATTATTTGTTCCACAAAGTAATTTCTAGATTAAAGAAAAACACGTTTTGCTGGGGCATTTTTGGGTGACTATAACTCTGGAAAGTAGGGCTGGTTTCTCTCTCTTTGCGCAGTAAGTTTACTTACGAGTAATCGCCGTCAGATAAGAAGCCAGTCAAGCTCGATACACGAGGTGCGACTTTGCTTGCAAAGTCAAGCTCCGCAGCTGCCAGCACGCTATTTTTGCAGCACGAGCGACGTCACAACTGCGAAGTTGCAAGTAAAATCGCATCACGTGAAGCTAGCTTTAGCCACGCGATCAGGGCGGCCAACAGCTTTTAAATAACGAAGCCGTAGCGCTGAGCTTTCGACGTCGCCCAAAAGAAAGGGGCACCGAAGGGAACAAGATCTTTCTGCTGCGTCATCGTCACTGATTGAGCGCACTCCATTTTGCTCTTGGCAAGTAAAAAAACAATAAGAATCACCTCGGGTCTCGTCGTTTGTAGTCCGGTTTCCTCAGGTTGCAAATAACTTTTTTGAACTTCCACCATTAAAAATAAAATAAAAACATATTCCCGGGGCCCTAAACTCGTCAAATACAAGGTTGGGGCCGAAGTTTACGCAGCGGGCCGATTGGACGATCACGACGATGACTTTGCGCTTTTGTCCCCGGCTTCCAATCGGCGCGCCCCGAGAACTTTAGGCTCGAACTTGGTGTTTGACGAGCTTAGGGTCCCTGTTATAAACACAAAATTCGACGGCAGTTATAACCGCATAAAATCCATCGATGAGAAAGGAATAATCAAGCGCAGAAGCGAAGCGAACGAACTGGAGAAAATAAAAAAAGACCATCACCGAATATTTTTATATGCACACACAAATATGAAAAATTGTTGGCCGTTTGCCTTTATTAAGCCGACAGCCAACCCCGCCTCAACCCATAAAATTATTTTTACGCACGCTTTCAAACGTCGACTGAATCTCAAAAAAGTGTAATCAGGTAGTAATAATAATAGTCTTTATTTTATGTGTCCACAAACAACACAGGGCCTTTTGTGCGATACAGAAGCCCTACGTCTAACACAAAAGCAGAGAAAAGAGCGGACCCCTTTTGTTCATCGGCGGTTTAAACGTTACTAAAACGCGAAGTGTACAGCGAACCGGCCCTCTACAATTATTCTTTCGACACTAGAAAATATCTTTAAAAAAAATTATTTCAATTCTTGCGCTGTTCGGAGGCCCGTTTGAAGCGTATATTCCTCCTTTCGAGATTTGCTTTTTCTTGCGTTTACCGTTAAGCTTCGGGGAGTCACTCCCTCGGATGCAAATACTAGAACGCATTAATCGCATTACTAACCACCACGCTATCAAATAAAGCGCGGCGATGATTCCCGGCTGTCCCCGAGCCAGCGAACGCGCTCGCTCCTGGAACGCATCTTCGCCGCGCAGCTCGGCGAACGAGGCATTATTAATGAGCGCTCGGCTCCGAGCGTGGCACGTCGATTAAAACCACAGCCGCCGCAAAAAGGAAGAAAAACAAGCAGCTCGCGCGACAGCGACCGCAAGATGCCGAAAGGAGACGCTCAGGGGCTTTGCTCCCAAAGAATCATTCACCACGGTCACAAACACGCTCTTTCCCCCTTTCCCTCTTTTAATCGTCCCTCTCTTTCTCTGGCAAGCGTCATACTTTGTCGCAATCTGTTCACCCCTAAGCTGACAGTGGGGAAAGAGATACGGGCTCGCTAGCCCAATCAGCTGTCCCACTCTCACCACGTGGCCCCGCACTCCACGCATCGCTATTGGTGGAGGCTCGGGAACGCGATCACGTGAAGAAAGATGGACGTATCACTGGTTCAACGAGGTCCTAAGCTCCACCGCCCTGTCAGCTTAGAGGTGGGCGGAGTTTCTTACCCAAAAGCCAGTGACTCGATGCTTGGAAACCGGTCACACTCTCTCTTCCTTTGTTTGCACAGCCTCCTCTCCACTTTTCCTAAACACCCTCCCGTCGTTTGCCTTTTTCCTTCGGTCTCCGTTATTTAGCGTTCGATTTTCATCAGTTTTCCCTCTCTTCTACCACTCCCTTCCTTCTCCACCTAGGTGCAGCTCTCTCCCTCTCTCTCTCTCGCTGTTCAATGTCGTTGATCCTCTCCTCTGTCAGCGTTAACCCTACTTCCCTGTCACCTCCTTCTTTGTTCCTATAGCCTATAGTCCTCCTTATAATTTTCTTTCCGCCGTGCTTATGGTGCTCCTCCCTTCTTTCTCTCTCTCTCTCATTGGAGCCTTCATCTTTCAAGGCAAGAGCGTGGAAGAAGCTGGCTCGATCCGGGGCGTCTTCCCACCCGACTTCCCGCGTTTTCGAGTCTTCACGCTCGAATGACTTCAATAAGTAAGCAGTTTTGTTTGGAGAAAAATAGAGAGAAAAAAACAAAAAAGAGAAAGATAAAGACATCAAGAATATATTGACTCGAGACAATCATAACAAAATACGGGAGACTGCGGTGAAAATGGGAGAGAAAGAAACGGCGCAGCGCGGATTGCCCAATCAAGAGGAATAGAAAATGGAATGCTGCGGTCGAAAGAGCGTAAGAAAAGGGAAAGCACGAAAAGAGAGAAACTAAAAGAGAAAAGAAAATAGCAGTCACGAGAAAAGCAGGCTGGCAATAGATAAACTTGGAGAAACCTTGGTGGAGACCGAAGAGAATGAGCAATGGGAGCAGAACATCACAGACAAAGAGGAGTGCGAGATCAAGACCAACCAGCCGAGTCAAGAATACAGGCAGGCGGTTAGTGCATTGAAAAAAAAAAGTGTATATAAAAACAAAGGTAAATGCAAGCTCGTGTAACCAGAGCCCTAAAAGGGGGATCGGTGGCCAAGTGGGCTATAGCGCAACCAGCTAGAAGCACGTGGAGCGAAAGCTCGCGCCGCAGAACCGATCCTGGGCTCAATCCCCACACTTGCCCGTTTCGATCTAGATGAGTATCGCACCTGCGTGCGGTCGTGTATCACTACTGCGAGGTGCAGGTTAAAGACCCCAAGCTAGCGGTTGTACTGCACTGGCTAAATTTCCCATCTACAGCCAGTGACTCGTCGCAACTTTGAAATGGCTGACCAACTACACGCTGTATAAATATCCACACAACCCCAATTATTTAGCCCTAAAAAGGTTAGTGCGTACAAATAAAGCACCCTGTGATGTTTCACTTTACTGCTACTAAAAGCATGATCGGGAGCGGGGGCGAAGTTCCATTCTAAATTCCACAGTAGGGGGGCGCCACACAGCGGAAAATGCGCGAAGGAGGAGAAGCGGGAACCCATTGCCTATTCAAGTGTGCAGTAAAATGTCCCGTGTGCCCGTTTCGATCTGGATGAGCATCATAGCGGCACGCCGCGGTCTAAACAAACGCAAACATACAATTCATCCTCCTTCCCGCGGAGCCTTGCAGTCATCGGGCGTCAGAGTAAACCCCACAGTGTTATTCGTCGAGACGCTGGAATTGCCTCGGCTGGCGTCCGCAATTCTAACAGAGTGTTTCGGTGCCCCGAAACTCTAAAGCGACTCAATCGTTCGAACTTGCGAAACGCATCGGAACTATAAATGCCACAAATCATACAAAAATATATATAAACTACTTCACCCGGTTTCCCGGTTACCAAATCGCCACGTCCCCTTGACTAAACACAACAAAAAAGAACTTACGCAATTTGAATGGTGGTGCAACTACATTGCCTTCTCTAAGACGTGGAGGAGTTTTCTACGAACGTTAGCAAAACGAATCGGTTAGTTATTATTTTTGCTGATAAAACTACGCTGCGTTACAGCTCACGTACAGCGCTAGATGTGACTCATGGGGTGAAACACTGGCTACTGTGGCGCCACACTTGGTGCCCGACGAACTCCAAACGGATTGCCTCGGTTTCGCTGGAGACGCTGACACGCAACGAGCGTTTGCGAACGAGAAAGTACGACTTCCTTGAGCAATTCGTCTGCAATATATATATATATATATATATATATATATATATATATATATATATATATATATATATATATGGAATAAAGAGCCACTTCAAAAACTTAACTCATATACCCGAGACACCCGTAAACGAGTTAACTTTCTGAAGTGGCTCGTTATTTCATACAAACTCTCAGCAGCCAAGTCCTGCAGCTTTTACTATGATATATATATATATATATATATATATATATATATATATATATATATATATGTGTGTGTGTGTGTGTGTGTGTGTAAGAATATTGTAACAATGTAGTAGTGGGCTCCTTGTAGATCGACAAAACACGATGTTAGAGAGTTTTAGAACAACGTAGGCAATTTTTGGCGCACGCCAGCTCTAAATTTAGCGCTTGCGTTAGCGCACACTACGCGAGAGAGTTTTAGAATAGCGTTTATCCGCCGCGACGCAAAAGCCCAAGCCTCTCGCGCTTGCGACGACACGAAGATAGAGTCACAATTTTTATTTCAGACACGAAAGGCTGTAACTAAAGAAAAAAACGAGTTTTTTTTTTTTGGTGCAGAGTAACATTTTAGATTTGTTTAAACGTGAGAATGCAACGCGAGCGGTCGACCGGTCGTGTCCGCTTGCGTCGCCTCGGCAAGAGAGGTCTCGTGTACTGACCTTCGATGCCTTCGCCGAGAAATGTTCGCGCGCCGCAAGCATCAAGTTGCCGGTGATTACTGCCGAACCGAGTGCAATGTCGTCCCGTATTGAAAATCTCAGTCGCGAGAATGCCGCCGACGTCGCACTCACGACGCCTCCAAAGCGGCCCCAGATAGGATCCTGGGGGCCGCCATTTTTTAACTGTGCTCGTCTTGCCTTTAGCCAACTTCTAATCACGAAGCCGTTTTGGAGGAGCGCAAGGACTCCTAGCGTACGCACGCTATTTCAAAAAAAAAAAGAAAGAAAGAAAATAGCGTATGCCAAAAATAGCGCACGCAAAGCGCAAGACGTGGCTAGCGCTCGGCGCATGCGCAGTGGCGACGACGCTAGTCTTTGCGTACGCAAAGCTTTAGCGTACACTATTCTAAAACTCCCTGTTGTCTTCAAATGTAGCACATTATTTTCCGGAATTGGGCTTAAAAAAAAAAAAATCTGTATATATATCGGGTGATATTTTTTATTCGAAACAGATTTTTATAAAGGCGTCTTTAGTGCTATGTGAATGCCGACGCCACTATGTGTTTCTTGAGCTCGGCGGACATTCGAAGGGCGAACAACCGTCACAGTCTTGTTAGTAATTAACTACAATTCGCAAATTAACTTTTTAATTAGTGAAAATAGACATATGGTTCCCATTAGAAACTTGCTCAGCGTCATCGGAAACCACGAAATAAGTCATTTTCAGAAAGACTTTGAGCGCGTGAGACGCGCAGTGGTGCACTAAAGTTACCACTCGAGCAGCAGGTACAAGGCTGGGGCTAGAGAAGAGAGGGAGAATGCGTGCGGCGCCTTAGCGCAACGATTAGCCTTGTACCTGCTCCACGAGTGGCAACTTTAGTGCGCCACTGCGCTTCTCACGCGCACCATGTATTTCTGAAAATTACTGACTTTGTGGTTTTAAATGACTCTAAGCAAGTTTCTAATTGGAACCGTATGTCTATTTTCATTAATTAAAAGTTAGTTAATAAATTTTAGTTAATTACTCACCAGACTGTGACGGTTGTTGGCCCTTCGAATGTCCGCCGAGGTCAAGAAGCACAATCTGAAGTCGGCATTCACGTAGCAGTAAAGACGCCTTTATTAAAAATCTGTTTCGAATAAAAAATGTGACCCGAAATATATAAGAATTTTTTTTTAAAATCCCAATCTCGGAACTTATTGTGCTACACTTGAAGCTGATATCGCGTTTTGTCGATCTACAAGGAGCCCACTACTACACTGGTATAATATTCCTAGAAAGAAAAGGCGTTCCCTTTAAGAATGACCGATACAGCGGATAAATGAGCACAGCGAAGGGGTGACTACTGCGAAGGGAAGTTCGAATGTGTCTGTGGCCGTAACAGGTGGTCGCAATACTTGCATAGTGAACATTACATCAAAATCACCATAGAAATGTTCTGAGTCCATATGTTCCCCAATTCAGTGCTCAAATGCCGATACCAGTATTACAATCCGCTTTTAATTTTCCTTCACTTCATGAGTACATTGGACATATAAGTGTTCACAACATGAAGGTTCAACTGTACTGGAGGTGAACTTATATAAAAAGTGAAGACTGAATAATCAGTTCCACAACAACACAAGAATAGATTATATTAAGGGTTTTCCCGACAGTTTTTTCAGACATAAGGCGCGTGTTAAATATACTTATATAGGTCGTAATTGTCTTGAAGATTGCCGGTTAGCTGAGATCTAATCACCCCCTAAATATTATACGGTTGCAGACGGCCGCTTTGTGATGACCCAACGTAAAAGCGACCCCACCCATAAACTTCGTCTCACGATAACTTGGCGAACTCTGAAGGTTAGGGCCCTCGCGACCAATAAGAACGTCGGAGCGAGTCACGTGACACCACGTCACGGGAGCGTTTGTGTTCTTGCGCCGAATGCAAGCCCTTGGAGGAACCGATTCTCGTCCGCTGGCAAAGGGTCGTTTGGTGCGAAGGCAACCAACGTCGGATGAACGTCCACCACCGCAACACTGCCGCTCGCTAGAGCAGCGAGCACTTCGGGAAGAGTTCATGAGAGAACCATACGCTCAATGTACCCGCGAATCTGTGACCGGTACTATTGCCAGGACGATGTTCAGAGCGGAAACGGTCGATTACACGGCTGCGATCGTTCAAACATCGTTCAAAAACCACGTTGTTCTCGGAAACAAGCTAATCCTACTTAAATATCGTTTAAAATTAACCTGTTTTCGTCTTTCTTCAGTGTCGTGTAATGTTGCACTAAGAAGAGTCTGCGCTAAACGTGCGAACCGGTTGAGCGAAACAAAAATGAACGGCGCCAACAGCAACAACACTACAAAAAAAAAAAAAAAAAGCGGGATTGGATACGGATGTGGCGTTACTTTTCTGATTTAAAGATAATTGAAACTCCGACATTTTTAAATAAGTATTCTTTACTTTTTTATATTCTTGATAGAAATAGAATCGCACGAGTTAAAATGCCGTGTAAATGAAAAAGAAGCTTAGAATTACGTTTTATCGCGGACGGCGCTTTTGCTGTGGCGGTAACGAGGCTTCCGCGGCCTCGACCATGAAGTGTTATCGCGTGCCTCGCTCCGACGCTCTTATTGAACCCCGGGGGCCGCAGCTTTCACAGTTCGCCAAATTGTCTTGAACCGGAGCATAGTGACGTCAGCATGGTGAGAACGGAGATAGATTCAATATACTGCTCTACTTTTTAGCGCTACAAATGTCACACTGTCCGAGAAGAGCAAGAAAGTATAACAATGAAATTTTAACAAAGACGACTAGGAACGTAGTACTGCGAGCGCTTTAGGTTTTACCTCAATAATTTTATGAAGAAAAAACAGAAAGGACAAAAACGTAAGCCCTTCAGGCTCATGCGAAGGCAAGACAACAAGCGTAAATCAAACTGCCTTTAGGAAGATGGGAGGAAAAAGGAGACTAAAAAATGTTGCAACTTGTGTCAAGAAAAAAACAACAACAACAACAACAACAGAAATACAAGATTAAGTTCAGTCTCCAAAGACTACCACTTTGGAAATCGATAAAGACCAACCGCCTGGGAACTCAAAACTCTTCTCCCGAGAATCAAACAACAACAAAAAATAAACAGTAAAAAATAAAAAAACAGGAAAAAAAAACTTTATTATAATTTGAGAGTTTAAGAAGGAGAGGAAAAAACGCGTTAACGACGCCACTTTTTGTACGGTTTAAAAGCTGCGTCAGCGCCTGAGGTGGTATAAACTGCGAGCAGGTGAGGCGTCAACCGTTTAGAAAAAGCGTCACACGGCCATGTACGAGGAAAAAGAAGAGAAAGAAAGAAAAGGGCGGTTTACACGCGTGGTGCTCGGGGCTAACCGAAAATAGGAGCCCGACAAAAATAAATACGAAACTGCCTCCGGAAACTGGAGAACATGCAACTCCAAATCGATCGGCACGCATACGGCTCGTCGGGCGTTGCGGCGAAGCGGTAGCGTAGGCGAGTGAAGGAGCTGCAACGAGATGGTAGGACATAAATAAAAGGCGTTCGAGCGGAGAGCGCAGCTCATAAATCAAGGGACGTCACGCGCGCATACACACACACACACAAAAAAAAAAGACGATAATAAAGAGATAAATTGTTGTATGCACAAAATACAAGAATAGAAGAAACCACTGCAACGAATACCTGCCACGCGCCGCCTCGCGTCGCCTTCCCTTCGCCCCCCCCCCCCCCCCCCCTCTTTAAAATAAATAAATAAATAAATAAATAAACCTACACGTGGAGCAGCCATCATGCAACTCGAATGTTGCTCTGCAAAGGATACTTTCCCGCATTGCTAGGCTTAGTGCGGGCAAGCTGCCTTACGGCAATCCACGCGCCGAAATGGATAATTTCGTTTGGTTGTTGCCATATATTTGTTTTTTCTTTCGCCCGTACGGCTTTTTTTGGGGTTCTATTTTGAGACACAATCTCGTTTTTTTACAGAAGCCAAGTGAGTAGGACGTGTTTCGAGA
Source organism: Ixodes scapularis (assembly GCF_016920785.2). Classification (NCBI taxonomy): domain Eukaryota; kingdom Metazoa; phylum Arthropoda; class Arachnida; order Ixodida; family Ixodidae; genus Ixodes; species Ixodes scapularis. The sequence goes on along the minus strand of NW_024609838.1, from coordinate 43,714,682 downwards.
GGTAAACAAGTATAAAGTCTATACCTTTCAATTCCGTGAGTGGTCGTATATCTTAAACACTACCGCGCGTTCATTATGTAGAAAAAAAAAATTCAACTTTTCAGGATTTTTTTTTTTTTTTTTTTGCTGCTGATTTGGTTTTATAGCCACAAGTTTTTGGGTAGCCTATACGCTTATAACACACAAGTCTCGAACTGCATAAAAAAAAAAAGAAAAGATATACGATTATTAATTTTATCCGGAAAAGAATACTAATACTAATAATATTAATAATAATAACGTTGCGTCTATGTTTGTACAGTCAGAAGTTAGTCTGCCTCAGTGGGCGTCTGGTGTCTCAGCTGTATATGAGAAATTTAACCAGTGCAGTACAACCGCTGGCCCGGGGTGTTTAAAGTGCATCACGCAGTAGTGATCCACGACCGCACGATCATACAGATCGAAACGGGCAGGGGTGGGGGGTTTGAACGGAAAGGAAGACATGTTGCCCACAAAGGTTTACTGCTGTGTGTGAGCGTGGACGTAAAAGCGCGTGCTCTCGCGTGCACACACGCTTGGCACCGACTGCTCACGTCGCTGCATGCACGCGCGTGTCTTGTTAAAAATAAATAAATAGAGGCATACATGGCTCGCGCTGACGTCACAGCAGCGAGCACGGCGGTGACCTCGCTGCTTAGCGCTTACCTTCTGCAGCGAAAGTTTCGCACCCCTCAAATTTCATTTCCTCCGCAAGAAGAAGTATCACACCACGATCGCGATGTGATGACGTCGCGCAAGCCACGTGTACAGCAGACACCAGCCAGCCGTGATCCAATAATGCTGGTGGCAATATACGCCGAGGCTCGAAGTTGCGTACCTCTGCCAAAATCTAAAGCCCCTCTATCCTGAAAAAAGTGGCGCCATTCGTTGTTGTGGAAATGCGCGAGACACGTGCCGCGCGCCACTTCTGGGAACAACGTGGCGTCTGAAATCTAGCTCAGTGCTGCGCTGTACCACCATGATCTTCCCAAGAGCTGCACGTTCCACGTGCCTCATTTTTTTCGACGCACCTTGCGCTACTTTTGAAACATGAAGGGACTCCACCGAAATCATCGGCGGATACACCCGTGAAGTCTTCAAACGATCGACACAAAACATCAGAGAGCCATTATTGAAATGCGAATGCTTGTATGCCAAAAATGCAACGTTATCAACAACAACAACCCCCCCCCCCCCCCAAAAAAAAAAAAGAACTTAAACGATTTTTTTTGTCCCATTTATTCTACTGGAAACGTTTTGTATTATATAATGGACGTTCTTCCAATGCAAGTTAGAAAACACAAAGAAAACAGAACAATGCAGCGTGTTTGGAAGCGATTAAATACTACAAATTCCCGTTTATTGAGAAGGCAGTGATTCATTTCAAAAACCATTATGCGTGCCCGGAACTTGCGTGGGAGCCCGCTATTTGGGATCTGATAGAAACGTGCTCTCTTTCTGAGCCTGGAGCCTGGAAACAGAGTTGCATAAGGATAATAATGACGTTGGCGAAACATTGCAGCCACTAAACAAAATGCAAAATAGAAACGACAGTCCCGTAACAAACCTCAATCGTTTGTTCAAAATCGATTAATAGTTTACGTGAACGCACAGATACATAAATATATTCTTTTCGAAAAAAAAATTCGGGGAGTGTTTTTTTTTTTTTTTCTTTAAAACGTACAGCGAAATATAGGGGACAAAATAAAAAAAAAAATAAAAAAAAAATGAAAGCCGTTGTTTGTCTCCCTTCTTCCGTTCTGTCTGTTTCGCTGTACGTTCTAAATAGTCAGGCCTTACCAACACGCCTAAGCTTCCATTCTGAACAATTTCAGTTTTTTTTTTTTCTTTATAATGAGAGAGCACTTTAAACCATCTTGTATCGCGTAAACGTTTTTTTTTTCATTAAACTCTTCAGTAACTGCCGTGTAAATTCAAGAAATATGTTCTTTGTCCACATCCATGAAGTCATCCATCACATTTAAAACCGATTCGCATAATTTTCTCATCTAAATGTTTACTTCCCGCCGACCACCGAACGACTTACGTTGTGGCACTACCGCAATTTAAATGCTTCCCTCTCACTATATCGATACAAACATAATAAGGCCCTTGGTAACCCTATTTGCCATTCAGAAGTTAGTGCTTCATAGAGTGCGTTACCCCATGTGTGCATAATTGAAATAGGTATATAAGAGATGCGCATGAAGCCTTCTTCGTTGTTTACAAACTGGATCGCAGATGCGACAGCGCGCAGGGTGTGTAATTAGGTTTTCAGGCTATATTAAAGTGAAACGGAGCGTGCATAGTCTTCTTAAATATGGCGAAAAATTGTAGAAGCATTACTTATTATACCGGAAGAATGTTTTGGCGGCGTTATAGAAGGGTTCTTGCTCTATCTAATTTTTGCAATGGATGCAAATCTCTCCGTCCTTTCATCATCTCTATCACTCACTCAATCACTCACCCCAGTGGAAGGTTACAGGCAACACTCGACGTACCCAGAATACAATGCAATTTTTTTTTTTTTTTTTTAAGATTGAAACTAGCATTTTGTTTAGTCTACATACTTCAGACATGTGTCCTCTACTTGATTTATCGCACCAAGAGAAACAGTAAGTTTATTTGGAATCAACTCAGCGGCCGGTACGGCGACTCATAAATTAGAACAGATAGCATCGAACCTTGCTTAATTTTGACAAAGCATGTAAGTGTGACGGATAACGTAATGTGCTCATATAGTGTCCGCAATAAAAAAAAACGCAAAAACACCGGCGACGTGGTGTTTTCACAATAACGAAGCAAAATCAACCAATTTCCCCGACCTGCAACCAATACTGCGATTGTCCAAATTTCTTTTACAACGCCAACGTGTTCTGTGAATTGTTAAATAACCACGCTACAGAACGTGGCTAGGAAAAGACAAAACAGAAAGAAAGAAAAAAAGAAACAGAAAACAAACGAAGTCGCACGAAAGCGCTTATCTTCCGTTCCAGTTGCGAAACGTTGCTAATCATCGGAAAGAAGTTCAAATCACCGCCACTTAGAGAATAAGAAACGATCCGTCGCTTTTCCGAGTTCGCCACCGAAGACACATTCGCCCGCATCAACCCAACTTGATCGGACAGATGCTACAAACTCTTTTTCTCCCGACAAAGATATAGACTGTTTTCGCGTGACCGTTGACAAATTGAAATATGACGTAATTAAGTTTGGCGAAAAAAAAAAACAAAAAAAAAACGTAAGTTGTTAAAGCTGAACTGAACAAAAAGGTTTATCCAAGGAAAAAAAAAAGTAGAACTATTGGCAGTTACCCCTTGAATTCTACCGCCTTTCAACCGGCAAATAAAGTGATTTGCTACTTTGCCCCAACTCAGCAACGTCAAATGTTGACAACGGACGTAACTAAAAAAAAAAAAAAAAAATAAAATAAAAACTTAATATTTTGCGCATTTTTAAGCTGACACTGCGGAGGAAGCTACGAGTTATCGGACCAATCAACCGCCTTCTTTTCGTCACCTGACCGCGAAGTCTGCACGCGCGCGCAGAAGCTTGATCACGTGGCGAAAAACAGACGTATGATTTGCCCAGCGAGCGTATCTAGCTTGTACCGTAGTGTCTATCTCAGCGGTGACCGGGGTATAAAACGTAACCAAGATAAGCGAGGTAAAACAACACGGACCCAAATCCCCAGCTTCCAGCTCTGGAGCAGTCGAAAACAACCAGTGCGCTCCTCTCACTTTCTTTCTCTCTCCCTCTCGTTCTCGCTCTCAGTATATCTAAACAGAGTCTTTTTTCTTCCCTCCCTTATTTACTCTGTCTGCCTGCCCAGGCTCGGCGACTACCTGATGTCAAATCATGAGGCTTTTTCGGCAGCGCCGGTTGTCCCGAGTGCCGAGCAAATATCATCAACGTCCGAAGCGTGCCGTGACGTCGGACAGATGGCCAACAGTGGGAGGCAGCCTGATGAAATCAGCGCTTTCGGAATTGCTATTACCTTTAGCACTTTTTTGTTTATTATTATTCTTTCTCCGCTCGCTCTATTGTACGATGTCTGGTGTTGGGAGAGAAGTAGGTAAAAGCAAAGTAGAAAAACAAAAGAAAAGACGACCTATTGCGGTCTACCAAGATAATAATAAAAGTGGTATAGGGGGCGGGGATATTCCCGAGCAGGTAGCTCTTTACCGTGCTGCTCCTATCGTTACTTAGTTGTTGTTTTTCTAATAAAACAAACATTGTAACTTTTTTAATCCTACCTAAACAGTGTCCCAAATAAAAAAAAAAAAAGCAGCGGACCGCTTTGTGGGGGTGAAACCAAGTGTATGTTGTTCGCAAGCGTCTTTCGAAAGTGCACGACTGGTGCTTAGTGTGCCTAGTTATTTAATTGTTCAAACTAATTAGCTAACGTTTTTTAATTATTCCGTTAAGCACCGAGGTGATACATGGGAAGCTGTAGAGCACATTGAGAAACACAAAATAGACCGGCCTGGAAGCGTTCCACGGAAGCACAATGTCGCCATAAGTGTAGTAATCACGGGATGCGGGCGGCAGTAGACGAGAGCTCGTGCCAACTCGTGCTTCGCTCACGCAGACCCGTAGTGGGGTTGTTGTTTTGCAGAAGGACTACAGTTCCCACTAGAGCCACTAAATGGGCTACGCTTAGAGTATCGGCACTCTGTTCTTCGATATGGGCGCTGCCATCTTGATGCTTGTGCAGAGCAGACGCCACTGTTGTACCACTGCCGATCGCCATGATTCAAAAATAAAACTTACATTCTAAGAAAAAAAAAAAAAAGATGAAAAAAGTAGCAACGGCGCGTTTTCCTTGATAAAATTTGACAAATGAAAATAGTTCATTTCGTGAATGTTTCGAGAGTCACTATTCTTGTTCTTATTATGCACGCAGTGCATTCGATTCAGACAAGAACGTCAGATCTTTGAGTGTAGGAGACGTAGTACAGCAATTATTGTTTGAAAATGCTAGGGTGCCTGCATGTCTGTTTGTCTCAGGGTGAAGACATCCATTGTTGCACTGAATGTGCCAGCGCGTGACGCTCTCGCGCACTCGCTGCACGACTTGGGCGGTAAAATGGCGTCGATGCATTAGCCAAAGCTACGCGCTCGAGCTGAGTGACACCGGATTGCGCGCACTTCAAAAGGCATGAAAAACAATTGAGCGGAAAAATGGCTGAGATGTCACCACTCAAGCAAAGGCGCGCGTGTGTATGAAGGCACTCTAGAAAATGCCGTCCGACAGTGCCCCCCGGTGTCTGCTCCAAGGTGCAAAAAGAGAGACGTGCCAAGATATTTGATTATATGTTTAATGGGGAAATTCACCAGCCATGAGTGTAATTTCGTTTTTTAATATTGTTTTTATGGTGTTTAGAGCTCGTAGATTCAGTTATCCCCATAAATTGACGACCTCAGAACCCACTGGAATGCCCATTTAAAGGTGCCCTCAGGAGGTTTCTGAGATCGCCCAGATATGGCGATAACTCACTCTGTGGGCTCTGAACACCCTAGGAATCCATAGATCATAACGATGCGCGGCCCATTTCCCTATTAAAAAAGCGATCAAAAATCGGACACACCCAGGTCATCTACGGCGATGGGAGGAGCATTGCTCCGGCAGCCAAGACGACATGCGAACAAAGCAAACACGACATTTCGTCGAGATTGCTGACGCTGGTATCACAAAATTGGTACGCTTTTGCAGGTTATAAAGGGAAATAAGACTAGTCGAAAAATGTAAATTTTTCGCAAAGAGGGAACATAATGCTGCAGTATTCGTCACAAAAACAACGCACTATGTTGTTGTTGTTGTATTTGCTGTTGTTGTTGTTGTAATTATTTCCGGGAGTGGTGTGTTTGGTTGTCAGCTCTCGAGCGCTTTCTCGCTGGGTTGGATCGTTGTCCGGGCTGTATGGGCAACGAGCCCCACGCATTCGAGATATCCCTCCGCGGTTCCACCCATCAGAGGCTCGAGGTTTCTTCGCTTGGTATTGGCAGACAGTGGTCCAGGTTCGGAACACGCTCTTCCCAACGCCGTAGATGAACTCGGTGTGATGCGGTCTTTGATTGCTTTTAGGGAAATCTGCCGGGTATCGTCTTGATTAAAGGATTCCTAGGATGCTTTGATCCAGCACAGTGAGTTATCGCAACATCTAGGAGATCTCAGAAACCTCCTCAGGACACGTTTAAGGCTGGTTCACAAAGCACCGTTTTCTTACGTTACGTCTAAGTCACCGAAACATTCGTGTTCCGAATGCCGCGTGCCAGGCTATCCTCTTAAGTTGCTAGTCACGCTATATACGAGGCACAGACGTCCTGGCCACTTGTGGCACAATCAGACGTAAGCTTTCGTAACGTAACGTAAAGCAAGAAAACGGGGTTGTGTGAATATTCCCATAGGGGTATTTGCTTACGTTTTCTTACGCTCCGTTAAATGCACACGACATATCCGTGTTTCGTGTGCCCCTTGCGAAGCAGCTCCCTTCATTTGTTGCCGTACTTCACACGGAGCATGCGTGTCCTAGTCACTCTAGACTTAAGCATACGTAAGTCAGCGCAACACAACGCACCGTCAGGAAAGGGTGACAGGTGAACGCGCCTTCGAACGCGAACTCCTAAAACAGCGCGCGGAAAGGCAACACTTGCAACGTTCTCGCGCTTCGCGCCAAGACAGGCTCGCGTCGCTCTCGGACACACTCAAGATTTTCGCGAGACGACAGATCAGATTCGAAGTCGGGAACAAGCGGATTTCAAGAGTTCCGGAAGACTAAGCGCGGAGACGCCTGCCTCTCCAAACAGCGACGACTTCGACGAAAAGGTAAAGGTGTTAAGGGCGACGGAAGAAGAAAGTTTGGAGGACTGACGCGCGAGAATCGGAATCCGCGTCTTCTCTGACGAGCACATCCCTCCACAAAGCGCTGGAGGCAAGAAAGAAAGACCGCATTGTCGTCGAGAACATTAGATGATGCCAAATAAAAGAAGACAACAGATTCGGAAGCATCGAAGGAAACGGGGAAAAAAAAAAAAAAGAACCGTGCGAGCGGAAGTTGTAACAACTCCGAGAAGATTTCCTCGAAAAGAGGATTTCTACTTCACGTCTACACCTCGACGCTTGTGTTAAAGCTGCTTTTATTTGTGTATGTGTGTGTGTTTGTGTGCGTGCGCGCGTGTGTGTACATGCGTGTGTGTGTACGTGTGTGTCAAGTTTGCCAAGTTCCAAGCAGTTGGCGTATCTTCCGTTCTTAGAACCGGCAGCGACTTACTATTATTTTTTAGCGTTTCAAATCCTGCCCTTTGGTGTTTGGGGGGTACCTGTTAAGATGTTATTATCGCGTTTCTTCCGACAAAAGCGGAGGCTTCGCGCGTCCAAAGAGGAAGAGAACAGAGAGTTCGCCCAGAGACATTCTCGGAAGCTTTATTGAAAAAGGGCGGGCGTCGCTACCACTGCCGGAGCTTTCGCGTTGCGTGGCGACCGAGCTCAAGGTGCTGCGAGGCAGTCGGGCGCTTCGTCGAGGTACGACCTGTTAGGTTGACAAAGGACGGCCTTCCTCGACTCGGAGGAAATCACGTAGCAACTCGACCCGCTTCCCGAGATTGCTTGGTCGGAGTTTTCGACGGGAAGCGAGGACGCACACAAAAGGCCGATAACAATTGCCGCCGGGACCGGGTATGGTTTGTCAGGGAAGCGCACTTTACGGAGAGAGAACGGAGAGAATTGAATTTCTATTCTGTGCAGCGAGTGTAGGAGAAGCAACAGACCGCCTGCCACCCGCCGGAAGCGAAAGAAGCAGTTGTTCAGGTGGTGGTACGAGGAATCTGTCGGCGCGTTAATTGGACACTTCGTGGTCTTCGTGACCTATATGGAATACACGAGTGTTCTTTTGCCTCCATTCGATATCAACCACTGAAGGGGCGTGCATAGCTGTGACGTCAACGCGCAGTGTCTCGGCACCTCCTTAAGTTCTGCCCATTTTTTTACGTGATCCCCCCCTCTTCGTTTTACTGTTCATCGTCATCATTATGACGTATCGTAATCACGTATCAGTGCGAAAATATGAACACATTTCGCAGTAGAGGAGCCCTAAACTCGTCAAACACAAAGTTGGGGCCGAAGTTCACGGGGCACACCGATTGGACGATCACGACGATGACTTCGCACTTTTGTCACAGGGCGTCCAATCGGCGCTTCGCGAACTTTGGGCTCCAACTTTGTGTTTGACGAGTTTAGGGCCCCTGTATACTGCTACAAGCCTACTTTGCACGAGCAAAAGCTAAGTTCACCCTTTGCATATTTCGGTTTTGTGCTAGTGTCAATTTGTTTTTTCTTTGTGACATCCTACATTAATGCTACATCTTCTGCTAACATTAATATTCACGAGCATTATTAAGCTATAAGCAATTAATTAAACTGTGTCGGCGGCCGTCGGTGAAATGATAAACGACGTTGTTTTCATTTTGCGCAGGAACAGAGCTACGCCTTGAAAAGTGACAATTTGAAATCCGCCACTAAAGTAGTTATTTTGATCAATATTTCAGGTTATTACGTTAAGACAAATGAGCGGCAAATCTTCAGATCAAAATCACCATTATTTCCATAGGCGCAATAAAGTACACACAACTGGCCATTGCTAAATACACCCCCCCCCCCCAAAAAAAAAAAAAAAAAAAAAGCAAATGAGGTATTATTTACTGCTGGTCAAACCGAATCGCTGAAACCCCCAACCAATTTTAGATTCGGGTTAACTCGTCAGAACTAAACGCATCGAACTGCCATGATCTGGCGGACGCCACAACCATGAACTGCTTAACGACGTCATACAACAGTATTTATCGCCTGCGTAGACTATGAGAGAGGAAAATAAAATGGCATTTTCATTGTCTCAGGGTTTAGTTTGCGATGCTTCCTAACCAACCTGCCTGCATACCTTCTTATCTTAGAATGCTACATTCCTTCTTCAAATGTTTCCGCGCATTTTACTCGTGGTTTCTTTTTTTTTTTTTATGTAATTTATTATTGCTCAAGTGCTGACAAGATAAAAAAAAAAGTTTTTTTTTTTCGCTCGCTCGTATTTATTAGCTTCAACTCCCTTCCACAACTAAAAGAAACTTCATCCACAGATGAAAAGAAAATCGCATTCTTTCCAACCAGCCACTCGTTGCTCCTAATTAAGCGGAATGATTTAGGGGTGTTTGTCACGGCCGACTTAAATCAGCCAAAGAGAGGAGAAAGCGCACGTCGGGTGCCCGTACACTGGGGAATACGACCGCGGCGGCTACGAGAAGGGGAAACCGCAAAATCGAAGCTGTTAGCACTAACCTCTCGTGTCGACGTGTCAGAAAAAAGAAAAAAAAAAAAAAAACTAGAAAACAAGGAAAGAAAACAAATTTCGCCAGGAAACGCACGCCACCGGTTTTAATAACGTGCGCGTGGTATGGCGTGCCAAACCGGCATTCCCGCCTTTTCGTGACTGTTAATTGGGTGCAGCTGCTGGCGTTAATTTTGAGACGAAAGGCAAAAACGCACAAAGAAAGAAGAAAAAAAAAAAGAAAGAAGGGAGTTGATCCTTTGAAGCGTTTGCGGGAGAAGGCTGCAGGGCGGCAAACGTCGTACTTTGATCGCTCCAATTTCATCTTGTCGGAGCGCAGGCGGAAGTTTTCAAGCGGCACGATAGAGGAGACACACAGACTAAAAGACCAACGGCACGGCAAGCTGTCAGGGCGTATCTGGATATGCGGTCTGTCCTTCTCACCCCCAAGCTTCAGCACGCACACACTCAAACACCAGACTCAGATGCAAGCCCTCATAACCTATTGCCTTCCCTCAGGTCTACCCCCTATCTTTTCATCACAGCCAGTCAGAGCTTAATTGGCGTCCTGACGTCACCACAACCCTTGCAGAAGAAGCAGACGAAATTGCGCTCCGCATTAGAAATCGTTCAGCCTTCCCACTCTTGTGAAGGAAGAAGACCAGCGGAGCTGTACTCGATACACTGTGTGCTTCTTCTTCGTCGTCGTCTGTTTTTCGCGCTGTTTCCTGCGATGAATTCCCACCAACGCGCCCAACTATCCATTCTTCTATTGTAGATGGAAAGGTTGCCGCCATCTACGAGCGACCGCGGAAACCATACTGGTTGTGTGCTTGCCGACGTCGATTATAGATGGCGGTAGCTGTCCAGGTGAAGCATAGTTATAAACCCGAGAGCATAGCTGTAAACCCGAGACTTGTCCATGTCGTTCTGTGTTTTGTCCCTTGTCCGTATCCCCAGTCTCGGGTTTACAACTATGCTCAATTTACACCAGCTAGCCTGCACCCTCACCATTGGTTCAGGTAGGTTTGCGTTGACATACACGGACACGATCCTGGGGAACCTAGCACTTAACAGCCCCGCATTAAAAAAAAAAAAAAGTTTAGAATAGGGGGCCCGACCGCTTTGTGTACACCCAGAGGCGTATAGGTAGAGAGTTTGGCTATTCATTGGGAAGAATAGGAGACAAGTGAGGAGACGCCACTGGCCGAAAGCGGGCTGGGCGTTTCCCAGGGCGTCTTCAGAAATTCGAATGTGGCCAACCAGGAGCCGGAAATAATACCCTGGCGGTGGTCGCGAGAAACGAAAGTAATAAGTGCGTCGGAGTAACTCTCGGTGACTGAAAATACGGTGCACGTGATGTTTTAATCACGGTCATCCAAAATCATGGTGGAAGAGTGCGACTATACGGAACGATCGACATAACCCGTACGCCAAGCACCGAGGGCCGGGAATCTGTTGTCCCAGCGGTTACACACTGTCCGAGCAAAACAGAGTTCGAGCGGCGCATTCGTTTCTTACACGCTGCTGGTACCGCTTCTGTTCTTTCAACCATATGGGTAATGCATGTCCAACCCACGCGGTTATGTTTTCATTTTCATAGTGTATAGAAGCTTGGCATTGCGCATGCTTGCACCAGCAGAGGAAGTTGAAGTATCCCCATCCTGGGCTGTGAAACAAAATTCCACCAGGCGGCGATACCCAAAACTTCTCCCCGCGAATATTATACACTATATATAATATATCGCGAAAAATAAATAAGTAAAGAAACATCGACGAAACGGGAGATAGAGGGGAGGTTTTACGAAACACCAGAGAAATCGTTTCGGGGTAGGGACTTCGGATCGCAGAAATAAAACGATTGGTGCCCGATTAGTCAATGCCGAGGGGCCAATTTAGTGAGATACGGGGCGTTTCGAGTAATTAAGTCTTTAATTAGATTTGCGCAATTAACTTCTGGAGTAAAACAAAAGAAAAAAAAAAAGATATGTTGTACAAAGCAGAAAAATGCGCAGTGCAATCGCGAGCCACCAGATGAGTAAATTTTAGAAAGACCTGGAGGGTATACGTTTTACGCCTCGTGCTAGAAGCGCACGGCTGGCAAAACTAAAATGCAAATAACAAAAAAAAAAAAATTAAAAATTAAAAAAAAAAAAAAACGCGAGCGCGCGTTTGATTTTGAATGCGATTTCTGAAGCTAGATAAAGAAATTGAATGACTCTAGGGTGATGAATGATGCCAAGCGTGTAACTAATTGGAAATATGTTTATTTTTACTCACTAAAATGTAATTATACTAAACGATGTTTACATCCTTAAGGGTTTTAGGGGGTCGTTCCGACGACTCCGATAACGATACCCAATGCTCTGCAGACGCTTTTGCGCACGCATCATATCGTTATCAGATATGGTTATTGGAGGTATCGGGCCAAAATTCTCTTTTAGATAGGCCCTCTGAAAGCGACTAACACGGTACCAGCCTTACTCCCACGCAATGCGTAGTTTTGGATGCTATAGCATTTCTTTTGTATATGTCCACGGGTGCCCCTTCATGCGACATGCGTCCACTTCGCAGCCGAGCCACCGCTCTGCCGACGCCTGAACGTTGTCTGATGTTCAGCAGAGGAGGGCTACTGTGCTTGCTCGGGGACACGTTCCACAACACACTAGACCAGGGCCGGCTCGCTAGAAACAGCGTCTCAGATGATACTGGGGTAAAGAAAGCCCTGTCAAAGTCAGCGCACGAGCTGAACGGGACTCAAACCGCACCTCAACACGCTCACGCGACCCCAGCCTTTGTGGTGCTCTCTTTCACGCAGTTTCGGCTGAAACGTTGTTCTAGTAAGCCGGCCGGGGGGTCTCCAAACCCCGGCCCGCGCTTCAAACCCGACCCTCGAAGGTATTCCGGCCGGCCGGCGCCCGGCCCGCGGACCACTTCCAGACCGCTCCGCGCAAAAATAAGCGCGTGTAACAAAATGGCGACGCGCGCACTAAAACGCGAAAGAACAAGATACGAGAAAGAACGAAAGAAAAGTACAAGGTTACGCGGGTCCTCTTGTCGTATTATGTTCATTACAAATTGTCATCGTTCACTAGCACCAGAATCCTCAATCGCTGTTTCGTGCCTGTGTAACTACGTTGGAGTTGCTTGGCGGTCTCGTGTGTGTCTTGTGTCATATACTCGTATATAGCTCGTGGTCATAATCAGTTCCACCGTTCTACCTGGTCCGCTGCTCTGTGTCAATATGCCAACGTTTCTATGATTTATATCGGATGAGTTTTGTGGGTTACAATTATTGTGTGTTGTCATAAGTATGTAAATAATAAATTTGGATAAAGTTATTTTTTTATTTTAATGTAAATTTCTATATGAACATGCATATATAAAATATGTTTTTATTTTGGTTTTATTTTGTTATTTATATTCACTTATTGATCTGGCGGCCCCCGAAAAGTATACAGGTCGCCATCCGGAGCCTTAGCCACAAAGTTTGGATACACCTGCACTAGACAAAAATGACATCGAGCAGGAGGCCATTTTCTAAATCCCCGGCTTTCGTCCTTTACGGTATGCTATTTAGTGTCGCGGCATTCGAAATAGTTAATGTGAAATCGGCAAGTGAAAATGATGCCAAAACCGAGATTTAAATATACTCGCGGTCTTCAGTGCAGTGACGTCAGTGGCAGACAGTCCTCCCAGTCGAGCAGGCAGTCACAAAAAGTACCTATGCCGAGCATTTGTTTCCTGCTGCTGCATGGGTGCCGGTGCGAGCTTCCAAAGCATTCATTGGACACCATGAAACTGCTTGTAATCAGTTGGCAACAAATTCTACACTTCAAAGAGTGAACCTCTGCCTGCCGCTGACGTCAATATTTTTTTTTTTAACCAGTAAAAGTTTTTTTTTTGTGTGTGTGTGTGTGAAAAACACGACACAGGTAAAATTGTAAATTCAATAACCTCGCAAAAAATATTTTGGTCTAATATTTAGATTATTACTGGAGCGATGTTTTTTTTTTTTTTGTGTCTAGCAACGCCAAACAAATCAAAAATCATAAAAAAAACGCCGGTGTACTATTGAAGCAAACAGGACTGCATAGCCCAAAGATCGCAGAATTGGCTTGAGCGGATCTTAGCCGTCAGGCAGTAAAATCGCGAATGCTGGCACCTCGGCAGCACCGAGGTGCCAGCAGGAAAGGGTCCATTTATCTTTGACAGCTTCATATACATGGCTTGTACGTGCCGGTGCACCATGCTGGTGACCATCTGTACTAGGGTTTGCTGCAAAAAAACAACAAAAAAAGATTTCGCGGCGCAAAATGTATGCTGCTCAAGGCAAGCTCCCAGCAGCAAGACGACCACAATGGCGGCTGATATGACGTTAGTGCGAGCCATCGTGTTCGTGTTGGTCGCGCCGCAGGAAGGCCATGGGAGAAAGTGCCAGCCAGCCACGGGGCGCTGCTATTCGTTTGGTGTCACAGCACGCTGGACTAATGGCGCAGCGCCTCGCGGAGTGGGGGAGGTATGCGATGCGTTAACACTTCCCTTCCACTCTTTTACTACCCTCCCTTCCTCTCTCTCTCTCTTGTCTTCTCTTCTCTCCCTCCCTCTTTCCCTCCCCCCCCCCCCTCCCCCCGCGCACAACTGCCTATTAGCGCTATCCACTGCTGTACGGAACGCGTTTTCTTTTTATAGGGGGAACGGATGAACGCCGCCGTTTCATCTTGCATTGGGGCTACTGGAACGGGACCTCGTTACACTGTTCAAGGGGATGGCAGAAGAAAAGGAGTTTCTTTTTAATTATTTTTTTTTCTCCATATATTTCCGATTTTTATCGAATTTTATACGCATTTAGATTTTTTTTATTATCGACTATTTCAAACCTCCGGCTTCAAGGGAGAGGAAGTGTCCCGAGTGACGATCCAAAAACAAAGAACTGTAACAAACGAGAGCGCGGCGTTACGAAACGCATAGTGCGATGTGGATATTTTAATACGCACGCTTTACTTGATCTACGGCTCATCGGGCACAATACGTATTTAAAATGCGCAATACGGAACGTGAAGGTAACGACGCCTTTCAGTCTTGGAAAAGTAACGGGAACACGTTCCTTTCGAACCACTGAAACTTGTAACGGGAACTGGTTCCGAGACTGAGAACCAACGAGGAAAGAGGTTTCGTTCCTCTTTTGATGCAACGGGTGCGCCAACAGTGGTGCTATCGCACTTCTATTGCATTTGATCGAATGTCTAAGTTAACAATATTCTTTTTCCTCGAATCGTCTATGCCCGTCTTCGTTTGGACAGAAAGCACAAAAGAGACAAACAAAACAGACGGCACGAAAACAAAAACGCAAAAAATGGCAAGGAAGAAAAAGGAGGAAAGGGATTTTCCGACCGCACCAAATATATTTCGACCATCTGCGACGACCGAGAACGGGAAACGGGCGGAGTTTTTCATTCGATAAAATAAAATAAACAAGGAAACAAGCACAATAAAGTACATTTTTTTCACGAAAGAGTTTGATAAAGGAGCCAGAGGTCAAAGGAAAAAAAGGAGACAGAGCCGTTTCCACGCGTCATTTCAGACCACGCTGCGCTGGCACTGGAAACACGACATAAACTACGACACAAACAACGTAGAGAAACAAACACCAAAATAAAAAAAAATGTATATCTATTGCAGCGAAAAATAGGAAACAAAAACAGACATAACGCAGAAACGCTTCCCCGCAGGCGAGATAGGAATCCCCGACCAGCGCAATAATATAAACCCAAAACAAAAGGCGCGACAGAAAAACTGGCTTTAAAATTATTGGCCTCCCCCGAAACCAGTAAAAAAACAAAACAAATAAATAAAGGGGCTTACTCAAAAGGAAGATAGATGAACGCATTGACTAGGATGGGACAAGCGAGCTAACCAAGCAACACGCTGCAACTGAAACAATAGCCGAAACAAACAAAGGGAAGAAAACACGACCACCAGGATTCCGCACACGCAGCATGCGCGAGCCAAAACCCCAGTGACAAACGGATGATGCGTACACAAAGACAGTCCAAAGGAACACAGTCTGCACTCCGTTTCACCTTACAATTGGGCCACGGCGGTACGCTACGAACCACATCTCGTCCAATCGAACGCTCTGAAGGAAACACGTGACCGTGCGCTCAGCCTGTCGCCGCGCCCTCTGTCCCGAAGGACACGTGACGTTCAACCGGGATCGGATTGGCTGGGGATGGCTCGTATGCCGGCCGTTGCGTTCACTCTCGAGGCGGAACGGAAACGGGGGGACGCCCTACCCCCATAACTCAATACAGAAATGGCTCGATGAAACAGGAACGGGAGAGAGAGATGCGCGGCAGCCTCTATCTAGTCTTCGGTCACGCAACCCGCATGCGGACCCGGGATTACGGCCGAAATTGAGAATGCGGCCGAAATATGCGTCGGCCGAACTCGACTCCCCGCCCACATTCGACTCCTCCGGCGCTCCCCTGAAATATGACGCGTCATTCTGTTCGTCTCTTGAGTACGCGGAGAGAGGTCGGGAAAAAAGCAAGACTTCTCGAGTCCGTTTCTATTTGGCTACAACCATTTGTTTGTTTTTTCTCCTTTTTATTTTTGTCTGTGCGTATGATTTGGGGGAACGTTTCTTCTTATCAAACAAAGCTGACGGTGTCGGGTGTCTGGGATCGAATGTGAAAGAGAGAAAAACAGAGGGAGAGAGAGAGCGTGAGTGGAGTATCATTTTGTGACTTTAAGAGAACTCTGACACCTCAAAAAATAAAGCATTTTCTCGCGCGAGAAGAGTATGCTGTAGCGTAAGATCCGCAGGAAGGGCCCCGCCCACATCGACCGAAGCTCCGCTGAAGCACAAAAGGGCTCGGGCTGCTGTGCCAGCGTTCCTGTTCTATAACCACCGATAAGATACGAACGGCAGCAGGGTCTGTCACTAGTGCCGCCACCTGTGCCTATCGTAGTAATCTTATTCTCGGCTAAAGGCAACATTTTCCCATCACCTACACGCACACACACACAAAAGAAAAGGCCCGTTCTAGAGCGCTTGATTACAGTCCACAAGATATTGGGAACGGCAGGGCGTGTCTTTAGCACGCCTGGCTTCCGGCAAGCAATCAGCGCCTTCCGTCGTGTGAGAGGAAGCTCCTCTTCGTAAAAACTGCCACGAAGCCTTCTTCCAGTTCTAGCAACGCAAAATTTAACGATGCAGCGTACTCTCCGAGTCGAAAAGAACGCGTTATCCCTGGCAAAGGTACACAAAGTTTCCCTATATGAAACAACAACTAAATCTACCCCTTCTAAGAAACTAAAAAAAACATACCTTTATGATACCAAAAATATAATCCTACGAAACCAAGAGGTTCGTAAAGTACACAAAGTATATTTGTCTACTATATCAAACTAGGACTGAATTGAAGTAGAGGCAGCAAAGTCCATACACTAGCGCAGTGCAACACAAAGACACACACAGAGAAAAATTATTAAAAATACTTGACACACTGGAAGTATATTTCAGTACACTCGAAATATACTTCAAGCGTACTTTTTGCTCCATAAACCTGCCCAATTACGATATGTCTACACCCATTCTCACCTCTACAAAAAAGCAAGTTTTGCGCATTGTTTATACGCTGCGTGAAGGAGTTTTTACAAGATGTGGTTGTCGGAGGAAAATGCGATGTTTTTGGCGTTTGGAACATGAACGTCTTCATAACATAAACTGAATCTAAAATTCACCTATATATATCTTAATTATCAACATAAGGGGGAAAATTAGTAAACCTCCGCGAAGAGCCGGACCTCTTTTATTCCGGTTCTTGAAGTAAAAACGGGTATAGATTTTTTTTTTTTTTTGGCTAAGAAAAAACATTTTGTGCAAGATCGGCTTTAAGTAATAAATGCCAGAGGTCGGTGAAACCCACGGACAATAGAGAAACAACACACGCGTGACCTGGAAGCCTCACGTTTCCCGGACAAGCGACGACAAAAGGCACTGACCACGCATCGGCGACCCTCAATACCAGCCATTCCGCAACTGTTACTTGTGTAAACCTTTATTGCAACGTTCGCCCGCACTGCGCGCCCTTCCCCCACCCCGGTAAAACAATGCCCGGAACAGGATGCGTTTCAACAAACCCCGACATTGTTGATCCAGGGAAGGCAGGGCCGTGCCTCCTGTTTCGTTGCGATCTGATACCGCGCTTTCCTCCGTCGGGTGCGCCGCGGCGAGAGTTACGAGCCGTCCGGGCCAATCAGACCCCGCGAGCTCGTGATGTCATCTTGGAACCGTGCGCGGTGATACGTGGAGCGCCAGGTCACGTGGCGTTTGGCTCTGACAGTGGATTGGCTGGTACCATTTGTAGCCCTCACTCGTGGCACGTCTTAGTGCAAAACGGGGAGCGCTCGTCGTCGTTTTCGGCCAATCCAACTCGAAGATACCGGAGCTCAGTCTGTTTACGAAGTTGCGGCCAACGGGTAAACGGTCGTGTTTGCCCTCGAAGCTCAAACACACACCGTCAAAAGCCCCCCCTCCAAAAAATAAATAAATAAATAAAAAGGGAGGATAAAACACGCACAAAAACAGAGAGAGAGAAAAGAAGTAGAGAATAGCACAAGAAAGAATCCAAACAACGCCCAAAAAGGGAGAAAAGAAAATCAAACGAGCGCATTGGGACCTCGTCACGGGAACATTGAAGTCAGCGTCTAGACTCCAGAAATGAAAGGGACGACGCGAACTAAAAAAAGAAAAGAAATCCGAAACTGAGGTAAACAACAACCGAGGACCCGGAAAGAAGAAAACCCCAAAATTAAAAGATAAAAGTCACGAGAACTAGGCGAACTTTGCTCTGCCCTACCGTCTCGACGGGCGCAAAAGGCCTCAAGAAAACGCATACGCACGTCCGGGACACACCAGAAACGCTGACTGAGGTGTCTGCTTCTTCCTCAAAAGCTGCCGCGAGTTCCCTACTACTTCTCCTTCTCTGTCTCCTTACTTTCCCCTGTCACGTATCTTTCTACTCTCCGAAATCCCTACTTCTGCATAAAGTGTATTTCCCTAGCTCTGTGCAATATTCCTTATTTTCCCTAATCTTTTCCCCTCATTCCTGTAAGGTATTCAACCCAGCTCTTCCTACATCCTGGTCCGGAGCCACGAACCCTGCACACATTTTAGGGTTACCTATTTCTTTCTTTGTCATTTCTGAATGTTTTCCCTTAAATTCCTTTAGCTTTCCTTAGTTTTCCCCATATTCCGACACACAGCAATGCCTCCTCCAATGCGATACCTCTTCCCCATACTTGTTTCTTGCCCTCCCTAACCTTCCGACCTCGTTTCCCTCTAATTACTTGTAGACCCCGTTTCACGTGACAGTAGACAGCAGCGGACGCTACGAGCCATTCCAGCCAATCAAGAGTAGCCTTGGACGTTCTCGCTGCAGCCCCTCCCTAAGATCACGTGACACTCACAGGGCATTGGATCGGCTTCCAATGGCTCGCAGCGTCCCCTGCGGACCATCGTAAGGCGAAACGGAAAATAAAGCTTCCTCTATAGCTTCACCCGGGCCCCAAACACTGTAATCCCGTCTCTAGCATAAAGATCCTTTCGGTTTCCTCGTTCGCCCCTACTTTCCCTAATCTTTCCTCCTCGCCATCCTCCGATTTCGCCCGCCATTCCCGGGAACCCAACGCACACGGTCGACGCGAGGTCGCAACCCGGGGATTTACCCGCTCCCCAAATTCCTAGACCTGTCCCGGTGTCTAAGCCAGGTCGGAGAACGCACGAGAGTGGGGAAAGGGGGAACAGGAAATCCCTACGACCCAATGCAAATTGTATGTCTTTCCCCTTCTTCACCGTTTTTTTTTCCCCGTTGTCGTCTGTTTTCGGGTTCCCCTGCAGCGTCTGGTTTCGATAGTTCCATGGGTCTCATTTCAGCCGCGCTCGATTATTTGTTTGCCCCGCGCGTAGAACGTGCATGTGTGTCTGTACACATTCGCATTTCCGTGTTCCTGTCTATGCGATGTGCCCGGATGGGTTGTGTGAGTGTGAGCGCGAATCTGTGTGCTCGAGCAATGCCACCTCGGAGACAAAGGCCTGTGCGCGACGTCATCGCTAGTGGCTCCCCGACCTGCCCGAACCGGCGAATACGATGAAAAAGACGAGAAACGCCGCAAAAGCTGCAGACGTGACGGTCTTGTTGTCGCCGGGTGTTAGCGTCGCGCTAGGTGTAAGGCGCTGCAGGACCCCGCTGTCGGAGACACTAACGCAGAGATAGGCAACGCTGCCTCGATCTTTACGGCGAAAATATAAACTCAAAAATACGACGACAAAAAAAAAAAATAAAAAAATAAAAAAAAAATAAAAGGAAATGCGAGTGTTTGAGAAATAACGTGCTCCATACTTTGATGCAATTATTTCCCCTGCCTCCATATATATCTCGGCGGTATAATGGCAGTCTCCCGATCGAGACGGCAGACCACGGCCACTCGATCCCCCCTGGGAGTCCTAATCGAGTGGCCGTGGGCAGACTATACCTTTTCAACTTCCCATCACATCTATATCCTCACAAACGAACAAAATCTTTTACTAACACGTTCCCCCACTCCATTTCCCATCGAAAGGGAGAGAAATTATCCCCGTTTCCCTATGGGGAATGGACAACGAACCGTCCCGCCGAGGATCAGCTATTTCCAAAACTTTGCTATCACACATTTCAATAAACCTTTCTGCATGAAGCGTACGGGCACCTTCTCCCCTGGCTTTGCTTACCGATGTCACCGTTCTCGGAGGATACCGTCCCCGCACGACTAACATATATTCAGCACCAATAGCCGTTTTCTTTTTTTTTGGCGACTCTTTTTTGAGTGTCGGTAGTATGGAGAACAAAAAGCAATGAAAATCGATAGAACGGCACAATGGCAACGTGTGCTAACGGGGAGAGGCATGTTTAGCTGCCGTTCATCTTAAATGCGCAGACAACCCCCCAGAAGGCGCTCGTCACACGAAAAATTTTCATTACCTTATCACCTGAAAGCTGTGAACACGGGGGCTGTCGTGCGCTTATGATGACAAAGAAAAAAAGAAAAAAGAAGGAAAGCCGTTTACAACTCCCTGTTACACCGGATTAGAGCGCAGCTCTTGATGAGGAGGAGGGAAGGGTACCGAGGGGAGGGTATATCCTTCCTCCCTCCCCCTTACCTCCTCACTCTGCCTGCTTCTCCTCCCTCCGAGCGGCGTCGCCGTCGGCGTAACTGTGAGGTCACGTGACCCTCGTGACCGCACTGGGTCACGTGAACTCACGGGGGATACGCTGACGGCGACGGCGACGACGCTCAAGCCGGAAACGGGCGCCTAAGAGCTGGGCTCTAAAAAAGAAATAAAAAGAGAGGGATCTTCAGCGCTGTCGAATAAGATTTTGCGGGTCAGATCCTCCAACCACCCGTCCGGCTTCGACGGCGGGCATTTGCAACGGGTCGTATCGCGTACGTTCAAATCTCAGAAAGGTCGACAATTCTCGACGTTGTGCGAGTTTATGTTTGTCGGCGTTTTCTACGTGAGGGCAACTCGTCGGTGATCAGACGGTGGGGGGGGGGGGGGGGGAGGGGGGGGGGGGGGGGGTGGCGGCGGCGGCAGCGCGCTTTTTCTCAATTCTCGTGAGAGCTCGTCGTCCGCGAGGTTCTTTATTTACGTGACCGCGGAGCACGACCGAGGGATTAGGGAAATGGAACGGAACGACATTGCGGAGCAGGGATTTAGAAAAGGAAAGGTGGAAAGGCCGGTATCCTTGCAGGTCGCAGTGAAATACAACGCCGGCCGGGTCAAAGAGACAAGGCAACGGAGACCGCGATACGTCGGCGTATGTGAAAAGGGCAGATTTGGGATTTCGGGGGAGGGCTCCACGTTTCTACCTTCTCGTGTTCTGAGGAATTTGAATTATTTTTCTTCCTGTGTTGCTTTTATTTTTAGAAAGAAAAATAGGGGGGGGGGGGTCTAGTGGGACGGCTTATGACGATGCACCGGGAAGAATTCCCTGAAGTCGCCTTCCAAATTGGAGCCCCTTACTTTAGAGTGGCAACAATTTATGCTGAAATTTCAAGGTATATAGATTGAAACGCCTTTAGAGCGAATATTTGCATTTGCGCTTATTCATTTATGAATACTACTAATCCTCGTAGTAGGAGTTTGGTAGGGTGGTTACAAATGCATGATGCTTCACCGAAGTGAAATATAGAAATTGCTATACATGTTTAACGTAGCCTATACAGAAGAATACTGTTAGACAGAGTTTACATATCAGTACAAAGCAGATAAGAAAATAATTCATTACGTCAGGGGCACGTCTACATCATACATAAGTTGCGGTAGTAAGCTCGCGTGGACAGCATGCATGTTCTGGCGGCTTATTCCACTCTTCGATGGCAAGAAAAAAGAAACAAAGCAATTACTTTTTGGCGTGAAATTGTTTAAACAGTTTCCCACGGTTTAAGCGGGTCGTTCTCCTGTCATTAGCAGTTAGGTATTTATACTTCTTTGTGTTAGTCATATTACTAGCAATTTGGAATAATAATTTTTTGTCTGGAGAGCTTCTCTCTTTTTTATTCGAGTGGTTGGATCCCTATATACCTGCCGCTAAGTGGTGCATGCGACTTCTGCAAGCTTAGCCACTTGAAAGAGAACCCTGTCAACTAAGATCCACCACTGCGGCATGGGCATATCCTGATAAGATTAATTTAAACTTAAATGCAATGCCATCTACTCCGAATCATGGCTCATTGAAAACTGGGAAACTGGAGGCCATGGACCACGAAGGTAAAACATCCCGTTGGGCCTTTCCGTGGATGCTATTACTGCAGGTATAATCCGGTTGGCATTTGTCGGCGTTTAACTTTTTCGGAGGATTTTTCAGTGGCATCACGAAAGCTGATACCACAGTCGACGATGTTCACCGAGAATTTTAATCAAGAACTCAAGAACGCCACCTCGCAGTTGAAATTTTACTGAAACAGTCCACAGCGGGGGCAACGAAACGGGAACACGATGCCTGGCCGGTCGGCGAAGCGCCGGCACACGCAAAATGGCGTTTTATTCTTTTCCTTTCTTTCTGCGAGGTTCTCCAAATTGGATGGACGCTTATTGTTCATATCCCTAAAAGGACGCTAGAGAAAAGACAAGAAAAAAAAAATGGGGAAGGGCGCAATAAAGGGCAGTCGTTTCGGGAACATAATGATAATAATAAATAAAGGAGGCCCTCGATACATCCTCGTTTTTAGGACGTATAAATAATAGCTCTCAACAATGGGCTCCCGTTCCGAGCACACAACCAAAGGCCCAAACCGACGCAGGCGGTGCACAAAGGAAGACAAAGAGACAAAAGAGACCCGCGGACTGTGGCAGGAGCTCAGTGTACCATAACGTTGATTTATACTTTATAGAAACATGTATCGTTCTTTCAGAGGCTTATATCCATCTTCTCTTTCCCGATTCGGGAACGTTGTGCCCGATCTTCGCTCACCTTTAACTGAGAGAGAGAGAGAGAGAGAGGAAGAAGTTCCTTTTTTGTCCCGCCTCCGTCCGTCTATAGCTTCTATGTATTTGGGGGCGTCGATCACTTATTCAAGCCGCGCGCTTCCATACGAATCGTACTGACGGGACAGCACCAGGCTTTCCAGGGAAGAACAAATGGGGACGGGAGTGCGTACTGATTTATGACGCGCAGCATTTACGGCAGCGTGCGCGGGGGAACACAGGCATTCCTGTTCAACAAGGTATAGGGGGAAATAAAAAATAAAATAACGAAATCTAAGAACTAGAAGTAAAGAAATAAACAAATCGACAAAAATGCTGGAAGGTGGAAGGTTTTCCGTTGCGAGAACACGGCGGAAAAAGTGAACTCCGTTCCCGAATCAAAACATCGTAAACAATGCACGACTGAAAAAGGTCTACGACAACACAGGTAGCGTAGCGCTTTAATGATGACCTAGTACTCCTGGTGTATTAAAAATTTCTTATCTGGTCCGACGGGAGTCGGACAATTTGTTTTCTAATTTATTTACCGTTGCTTCTGACGATAAAGTACTACTTAAGCTCATATAATAAACAAACTAAAAGAAAATAATCCAGACCAAGCGCCACAAAGGGTTTAAAGGGGCATGCAACGATGTTCAATTAGAATGTTTTTCACTTCACTCGAGCTTACTGGCACTAGCAGGACTCAAGGACACTCGCACGCAACTCCACTGGCCAAAAAATCCTTTGGTGCGGTGCAATTGCAAGGACAAAAGGGTGCGTTTCCATTCAATCTCTCCTTCGTTAAGCTTAATGACGTATACCTTGGCGGTCGCACTACCGCCCAGTGACGATATTTGAATGCGGCTCACAGATTGGATCCGAGCATGGCGCGGGCACTCCATTTGGGCTCGTGATAATCAACAGCTCGAGAGGCATTCGGGTAGTGGCCCGTGTCCAATCGCTGCAATGACGACAATAGCCGAACCGTAACAATGTCTGGAACTTAGCGCGTGTCCCGTTCCTCGCCAACCCCAGCGCGTGGCTATGGTCAACACTGGTGGCAAATAGCCGGCTCCAGATCACGTGGCTCGTTTTTCTGGCTGCGAGTTGAAGGGGTGAACGCTGCTCGTTTTTCTTTAATTATTTCTGCGACTTCGATTGCGTGTGGTGAAAAACGAACGGGTGTTTCACAGGTCATTAACGTCAGGAATCCGTTCTAAGCGGTATTTACGCAAAGTACAAAATCGCTACATCACCCCTTTAAACGTCATGATTCATACGCACCAGCCACGGTGTAAGTTATCTTACACCGTGGCACCAGCTCGCCTGTACGTTGACCATTTTGTTTTGCAGTGGAGCTCTTAAAAGCTAGTTTCCCCAGTATCGTATCCGCCAGCAAACAAATGATGACACCAAACTCTGGACAGCTACTGCCATCTATGAAAGATGGCGGCCACCAAACAACCGGATTGCCGGGAGTCTGGTTGGCGCCGTCGCTCATAGATGGCGGCCACCTTTCCAGCCTTTCCACTCTGGCTTGCCGACTTGCGGCCGGCCATTACTTCATTCCCACCGTAGTGGGAATGAAGTAATGGTCGGCCGCCGTTACTTCATTCAGAAAAAACCTTTCACGGTCTCTTTAAAAAACTCAGCTTAGAACATGCACTTACGACGCGCGCTTGCGTCCATTCTTATACCCCAACACTGCCCAAAGCTCCTCATAAAGCGTATATATATCCACGGCCCCTCGATCGCCGAGAGGAAGGGATCGAGCGGCCGTGGTATAACACACCCGCGCTCACCGATTCCCATCGCAAACAAACAAACGTTTTCAAACAAACGAGTTAGAAGAGACGCGGACTCGAGTCCGACGAGGAGAACACGTAATAACGATCCGGCGCACTCGAGAGCCTTCTTAATCATCGTGACGAACGTCCGACGCGCTGGCCCCCTACTCGTATCCGTGATGAATGATTTTTGACAGAGTGCGTCGAGACGTTAACGGCCTGCGCGCTTTGCGGCCTCCTCCGAGACGTCGGAGCCCCATTTATTTGAGGACGTCCTCCTACCCACCCCCGCGAAATGATAGCGGACCTTATAGCGCAGGGAATACGACGCTGAGCGATGGCTACCACGATGTAAGTCAAAAGTTGGATTCGGACGGGGGTTCATCGAAGGAGGTACATAGAATCACTTTTGCGGAGAACCCGGCCATATAGACTACGAGAAAGGGACCGACCATGTTGTTAGGAAGAGGACTATAATTTGATTCCGTTTTTGGGAGCATGGCCCTCGCGAAATTCCAAAACATCTATATATATATAAAAATACAGCTCGGAAGTTACGACAATGTCAAAAGACGACAGCAACAACGACGACTGAAATAAAGTGGCACACTCACGACGAGATCAGGAAACCGGAGGAAACATATGAAAGGCTCCGCTTTCGCAACTTTTAGTTTCGTATTTTGTAGGTTTCGTTTCGTTCTCCTAAATGTCGCTCAACTCCCCTAAGTGGTTTGCCGTGTCTTTTGTCACAAAGAAAGAAAAAGCGTTCAAATAAAATGCCTACGATCTTTCAAACGAAGCCATTCTGAATACGATGGGAAAGAATATCATGCCTTGGAAACATGACAAGGGCGAAAACCATCCGGAGAGGGTTAAAGGGGTGGTGCAACGATCTTTGTACTTTGCGTAAATACCACTTAGAATGAATCCCCAAAACCCGTTAATTTGATCTCTTGTAAAATGCTAATAAAAAAAAAACAAAAAAAAAACAGCAGCGTTTTTTTTTTTTTTTTTTTTTTTTAATTTGCAGCCAGAACAAGCGGTTGATTATATGCCCCCAATGTTTATCATATCCACGCGCTTGGGATGGCGAAGCACAGGAAAAGCGCTGAGTTTCACACATTGTTAAATCAGAGTCACACTCGTTATACATCATACAGGAGACAGTCTGCACCCAGATTCGAACGCGAGTCACCGCGAGATGCGGGCTTCGAATGCCACATGACAATGAGTTCGGAGAGGAAGCTAGGCACGCGGCATTCGAACCACGGATATCGCGATGACTCGTGTTCGCAGACTGTCTTCTTTCGTATGGTGTATGAGCAGAGTGAGCTTTGGGGTTAGGCTATTGTCGTCATTTGTGGGGCACGAGCCACTACCCGAATGTTTGTCCAGCCATTGATTATCGCGAGCCCAAATAGAGTACTTTCGCAACGCTCGGGTACAATCTATGAGCCGCATCCAAATATCGTCACTAAGGGACACAGCAACCTCAAGACAACATCAATGAGTTTGGCGAAAAAGAGATTGAAAGAAAACGCTCGCTTTTATCCTAGGAATGACACAGCTCCAAAGAGGTTTCTTGGTCAAGGGCGTTGAGTGAGAGCATACTTGGATCCCACTAGCACCAGTATAAGCTCGTGTAAAAAAAAAAAAAAAAAAAAAAATTCCAACAGAAGATCGTTGCGCCGCGCCTTTGGGTGTAGTAATTTATAAATGGGAACATTTAGCAAACCGTGACCGTGTTCCGCGTACCATGCTACTAAATCGTTTGAAACATGTTTTTAAGCGCGCGCCTCCGGTTATAATATCACCCACGCGCGCGCTTCAGAGCACGTTTCAAAGGCTCCGGTAATGCGGCATGTGGAACACAGTAACGGTTGGCCAAAAGTTTCTGTCAAATACTTTTAGCAAACAGTTACCGTGCTTCCACCACAGTGGGCCCGACGGCGCGGCGCGAACGCGTATCGTTCAAATCCTGCAAAACTTGATTTTAGCGACCGTTGGTACCGGAGCTCGTCTGGATCACACCCATGATAACAAAAGTTGACGACAATGGATAATTTATAAAAATGGTGGCGCAATAAAGTTGAATAATGATAAAAGTAAAGATCGGCATAAACCGGTTCCTGATACTCAGAGACAGTGTTTCTTAGCAATGTGGTCCAAGCTAATGGCGTAGTTGAACTCGCGCGCCCTGGGCATCGATCAAGTCTAAAGGCCGGTTGGGACACTTGCGTTTGAGTGCGTTTCACTGCGTTGCGTCGAGTACCGAAAGCGAGTCACCGGCACATCTGTGCTTCGTATGAAGCGTGGAATCCAATTCAAGGAATCATCTTGGCACGCGATATAAGCAGCAGGGATGTCCTAGTTTCTCGCTGCTGCAACGCAGTCAAACGCAGCCAAACGCAACTGTCTGAACCAGGCGTAAGTGTGTGTCCCCTTTATTTCTTCTGCCATGAAAAGCTGCCCCCGAGCTGCGAGCGCTCCTATCGTGCTCACTGCGGCATGGCCTCCAAGATTTTCCTCGCGCTGGCTGCGCTCCTCGGGTCATTGCATTTCCGCGGTGGAGACTGTTACTGCGGGGCGCTTGGTG
This sequence comes from Ixodes scapularis, assembly GCF_016920785.2. Taxonomy (NCBI): domain Eukaryota; kingdom Metazoa; phylum Arthropoda; class Arachnida; order Ixodida; family Ixodidae; genus Ixodes; species Ixodes scapularis. Next base: position 43,687,448 of record NW_024609838.1, on the reverse strand, counting down.
GCGCTCGCAACCAAACTAAACTTTAAACTAAACGATACAAAGAAACAGCCGCGCATTATCATCATCACCATTCTCGTCGATCTACGGAACTGAGGAGCAGCTCGAAATGGGCTCCGCGCCTCTCACGGCAACACACAAAGCTTTGGCAAGGCAGAAGTTGATCGACATTGGAAGCTTCGTCTTTTCGAAGCCCACAAGGTGTAGAACAAATGCCCACGATGTTGTTTCCAATCAAACTGTGCGTGTAACTATTTCACTTAAAAAAAAAAAAAAAAAAAAAAAAAAAAAAAACAGAAACGCGAGTCAATCAAATCAGGAAGGAGGGTCGAAATAAATATTCGCACAAGATAGTGACAGTGATATTGATTACTTTCGGCTCAGGAGAGCCGTGGCACCGCTCACAGACCGCACCATGGAGGCCACGCCTAGTTCTGTTATGTCATCACCCCCAGTATCGAAGCAGACTAAGTATAAGAGTATTTTGTCATGTTTACAGTCGTTTATACAATCGTTTAAAAACTGTTATGATAACGCGCCCTGCTCTCTGTATGGCGCGCACAATAGACACTATAGTCGCGGTGGCAGACGAGGAGCGCAGACGAAGCTCCTCCTCCAGTACGAGCTTTCTCATGTGCGTTTTTTTTTTTATTGGGCACTACAAAGGGTGGCATCACCCTAAACCAAAGGGCACTGAGGCACCCTAGCAGTCACACGCAGTCAAAGCGCGCCGAAAGACAACGAGCGCCTGATGAAGGCACTGACTGTAAAATGCTTGAAACAGAACAGAGCTACCAAGGAAACCACAATGCCATCAGAAGCTTTTTTTTATTATTATTTATGAGCAGCCCTCGCCACTACATATGGCTCCTCCAGCAATATTCGCTACTACGAGTGTTTCTAGATGGCTCCGACAGCATTCTGAAACATGTGTGTCGCCGACACTTGCAGTGGCGGAGCGGAGACGCCACCATGATGAGCACAGGGCCGCCGCGGTAGCACGGTGAGGTACCATGGTATACATCGTCTCAGTCACGTGACGCCGGTACGAGTCGCGCATGCGCAGTCGGGTCCACGGTAACGGCAGCACAGTAACACTTTGCTAAAAGTCTCTATTAACAAAGTCTCGAGACGAGGCAAAGCATGTAAGCACATTAACTTATGGCGAGTGCGTTGTCCTGTTTGCGTGGTGTTTTCATCCTCGCGCTTTCGTTGTTACACTTGACACAAGAGTGACAAGTGTATACGGCCGCACGCAACCCTACTGACCCAGTAGCTTCGTCCCGTCTGCCGGGCTGAAATGGCTGGGCGTTGAGGACCACTTTCGACCAAACGTGCCGAGAATGTCCGCATCTAGAGATCACAGATCCGCCCTTTCGACGATGAAGCCGAAATGTCCCCAACGAAGAGAGCAATTTAGGGGCAACATTTCTTCGAAACAAACAAAACCAATAAATATATTATTACATTAGGTGATTAACGACACCAACGAAAAAAATAAAATAAAAGCCAGAAGTTGCGGGAAGCCTGCCGGTTTAATATGGCATCCGCCGTCGCCGCACTTGAGGGAAAACATTTCCCCAAAAGACAAAGAAAAAGAGGAGAAAGGAGGAGGGGCGGCGCCTTCAGAAAAGTAAGGGGGCCGCGTCCCTAGGGCCCGTTTAATGAAAAGAAGTCCCCATAAACGAGCTTCATAAAAGCGGGCTGCCAGACCCACTTCCCTAAGGAGTGCGTATGAAACAAAACAAGGAAAAATATACAACGAAACTTGCGACCAACGGAACGAACGGGTTACTTCTCGCAACAAGGCGGCGCGCCGTCAACCAAACAAAAACAAAAACAAAGACAAAAAAAAAAAAAAACAGAGATGGGGACGAATTGGGGAAAGAAAGGGTGAAAGAAGAAAATGCGGTCTCGCTCATTTGCATACAACGAGGAAAAGGGTCCCCATTACACACTGGCGCTGCAACAACGTCGCGCCCGAAAAGGAACAGCGAGGCAAACCGCGTTCGCATGTGCGGTAGCAGCTGGCTCCTAGGGAGAATAGAAGTCTGCGGCGACCGCCAGATGGCGATAGCGGAAGCAGCACTCGCTCGCTCGCTGCTGACGTCAAACCGGGCATCTTTTTCCTTTCGAGAACGTCTTGAGATCGAGCATATTTTCTATCCCCGTGGGATGCGTGCTTGCTCGCTTCCTTCGCCGGTGTATGGCGATGGATGCTCTGCGGATATCGCTTTCTTGGCAGCTTTCTATGCAGGGGTGGAAAACAGCTGAGGCGTGCTCTTCTATGCCCTTCTTTTTGACCATGGTCGGTGTAGGCGCGACGGGTTGCTCTGAGCAGACGAAATGAAAGGAGGGCGATGAGGGAGAGTGGCGCACGCCGATGTATTGGCGTTCACAGCTGACTACGTACAGTGGCAAACATAAGAAAACAACTTTCTGTTTGCGATTGTCTTTTTTTTTTTATTAGAAGATGTGTTACATGGCAGGCGCCAAACCATTTCCGGTTTTGCGCGTTTGAAACGTCAGACGGAAAAGGCAAGTGCCACCCGAAGGGAGAAGCATCGCTCCTTTCCTATCTGGGCCCGTTTGCTCGAAGCTGGTTAACTAACCGCGGTTAACCGGATTTCCCTACGAGGGGGAATTTTCGGGTCACGTGACCGGCAGAGTAAGGACGGCGGGGAAACATGGCGGTGCTCCGGTGAATGAGCGCCGCTCGCTTTGGAACTAATACGTCGTAGCAGCTGCAGTAGCGGGCGCGTTAGTCAGCAATGAATAGTGCAGGCGGTTTTCGCGTTGCCTTACCTCACTTAAAACGCAAAACATGAGCAATGACCTCGCCGCATGTTTTAGATAAGACTTTCGACTCTGGCCATTCCTAAGCCTAAATGAACGCGATAGTTGTCGGCATGGCAACGTCTTTGGAAAGTGGATTGCCTTGACTCAATCGGCCGGGTATTTATAGCACACAAAAGCAGAGAGCGTTCCCATAGACCCAACGTCACTAGAACACTCATTTGGGAAACTCACCGTCGAAACCTGGGCCGCTGGCGTCCATCGAGACCGAGCTAAATACGACAACAGCGCCACTCTTTATCATTTGTCTGTACTGTGGTCACATTGAGCTTTTAGAAAGCATGTTTTTTGCGTAAAAACAATCGGAAAATACTCTTTTTGTATGAAAATTGTTGGAGTTTAGTACAAAATGAAGGGCGCGTGATGTTTTTATAAACTTTAGTATGCAAGGTTTTGCGGAACAATTAATATTGTTTTTATACAACCATGCCTCAGCGGTCCTTTCAGGTAGCGCGTCCCGACCTATGTGCATTTGAACTTCAGTAGAAATTTGCGGCGCGTCCGCTGGGGAGACGGGGGTGGCACCCCTGTAACCACTTCCACTGTATCTGTTTCGGCACCAGAATGGCCGATTAAAGCCAAAATAGAAGTAACGTGCAGTTCCTCGAGTGGCCGCTGCGAGAGAAATGGCGGCGTTGTGTTCGCCATTAGCTCGGTTCTGGTGGACAGATTGGGGCCACTTTCTCAAAGCAGTCTCTATGGCAGTTTCCCAACTGAGTGATTCTAGTAACGTTGCATAGACCTTTTGCTAAATTTCAAAAAGCACTCGAGGTGCATGCTACGAGGGTAGTTACACGCGCTGCACCGGCTGGCGTCTGCAGTAATCACTGTTCTCAAACAAAAAGCCCAAAACAAATTTTGCCGTGCACGCGCATTGTCAAAGATTTATTATGATTATTTACTTCAAATCTTTTATAAGTGGAAGGCCAGCGCGCGCGGATCGTAGAATTACACTTCCAGCGTTCTCCTTGATGTTCGGGTAATTTACCAATAGTTCCATTTTCAGTCGAGCCGAATTACAGGTTTTTCAATTTATGGGGGTGTTATATACAGTTCTTACATGCTGGCCAACCATGCTGCCGGTGTGCCGTCCGCCTTTCACTGCTCACTTCTTTCTCATCGTTTCTAGGACTCAACTTCGTCGTCCTCTTTCGAACTCGGAAGGAAATTTCAACGAGGCTTTTCTTCACTTCATACAGCCAAATATTTAGAAAATTTCCAAACAAGGGTTAATTTAGTTTTACCTTGCCGATTATTTTTACCAGGAGCAATAAAAATTGTTTCTTAAGCTCAAATGTATGCCGCGCTGCGTCGCGAAAACCAGGCAGCGCGCATTTTTTGGGTCCCCCCATTTCGGGAACCTTTCCACGGAAGCCACGTATATGCGCTACAGCTAGTAGGTGACACCAGCTATCACCCCATAATAAAACTCGGAGCTATCGCTCATCCAACCCTCGTCAAACCTGTCTAGGTACTTATAGGTACCTAGTAGGGAAGTGCGGTTGACTTCTAACCGCGGTTAAAGTTAACCGGCTCCGAGCAAACGGGCCCTGACTGTAGACGAGTGCCTGTCAAACGTCTTGCTCCAGTATATCTGAATCACTCTCGCGCGCAACATCACGCGATGAAACAAAAAGCGACGCCAGTGACGCGCTCTACTCCCAGCACGCGCTAAACGAGCACGCTCCAGAAAAAAAAAAAAAAAAAATTGGGTTGTGTGTGTGTTTATACAGCCTAGAACTTGGTCTGCCTCACAGGGGCGACGAGTCTCCCAGCTGTAGATGAGAAATTTAGCCAGTGCGGTACAACCGCTAGCCTGGGGTCTTTAACGTGCATCACGCAGTAGTGATACACGACCGCACGCCGGTACGATGCTCATCCAGATCGCTCCAGACTTTGAGCACTTTCAGCGTCTACGTTAAACTAGGGTGCCTTCATGTGCGCTTTGCTTAGGGTGGAGACATCTGGCCATTTTGTTGCCACTTTTACATTTATTTTTTGTTCAGAAGCGCGTGAAAGAGCGTGTGTTGCACGCGTCTGTGGCGCTGACTGTGCTATGGCGACATTTTGTTTTCTTCGATTTCCTTGTATTTTCCCCGTGAGCGCGTGCTGTCGGCATCGGGTACTACAAAGGGTGGCATCACTCTAAACAGAAAGTCATCGAGTCACCCTATGTTAAACAAACGTGCTCTGTATTTTTTGCTTTTTAGAGCACAGCTTTTAGGCGCCCGTTTCTGTGTTTCGCGGCGTTGCCGTCAGCGTAGCCGCCCGCACAATTTAGCGGGGAAGAGGAAAATGAGGAGAGGAGGAAAGGAGGAAACGAGGAGCAGAAGAGGAAGGGAAGAGGAGGAGGGGAAGAGTAGAGGAGAGAAGGGCACGGAAGAGAACGAGGGGCATGCCCTACTTTCCGTACCCTCCCCTCCTCCTCCTCCTCCTAAAGAGCTGCGCTCTAATTTCGCGTTAAAGAGAATTGTAAACGTTTCATTTCTTTTTTCTTCCTTTTCTACTTGGTGCGCTTTCTGGGTGAGGACCGTTCACGAGGATGCCGGAGCGCGGCGCAACTCTTCCATCTTCTCCGTTTCGGTACGTCTCGACCCCGGTGTTAATGTTCCCCTGGCATCAGAAATAGCAGCGCAGCGATCGGATCAGCTCCACGTTGCATCACAATTTGCTTTACCGCTGCCTTTGCCAAGATAGCGAGAAAAAGGGGCGATTTCCTTTTTTTTCATTTTTCTTCTTTTCGGGTTGGCAATAAAAAACGACCTTACCGCTGCTTGGGCATCTTCAGTAAAAAAACTAAATCAAAAATAACTGTGGTGCGTGTATGCTTTATACAGCCGGAAGATAGCCAGCCTCAATTGTCGCGTCTGTTGACTGATGAGAAATTTCGCCAGTACAGTAAGTACCCCTGCTAGCCTGGGGTCTTCGATGTGCACCCCGCAGTTGGTGACACACGCCCTCATGCCGGTACGACGTTCATCCAGATCTAACCGGTCCACGGGTCGCGGACCCCGATTCCCCGGGCAGCCCCATACGCGGCGAGCATGATATGAAAAGGAACGCTTCTCCGTTCATCCAGAACATTCGCGCATACTCTTAAGCCTAGTTCACATGCAGCGATTTTGGCCCTAAAGGGCCGCCCACACTAGCGAGAAAACGCGCGTGGCACGCCGATCGCGGCAAGTAACAAAATGTCGCCGAAGCACAGTCAGCGCCACGAGCGCGTGCAGAGACACGCCCTTTATCTTCCCGCTTAACCGATTTATCGGCGCGCCGGGCGCGTTTTCTCGCTAGTGTGGGCGGCCCTTTAAACCGGCGCGATTTCTGCCGTCGCGGCGCTCGTGCCGCAGAATTGCTGGTGCTGGCCAGAGCGCCGCGACGGCAGAAATCGCGCCGCTTTAGGACCAAAATCGCTGCATGTGAAACCCGCTTTACACCGAGTGTAAAACATAAGGAGGCCCAAATCAGAGCCATGTATAGTGGAGAGTCTGGACATCCATTGTTCTTGGTGAACTTTTGCCGTACCTTACTTCCTCCAAGGCTCCTCCAATAGAACTGACCTTAGGCCTAGCAACCGCCTAGCAACGGAAAACGCCGGGCGAACGGCGCGGGTCTCTCCACCATTACCGACCCAGGACATCGTGCGCGTACGCAGGGCCGCATGGTATCCTGCGTACAGACCCTTATTTTTTTTAATTTTCTCGCGAGAAAATGGTCGGTCGCTGTGAGGTTGAATGTTCCAGTCACAGCCGTTACAGTTTTCCTTTTGATAGGATTCAAAAAGAGATCAAAAGTCGCAAAATGTGGTTGAATAAAGTCAAGCGCGACAATTATGGACGCCCACGGAAGGTTCTCGTCTTTGTGAGGTTCAAAGGCTTGCTTTATCTTAAAACAATTTTTTTATAAATAATATTGTGTTTTCGTCGCTGTAGCGACGAAAACTAGCGAACTAGCTGCTACACAAAGCTCGCACGTCACGTGTTATGTGAATAATTGCAGAACAAGACAGGGACACCCCATGGCTGTGAAGTCTTTTTCCCTGCCTTCTTCTCCGAACCTCCAAGTGAATGAATTTATTATTGAACCGATGCCTTCCAATGTTGTTCTTTTTTTTTTTATGAAAAAGCTAGTTTTGGTTGTCTTCCTCTTTTTCATTAATTTTCATGCCATGACACTACGTCGGAGGCTGGGACCGAAGCGGCGTTGGGAACGGTCAATCAATAGACCTCTTGCCTAATTACACAAGCATCAAAAAAAATGTCGGGAACGTAGGTAGAAGCGCTGCGTATGCTGCCGTGTTCAGCTCTCGCTCTTCGAAAGCAAAAATCTAAAAGGAATGGCACTTCGCACGCGTGTCCGATGGACGCTTTATTTTGGTTATTTACTTCGAATCCTTTCTCTAGGGAAGGCGAGCGACGGCAGCAGGTGTACCCACGTTTTCAAAATTCTCTTTAATGCTTGGGTAATTTAGCGAAAGGTCTATCGAGTTTAAATATATTAAAACGAACCAGCTTATCGTTCCCGAAGAGCCGCCTGACGCTGAGTCGCTCGATGTTTATCTTGTAACTTTCCGTTACGAAATAGATGGCTCTAACGTTACGACAAACCTTAGTGTCGGCGCCGTTTTTAATGACATGGAACTCGCACAACCTTCACTTAATTTATTTCTCTCTTTGAAAGCTTTCGACTTCCTAGATGTTCGGAGAACAAGATGGCGGTTTCATTGCTGAGAGAGTTCGGTGGAGGCAGGCGGTAAGCAAGCACGGCGTGAGCCTCCCATATCAGAAGTAGCGATCGCTTCGATCAAGCCATCACGTTTGACACGCTGACGCATGGTCAAGAGCAAACGCAATTGGGAAGAAACAAAGCTCCAGGAAACTCTCAAACGAAGGGCTTTATTTCACTTTCAAATCTAAGAAAGAATTTTCTTCGATAACACCGGCAGCGATGGCATACTCTACGCTCGCCTATCAGAACAATTTAGGGAAAGCCCCTCAGCTGCGAATTAGAATTTAGAAGTTGTTACCGTAGCGCACCGCTAAAATAGCAAGAATTATGAATTAGAACTGAAAATTGCGAAATTTACGCGAGCGTAGTTTGTGCCACGCACCGAACGTCCGCGAAGGATATGAACGGGCTGGTGTCGCGGCGCGTACGGAGGGAGACTAGACAAAGTAACCGGGAACTAACTTAATATGGCTCCTGAATAAACACGACACAGCCCGAATTCTACTAGCGGATGACTTAAAACAGAGAAAACAGTCATACGTCTGAGGAAATTGAGAACCAAGCATACGGGCATGGATCCCCGGCGTCGGTTGGGCTCGAAGACGGCGAAATGGGCGTGGCGATGGCGTTCGCGTGACGTGTTAGTGACGTGTAGTTGACGAGCTGTGAACGATGCCAGCTCAACTAGACAAACCCTCCCCTGTAATGGCTCTGGCCCGAATGACCTTGCTATAGTCAGTTCACCACTGCGGGAAAGCGGACCACGATTCGACGATGCCCCTACCATAGGTTTGCGCCCATTGGTTTGCGCCCATTGGGCGCAAACCATAGGGTTTGCGCCCAATGACCCTCGACCACGCCTTGGGGAGCGACCTCGGTACATTGAGGACTCCCTACGCGGCTCGACATCTCCTGAGCTGTCACCCCGCCGAACATCCCGTTCGCCTTCGCCGCGACGCCCTGCATCGCCTCTCCATAGGCACCGCCGGGAAAGCCGAGGACGAACGACGCAAATATCCTCCACAAAGGTCGAAGGGCTCCAACGCTAGCCACGACGACACTTCTGCGACAGTCTCGAATAACCTCGACGTTAACATCGACGGCCACAACGCGACGGCACTTATCGACCCCGGAGCAGACTATTTCGTTTTGATTGGGAAGTTCTCTCGCCGCCTTCGGGAAACTGATGACACCGTCGGATAGCCCAAAAAAAGGAACTGGCGGCAGACATCTCATCACACCGGTGAGAAGGTGCACTGCACGCGTGGACATCCACGGGGAGACCTGTCGAGTGAAATTCGTCGTCCTCAAGGGCCGTTCGAGAGACGTCGATTTGGGAATGCATACTTTTTCTGTGCATACGGCGCCGCCATCGACCTTGGAGCAAACAGGCTGATGCTGCGGAAACCTGTCCCTACGTCGGAAGATGGCGATGCGACGCCAGCCGCGCTACGAGTCCTCGCCCGTCACGTGAACTTGCCTCCGCTGTCGAGCGTCTTTTTGGCAGTCGGGATCGCAGCAGTAAAGCGCGAAACGCATGTACGACGAAACCGTCCGATCCGACGTCCGACCGCGCAATACGACGGTCGGAGGCGAGGGTTTTCAACGCTCTCCGATGCTACGAAAACCCTCTCCCCCCAAGGTCATTCCGGCAGTCCGCACGTCGGATCGGAAGGTTTCGTCGTACATGTGTTTCGCGCTTTAAGCGCGAAACACATGTACGACGAAACCCTCCGATCCGACGTCCGACCGCGCAATACGACGGTCGGAGGCGAGGGTTTTCGTAGCATCGGAGAGCGTTGAAAACCCTCGCCTCCGACCGTCGTATTGCGCGGTCGGACGTCGGATCGGACGGTTTCGTCGTACATGTGTTTCGCGCTTTATGTCCGCTGAAGCTCTGTTGAAGGAAACGCTCAACTGCTCTTGGGAAGAGGAATCGGCATTGCCAGCGGCGTGACAGAGCTCAAGGACGGCCGCACCAAGGCTCTTGTGACGAACTTCCGAAAAGAGTCACAACACCTGCCAAAGGGCACTGCCGCGGGCCCCACGTCCAAGAACTTCCTCACTCAGCCGCCATCGCCTCCATCTCAAAAGACCTTGTGCAGCACTGAAGGGGGGGAGGGGGAGGGGGGAGGGCGGGGGGGCTTCAGTGCTGCACAAGAGGGCGCCCCCTTCGGAGCTTCATCGAAGGCTGAAATACGCTCGAGGCGTTTAGAGACGGCAAGCGTTACAGCACGGAGGCCTTGAGAAGCGCTTTTTGTTAAATGTAGGGTTCGGTTGTTTTCCTCTAAATTATGCGTACAAAAAAAAAAAAAAAGCTCAACATATTTTTTTTAAATAATCGGGTTTTTATAGGGAGTATATTCACTGGAGGCCATTGGCGACGTGCGCGTCCGAAGCGTCGCTGTGATCGACCTTCCACGATTGGTCAAACGCTCACTATGACGTCTTTACTGGGATGAGTTCTGCTCTCATCGACAGAAATAAGAGCAAAGTTGGACTCACATATTTGACGGTGTTGATTTAGGAAAGTGATTACCAGACTTCCACCGCACCTTTTACGCGCCATCCAACTTGTCGCTCGCCACTAAAATAATCTCGGTCGTGACGTCAGTGATAGGAACCTTAAGAGGGCGCCACCGAAACATCTCGTCGCCAACAGCTGTGCGCGCGAATGCTGAGCGCGGGGACGACGGCGAGCTTCCACAGTTCATTTGCAACGTGCATTCCCTCACCATCAAAATAATCGGTTTTAGCAACCTCTTAATGCGAGCTCGTCCTGAGCATGCGCTCTACTACCCGTGTCCCACTAGAGCGACATACAGAAACAAAAGACAAGCCTTCAAACCGAAGTCTTTCGCGATTTGAGACGCTTTGTAGAGTAACGGAGGCTATGCTCAAACACGAGCATTATGCACGCGAGGGTATCTTTGGAAGGCTTGCAATCGCTCGTGCTTACTTCACGAGCACCGAACGACTAAACGCCTGCCAAAGGTACCATCACGAGCATGCTGCATGGGTTTGAGGCTTGTCGCTGTCTTTTGTCTCTGTCTGTCGCTCTAGTGGGACACGGGCATAAATAGCACAACACAAATACAGGATCAAAACGGCGGGGTGTCTGGTTCGGTGTGAACGTCACGCGCTCGTTAGCTTTCGCCGTGCTTTTCGCAGCGCGTGTATCCTCCGGGCTCGCAGTCGCGAGGCGTCGAAGCGTCATCGCGCTGGAGGCGGAACAGCTCAACGACCTCCCTGCCGTCTAGTCCTGTCGGTGACTTTGGTTATGACGGCTGAGAGTATGCAATGCCGCGAATGACGTAACAGACAAGAGAGCGTAACAATAGACAGTTTTAGTGGACCGTACGCTATAGCTTTGCGTACGCAAGGAAATTGCGGGTCGTGAGTGCGCATGCGCAGAACGCAATAAAAGGGCTAGCGTATTGCGTACGCACGCAACGCTGGGGATTTTGCGTTGCTGGCTAGCGGGCCCTGCGGGACGCTCTCAAGAGATCTCGGACCAACGAGAGCGCCAGTTTCAAGATGGCGGTTGCCTCGACTGGCGCAGCAAGGGCGACATGGTGTTTTCCAAGTTCCGTGTTACGTGAAATTGCGTGGTGTTCAGCTCGGCGATTGTTTCTGGGACCTACCGCGGTCGAATCAGATCGCCGTGCAGCTGAAGGAGTGCACAGTGAAAATGTTCGCCGCTCGGAATGTGCGTCGACGCTGCGATCTGCTCAGCGCTAAGCCTAATCCCACAGTTCATCGCCGACGGACGAACGACTCTCAAAAAAATCGCCGAAGTTCTCGCTATGCACTGGACATCAGGGTCATGAATTTTAATCCGCGATAGCATTTATAAAAGGTGCCGTTTCCACGGGACGAGTGACGGAGGCTCCGTGATCGAATTTGGCTACGCACTCGTACTCGTAGCCTCTGTACCCCGCAGAAAAGCGCGCTTGACGAGGCAGCTGTGGCTTGGTTTAACTTGAAATAAAATGATTGGACACGTCTTCATTTTCAATATTTCTTTCCAGGAGCATGGTTGCGCTACAAGCATGCGGAATTCTACGGCCTCTAGCAAATTTAACCAAGATCATGCGCGGTGTTCACTCGAAAACGTAACGCACAACTAAATTCGGTCCGAGCAGGTCATTTTTAGCGTACGCTATACTATTGCGTATTGCGTACGTAAGAGCCAGCAACGCTATACTAAAACTGTCTAATATGGCATCAATCACGTTGCGTTGCGGTGTTTTTTTTCTTAAAGCGCAGCTCTGAGGCGCCCGTTTCCGGCTTGAGCGGCGTCGCCGTCACCACGCACTGCATTACGGGACGTCTCCCATAATGACGTCACACGGGACGTGTGACATCACGAGGGCGAAATTTTCTCGCTATAATCATACAGAAAATTTTTCTGCTAATTTTAGGGGGCAAATTTTCGCGCTAAATTTATCGGCAAATTTTACCCTCGTGACGTCACACATGACGCCACTCAACCCAGGAAAAATTTTTCCGCTATATTTAGCGGGAAAATTTCCCCGCAATATTTGGCGGGAAAGTTTCCCCGCTAAAATTAGCGAAAAAATTTCCCCCTAAATTTTGCAGCAAAATTTTACCCCCGTGACGTTATTCTCCTCTCCGTACCCTGCCCTCCTCCTCCTTAATGGCTGCATTACAGAAAATAGTAAAGGTCTTTAATTTTTTTCGTTTCGTTTTTTAGTTTCTTTTTAATGGAGAATAGTGCGCAAGACTTGGTTTAGCAATGATTATGAAACCCGAAGCCAACGATCTTGACCTGTCAACGATGCCAACGACGCCATGAAAATGAGCGTCTATGAGAAATGAGAAATGCGTAAACAATTAGGAACTTCGGAGATCATAGGCGTGCGGTTGCGAAACGATGATAGCAGTGCACTCTGTTGCAGCCTTCTCGATTTTAACGATGATGACAAAGCAGAATGCTCTGGAGCGGATAGGCGAGGGAGAGAGGGGAGAGTTAGAAAGAGCGAGAGGTTTAGAGAGTTCACTGGTCGATACGGCTATACTCCGTTCACCCCTGAGCTGACAGGGCGGTGAAAGCTACGGTCTCGCCGGACCGATGAAACGCCTCCCTTTCGTCACGTGACCCCGTTCTCTCTGCGCGAGGGGCATGGGCGCGAGAGCGATCACGTGGCGAAAGGGAGACGTGCGATGGGTCCGACGAGCATATAGCTTCCACCGTGCTTTCAGCTCAGGGGGTACGAACGGAGCGGAGATTCGAAGGGCGCCTGGGTAGACTCCCGGAGGGGGGCCAGTGTCACCGGTTCGATTAAAGTTTCACCGGGGCGAAACTTTGCGAATTATCCCCGGGGACTTGGAGAGGACAGCGACCGGCTTAGTTAGCCTATGGCGGAGGTGATAGGGCCTGGGGAGCGAGCGAGCGGGGCGGATGGGGACATATAGGGAGGACTGGAGGATTAGGGAAAGGGCGCGGTTTTTTATGGCTCACCAGTAAAGCTGGGAAATGCGCAAAAAAAAAAAAATAAGGGGGGGGGGGCTAAAAATAAAGGAAAGGTCGAATTTTGGGAACAAGAAAAAAGGTGGCGGAAGGTGGAAGATGAGTAAAGAAGAGAACAGAAGGAAGGTTGGAGAATGCCCTAGAGCAGGGTCGGCAACCTTTTGCAGCGGCGGGCCGAGTCGTCACGAAGCCGACACAGGGAGGGGGGCTGGACAGCATGTCGCGAAGACGGGGAGGGAGCGGGGAAGGGCAAAAAAGAAGTGCAGACGTTCCCTGCCCATGGGGTTGCCGGGCAATGCCAATTGGAAGCGCTCCTTACTGCTGTCTAACGCCATTTGTGGTCCTAAATTCCAAGTGGTTCTTAGGTCTGTGAGGAAACTGCAAGGGGGAAGGGGGGAGGGGGGTCCTTTTCTGGGCACGTGCCGGAGGCCCCATGAAACTGCACCGCGGAGCGCATAAAGCCCGGGTCCGGTGGGTTACCGACCCCTGCCCTAGAGGATGTAGAGGGAAAAAGAGGAAAATGGGAGTCGTATAGAAATTAAACTAACCGAGAAGATGTGCAAAAAAGCGAAAGGTTGAGAAAGGTTGAGAAAAACAAAAGATTTTTAGAAGATGGGGACAACATTGGGCATTGGGGACAAACGCAAATTAGAGGGCAAATGTTTAGACAGCGAGACGTCGGCTTGCCCTTGTGGTCTGGCGGTACTGGTTAGCGCAATTATCCAGTCAGAAAGGGTCACGAGAGAAAAAAAGGGGAAGTAAGCAATCCGGAAAAGGAGGAACCGTAGAAGAGATGGAAGAGTTAGACTGAGAAGATGTTTGCAAAGAAAACAGGCAGGCGGCTTCGAGAAATTCATAAAGAAAAGGCGGATAGTCGGAAATAAACACGAAGAAAGAGTTACGGGATCAAATGCAACGCAGAATAGATGCACGGTCGCCTGAGTTTTGAAGCGATAGCTTTCCATGAGAACCCTGCACGGACCTAATTTGCTCGTGCTGGTGTTGGCCGCGTCGTAGCAAGGTCATAGCACGGTGTGCCAGCAACGGAGTGCAGCTGCTGGTTTGACGTCATAGTGCGCCCAACCAATGGCGTTGCGCCGCGCAGTTTGTTAGAGCCGACGCAAAAATTGGGGGGTTTTACGTGCCAAACCTACGACGGGCATCTGGCACGCCCCAGCGGAGGACTGAGGATTAATTTCGACCACCTGGGGATCTTTTGACGTGCAACCGAAAGCTCGGTTACACGGCGCCTCCTCCGCAATAAGCCTCCGTCATGTTGCGGGCACCTCGGTCGGGATTCGAACCCGCCACCTGGGGATCCGTAGGCCGGCGCTTTAGCCTCGGAGCCACCAAGGCGGCTTAGAGCCGACGCAGCTGTTGCTAGAGCAACCCTCGCCCTCGGTCGGACTCAACGGAAGTGTGTGAATCGCCCTTGAGGACTCCGTATTAGTATAATAATCTAGTAGACGCGGAGGCATTTTACGGTGAGATTGTATGCGCGGCTGCATTTCAGATCAAATGATGCGATGCCTCAAAAGCAGAGGTGAATGGATGAAGAAGAGTCCATTATGCATTCTCAATTTGTTCTCCCCGCATCACATTGCATATCATTCTGACAGCAAGCGTCCCTCCTTAAAAACCCAACTCAAGTGCCATCGCGCCTTCATTCATGTGTCTAAGCCAGGCAGTTTTCTTTTAACTCTCAAAGATTAACAATGATAAACAGATGCCTCGATCGTAAACAGCATCTCGGCCCGCCTGTCGAGTGATATTTCATCGTTGTATTCCCGCGTTTGTTGCGCAGGCGCGCCTGATACTGAAGCAAGCAGAAGCTCCAAGTAAATCGACGGTCGACAGAGTCATCAAACGAACAGGCAGGGAACCGTAACACGCGAAACCAATCTCATCGCAAACGCTTTTGCGCAGCGACGCGTGCACGCATGCGCGAAGTCAACCGCGCGAGCTGGGATCAATCATCGACGAAAGGAAAAGCGGACAAAGATCCAAGCACGAAAATCGACTTCGGAAGAAATATCCATTACCGAGAATAGAGCCGGCCTCGTTTCGGTACTGACGAGAGAGCTCACTTTGCATAAACACAACGACCATAGATCAAGGCAACGTAGCGCATTTGGCTGCAGTGTGTACGGAGAAGGCGGCCATTTTGCGGCGGAAGCCACGAGAGGACACCACGCTTCAGTCGCAGACGAAGAAGACTTTGCGATGACACGATGCATTTGTCCGTTGCAAAAAATTATTGGAAGTGTAGTGGAAGAATTATTGGAGATTATCGTCAAAAAGGAATCAAGAGCGAATGTACAGACCACGGTAAAACAAAACGGAAAGCAATCAAAACGTAAAGTAGAACAAAAACGGTAAGTAGGACAAGACGGACGCGAGCAAACGATACACAATAAATAAATAAACGACGAACCAAAAAGAAAAGAAAGAAATAGTTCTGGAAGCTCGAACGATCATCTTGTTCTGTAAAAATCTGGTAAGTTATATGTTTTCACTCGAAAACAACAAAAAATAGAATAAATATTTATATTACGTAAAACAAAACGGAAGGAAAAGGGGACTAAAAGCCAAGTGAAAACGTTAAGTCGGACAAGGTGGGTTTGATCAGACAGTACAAAATTATTAAATTGCAAACGACAAAAAAAAAAAAAAAAAAAAAAAAACGTTCTGAATGGCAGGAGAGATGGCCATGTTCGAGGCGAAAAAAGGACTCGCAAATACAATTTTTGTCAAAAAGCAATAACAACAACCAAAAAGAAAAACACGAGCGAAGCAAGCGAGGCTGAAAGCAAAGCTAAAACGTTACATCGGACAAGACACATGGGAGCGAGTGCGCGATACGAAGCGAGTGTATTACACACGGCACGAAAATGTAAGAAGGCGATGCAGACGACAATATAAAATGTACGAATGTAAAGAGAACACAATAATAAAAACAGTTCACGGGGAGCTTGTGCTGGAGTCTAACTCAGCACGAGGTCTCGGACTTGTCAGAGTTCTCTGGAAAAAAAAAAAAAAAAGACACATTAAAATAAAAACATGCCAAGACAGACAGAGAAAAGAAAACAGAGATAGAGATAGAGAGAGAGAGCGAGAGAGAGAGGGAAAAAAATGCCAGTGAAGTTCCCGCGCTTACGATATTACGAAGGTCGCTCGCCTCACTTCCGACGCAAAAAAACACGAGAAAGCTTTTTCGGGAGCGACTTTGGCACCGGATGCTTTGGGGAGTTGAAAAGCGCTCTCGCCTTCTTCTACAGTTGTTTTACTTTGAGAGTCAAGAAGATACAAACGTACCACGAGGAGAACACATAAGAGATAAGGGCACCACCCTTGTCTAGGGTTACAACGGCATTGCGCGTGTTTTTGCTTCGTTTTTATTAACTGGAAACGTATTTTGCTCACATGTGTTACGTTTACATCATTTTCGTCTCTTCAGCGTCGTGTACGGTGTATGGTACTCCGAGGGTTCGCGTAGCAACCACGGATGCACCGGTTCTGCCCGCTTCGAAATGAAAAATGGCGTCTTCGCCGGAAACTAAGTTGGGTCGCTGCGCCGTTCCAACTCGACCCAGAAAAATAAAGAAGAAATATATTTTTTTGCCGACGAGCTTTTTCTTTAAACAATTTTTTTTTTCGGAGCGTTGTACTTTTTTTACGACATCGCTCTGTTTCCCGTCGTCTCCATACCTTCGCGACGTCGGCGGAGTTATAGATGCTTTCGTTGTGACATCGCGAACGCCAACATCGGTGGGGAGAAAAAGGAAGAACACCGTCAGGAAGATAACGCGGTCGTTACAATAACCATAAAGCTAAATAAAATGCCCACGCCGACGGGCGACGCTTAGATGCGTATGTCGTGTGCGATAAAAAACGAAAACGGAGGCGGCCGGAAGAAAAGACTATAACAAAGACGACACGAGAAAAAAAAACAAAAAAACGATGGGTCGCAACGGCGGCGCAGCCATTTTCAGATTCTACGGTCCGTTTTTCAAGTGGCATTACGAAGAAGCGGCCGCCGTTAGGTACGAAACCGCGACCCCGAGATGGAAATTACGTTAAGTTCCGAAACGAATGCAGGCGAAGTGGCATTAAAGTGTTTTAGGTGGTGTTTTACAGGAAGAGAAATTTTAACGAACAGGCTAGCTGTCACTAAAGGTAAAGAGTTGCGACAAGGGGTAATATGTTGTTCGCGCCAACGAGACGCGTAAACCTGATTCCGAGAACGATATCAAATCTAATGTTAGATAGAAAAAAAAAAATTCCAAATTACAATAAAAGAAAAGATGTCATGCGAGCCCAAACTTCATAACAGCATGTACCTGCTTTGAGTCGCTGGAGTGTACGATAGCGGCGCGTCGCGTAGAATTATTTAAGATCGTATTCCTGCGGAGCTGAACTTTAAAAGCTCAAAGAAGCGGAGTGAAAAAAAAGAAGCGACAAACACAAACTGTAGTTTTAAATTAAGCCATCGGAAAAAAAGAAATAAAAAAGAAAAGAGAAAAAGACTATACCGTCGAAAATGGCGAACGTTCGCAAGCCAAGTGCCTGCTCAGATGTTCGGCTTTCCGGCTTTGCAGCAGAGGAGAGTGGAGAAGCAGAGCACTTCGTGACCAAGCGCAGGAGAAACACATGCGTTATTCAAACTGCCTCTTCGCATTTTAGATCGAGAATGTTTCACCGCCAAGCATGAAACATTCAAAAAGGTCGCCAGACTTTATTTTTTGCGAAGATGGAGTCGCAATATATCTTTCTCTTTCGTCTTCTTTCCTGACTCGGCGCTAAGTGTGCTAGGCATTTCAGGAGGTCAAGCAACCAGCAAAAGATCATTTTCAACGTACTAGCAAACAACGCAGGTGACCCCCATAATTGGAGCTTTGCTTCCTGAGCGAAGCGTGTGCTTGGATCCGAGGTTACACCGTACACGGAGGCAGTCCTCGTGTGCAACGCGTGTTCAGAAGCGCGTCCAAAATATGGCCGCCTCGGATAATCGACGAAACAGCTACTGCAGAGCGCACGATTTCGGAAGAGTCCGCTGGCCCTGTGACAGTGACAGGATAACCGAAACGTATCCGAGCAAAAAAGCGCAGGAAAAGTCCGAGCCGTTTTAATCGTAAGGGTAGATAGCTTCAATAACTTATTATTTTGTGGAGTTCTTGGATTCCATGAAAACGCGACAGTCAGCCAGGCGACATCAGACTGTCGTTGCAGCCGACGTCACGGGAAGCATCGTGACGGAGAAACGGACATCTCGCAGGAAGCACACTTGACGACGAAAGAGATCTAAGCAGCATTATCAAGATACAAAAAGGCCTGCAAAGAATCCCGAATCGATAAAGATACCACATGTAGGCAAAAGAAAACACGCGACTAGGAAACTCAACCACATCGCCTAATACGCGCGGGGTTACTGACGACGCTAGCATGTATACAAATTCTTAGCTGGGCATGCTTTACCGAGTCTTTGAAAAGTCAGAGCCCTATATAGTTAGGGGACAACGTTATCTGGTAAGAAAGGCAAACAGGTTGCACTCTTCACGCGTTCAACAGCTATGTACACAGCTAAGGCGGCAGTAAATACTCCCTATTTAAAGCACAGCAAAAACTCAGATATGTACAAAACGAGACATTCCCACTCACTCACAGACGCAAGCGAGCAAACACACATACGCACACACAATAACCCTCACATATATACGCTCGCACACAGACGCGCACGCAAACACACACACGAGAAAGACGCGTACGTAATCTCCCCCTCACACACAAAAGACTCAACCACGGCAACCACTTGCGCGTCGTTAAAAGAGCCATGAAACGATTTTTCTGCTTTTGCTAAATACTACCTAGAATCACTCCCTAACGTTAATAACTGAATAAACTTGCCTTAGTTTTTTTTTCTTTTCTTCTTTTTTCTTTTATAAAATGGCAGTCGCAAAAAAAAAAGAAATCGTTCAGCCTTTCCACTTTCATGAAGAAAGAAGACCAGCGGAGCTGCATTCGATACACTGTGTGCTTCTTCTCCTTCGTCGTCTGTTTTTCGCGCCGTTTCCTACGATGTATTCCCACCAACGCGCCCAACTATCCGTTCTTCTATTATAGCTGGAAAGGTTGCCGCCATCTACCAGTGACAGCGGAAACCATACTGGTTGTGTGCTTGCCGCCGTCGCTTATAGATGGCGGTAGCTGTCCAGGTAGGTTTGTGTCGACATACACGGACGCGATCCTGGGGAACCTTGCCCTTAACAGGTCCGCTGTAAAAAAAATCAAAAATATGAACATCGTTCGTCCCCTCAACTCGGAGCCAAAACAAGCGGCCACGTGGCCTATTGCCCATTCCATGCCGCCGACGTTAATCATGGCCACGCGCTAGGGTCGGCAAAGTACAAAACGCGTGCTGAGCTCCAGGCATTGTTACAGCTAGGCTATTCTGATCACCGCAGTGATAGGACACGAGCCACTACTCGAGTGTCCGCCGAGGCATTGATTGTTACGATCCGAAGTCGAGTGCTCACGCAGTTCTCGGGTCTAATCCATGAGCCGCGCTCGACTGCCGTCAGGCGGGTGGTTTCGATCCAACAATAACGTCATCGAGCTTAGCGAAGGCAAGACCGAAAGAAATAGTTCCCTTTTAGCCTCGCAATTTCACGGCAATCAAGACGCTTCCGAATCAGTGGCGGTCTGCGCTAGTATATACTGTAAACGACTTAATTTTCGCGGGCTCAAATTTTCGAGAATCGGGCCAAAGCTGAAAATTTGAAATTATTCGCGGGTTCTAATTTTCGCGAGTCGAGCGTAGCTTCCGTAGTGTTCACATATTGCCCGAGTTGTTCGCGGGACGTATTTTTGGCGAATTGTAGGCGATTCGCGAAATTCGCGAAAATTAGGTCCTCGCGAAAATTTAGTCGTTTACGGTAGTTGGGCCAGACTAGGACCAGTACGCCTCTGCAAAGGCATAAACGTTCCAACCCGATATCCTGCCATGACCCCTTTAAGACTGCTTGCGTCGAGCTGTTGCTATGGCGACCCTTACGACCAGCCAATGGGGAGGTGCTGTGCAGCACAACGCAACGCAATCGACGCAACTGTGTGACCGCGAGCCTAAAGACACTCGCACATGCACACGCACGCAGGCATTCTCACACACGCACACGCACATACGCACGCTCGCCATCAAACATACAAACACATACCACACGTTCGTCTTTATGACGGAATAACACGCGCACACACAAACAAAACGGCCGCGTAAAAGTTCCGCGGGTTCGAGAGGTGAAAGACGAGCGGCTTATCTCTAATTCGAGTTTAATGCCCTCGAGACGGGGTACATGCTCGCATACACCACGCCGGAAGTGAGCGCGGCTTGCGAGCCCCCTTCGACACGGGCTGGAGTTTATCCAGGCAGATTGGAGGATCGGGGAGAGTGGAGAACCTCCGCCATCAGGAAGCACGGAGAAGAGAGACGGTAGAAACAAAAGATGCTATAGAAGGGAATCACTTCATCCGACCGCGTTATCGGCGAACGTGGCGGCCCGCCCGTCGGCCCTGATCAAACGAGCCATCTGTCAGCCCCGATGCACCCCGATCTGTCCGTGCCTGTCGGCGCACACAGGAGCCGAATGGCGATGCGCTTCGAAAATCTGCGGCATTCGGAGCGGCTGTGGGTGAAGAAGCGAGGGGAGAAGGAGAAACGGGAGACCGAGATCAGCGTCAAATCCAAACAGCGACGATACCGCCTTTGCCCTGGTTTCCCCTTTGTGGACACCACGTGATCTAAATTCGGAGAAATTCGGGATCAAGGGATTTCCGAGGATCGGCAAATGCTGTCCCGATATTGGTATACCGCAACGGCCGCTATAATCTTTAGCCCTGTAGAACGTCAACGTGTTCCAGTTTCCCGTATAACATTTTTTTTTTCTTTAAGGAGAGATGAGCAATAAAATGCAGACAAATAATACTGATGTCCTGAGACGACCCTTACGCGATATTGACCTGCTACTGGGACGGATTATGTTCAAAAAAAGAGCAGGCGTTTAACATTCTTCAATTGTGTTTCGGATGTGCTCCTTGTATAGATATATACATTATGTGGTGTTGTTGATAATTTGATTCGCAGGTTGTACACCGACGCACCAGAAATAGTGAAGAAGCTCCTAAAAGTAATTGCGCTACGTGTATGTTTATGTTTAACAATTGAAAACGAGCGTGTTAGTGAATAGAAACGAATACTTACATCGAGTGCGGGGACGGAAACAGGACTTCTTTCAAGTACCAACTTTCAACAAGGATTCCTTTTTCTGTTATCAATGTTTTATTCTTTCAAGTATTCGTGTATGTTTAGACAAGCGGGTAGTTCGTCAGCCACAGTGGGCCTCTGGCGTCTTCTCTCCGCTGTAGATGTTAAATTTAGGCCGAGCAGCACCGCTGCCACTAGGGGAATTATTAACCCGCATCGCGGTGTAGTGATTAGGAGAACACACGCCGGTACGATGACCGTCCGTGTCGAAACGGGCAGGGTTGGGGAATGAACTCACGAGAGAGCTCAATAGGGCGTTGCATTAAAACGCGTTAACGGCACTCAATCACATCCGGAATGTCATCATGACGCTTTGCGTGGGTCTATACCCGCATTCCGTTCCAACATCAACGGGTCGCTACGTCTGTCCCATGGCCGCATTCCCACGTTTCAATGGAGGTCATTACGGAGAGCGAGGGAAAAAGAGAGAGAGGGAGAGTTCTCGATTATACGAAATACTTTACTAGGGAATACGGGGCACTTTCCCCGCTTGCGGAAGGCGGAACAATACGGGAAGAAATTAAGGGAGAGGAAGTGACAACATCGCTCAGGGACGTCATATTGCCGAGCTCTGGTTGAAAAGACTAGTGGGCAGAAGCAAAGCTAGCTGCCTTTGTCTCTGCTCGGTATTCGAACGCGTTCGAATGTCGAACGCCGGCGTCTGGCGTTTGAACGCGTTGGAACAGTGAGTACAGACAACGTTCGCCCACTAACTATTCCAGCCAGAGCTCGGCGTTCTGACGACCCCGCGCGCTCTCGCTTAATCCTTTCTCTCAGTTTCTTCCCGTATTAGAAAGACACCAGATTGCGCTGACTTTAGCGACGAGAACAAGTGCGCCCAGATTAGGGAGTGTTTCCAACAGCTCTCGATCAGTGTCATGTGTGGTTTAATGGGCCGCGTTTGCAATACGGACAGCGAGGAGGTGACAAAAGCGTCGAACATCCGCAAGCGCCTCGACTTTTCGGAGCCGCTTTCCTCCTGGCCACGTGACAACGCAACGCACGCGCACTTACGGCGAGCAATCGGCGCGGCAGGCGTCGGCCAATAGACCGCAAACCCACTCAATGGCTGAGTTGCTCGCTCTCTTAAATGTTGTTCACTAACGAGAATCTGGCGCGAAAGAAGCCATTCCGTTCAGGCGGTATGTCCGGCATGGCCAATGAATGGCATGTCGCATATGTTGTCAGGAGACCTAAAACATTCTGAACAATCAAGCAAGAACTACGAAGCTCCTGGGTTATTGTCAAATCCGCTAGCGCCGTCTCTTGGTTCGGTGTCTAGATTCTACACCTGTCGTTTCCAGAGCATTTGTATTCGTGCGGTGACCAGTATTCACCCCTAGTAAAGCATATAATTATAGTTCGTTCACCACGAAGGTGGAAACGTCTCCACACCCCTTATCATCTGACTCTGCATTCGGCGCGTGAAAATGGGTAAGAGCGCGGTCACGTGGCCCAGACGGCCGTGTGAATGGCCCAACGCACTCCTAGCCTCCACTGCACTCCCGGATCACGTGTGAACCGAGTATACACTTTTCCAAGAAAGACTCGACACCAAGGACAACAGATCGTTCCCCAATCACAATCACTGGTTTTGCGGCTGGTTTCTCACTGGCGTCCATGCCAACAGAAACCGAGTGGGCTGTGATTTCCCTAGCTGTATAGCCGAATATGTAGGCGCGATTTCGGTCATTGATTGTGGCAAAATTAACTACTTTTTTAAGATTAAAAAGGCTTTATCCGCCTACTTTCACGGTGTTCTATAAAGTTTGGCTGCAACAGCCGGCTGTAACAAAAAGGCTGTGGACCCCCGCACGATTTGAACTCACCACCTGTAATTGGGGGCCAATATTGCTTTGCCGACTGAGCTAGCTAGGATCGGTAATCGGTAGCCCGGAAAAGCGAACAAGCAAGAAAAGTGGCAGCTGTCGCCTGGAGAGAACACTCAACGTAGATAAAGTCCCACCCGCTGCGGAGGTAAAACAAAGCACTCGTGGCGTGGGCTTTTATTTAGACAATACATTTGCGAGGCGTGAGGGCCCGTTGGCGCGCTTTGAGGCCTTTCTTGTCATGCCACCCACCTCACGACGTTTGTCAGAAATGGGAGCAAATCTTCGGTAGGCGGTGCCGTTCAGACGCCCTTCTCTTCTTCCCTGGAAGACCTAATACACATTTAGTGCTTACGAGTCCTTGTCAGCATGATCAAGCATGCATTTTTTTTTTCCTTTTGAGTTTCGTGGCATATATGCTTTCTTGAGGTCATTCAGAAAGCAGCATTACGTTGTCGCGAGACTCGCAGAGTGGCATCATCATCATCAGGAACGTGGCGGCCGGCGGCCTAGGAGAATATTTTTAGAAAGGTTTATAACCGTGCCCCTTAAGTGCCACTCGTAGTCGACCTTTCGTTATACCGCTATTCACGTCTTCGATAAACTGCAAGGCGCAGAGGACAGACAAGTATGGCAAGGGGATGGAACGTACACCAATCCCATAATAACTCCATTCTCAGCGACTAGTCAAAGCAGGAACCCATTTTCGAGAACGCTGGTAAACAAATCCCGTTCGTGCACATCGTACAATCTCACCTGTATTTCGAGGAAAAGCATTATAGCTAGCTCCTATAAAACAGACACAAAAGCTTGTTATCTGCATCACCGGGTCTTCGATCTCTCTCCCCGATGGGAACTCGAGTATATTTCGGCTCTTTCCTTTTCTCCGATCTGAACTTTCAATCCCTCTCCTAAATCTGTTGACATTGAAAGACGCCAGGTGGCTCGAGCCGCGGCCCGATTTAGAGTGGTGAGCCATATGCATTGATGCATCCATCTACCCAGCGCGCTGCACTGAAATTCTAGTCACGGGCAAATGAAGCTCTGCTCAGCACTCGCAGGACCGCATTTTCAATACGCCAACTCTCACTCTACGAAGTCCATTCAGGCGTTCTACGCTATTACGCAAACAGATATATGCGATAAATCACGATTGCGGTCTTCGGTGTCCATTGCCAATAAACTCTGCGTAGGCACAATTTTGGCACGTAACCTCAGTGACAAGCCGAAAACAGAAAATTCATATCGTTCTGCTAGTGTTCCAGCATTTTAGTTTGCATACTTAAAGAGGTCATGAAACGGTATCGGGTTGGAATGCTCATGACGTTGCAGAAGCGTACAGGTCCTATTCTGGTCCAAATATACTCGCACAGACCGCCACTTAGTTCAGAAGTTTCTTTGACGGGGTGAAATTGCGAGAATAAAAGAGGACTATTCCTTTTAGACTCGATTGAGAAAAGCTTGATGACGTAATTGTGGGATCAAAACAACACGCCTGACGACAGTCGAGCGCCACTCATGGATTGGAGACGAGAACTACGTGAGCACTCGACTACGGCTCGCAACAGTCAGTGCATCGGCGGACACTCGGGTAGTGCTCGTATCCAACCACTGCGGTGATGAGAATAGCCGAGCTGCAAATATACTTGGAGCTCAGCACGCATTTTCTATGCTTTGCCAGACGCAGCGCCTGGCTATGATAGATGTTGACGGCATAGGATAGGTATTAGGTCACGTGCCCGCCTGTTCTGGCTCCGAGTTAAGAGGATGAACGATGCTCATATTTCTCGCTTTTTTTGGAGACTGCCACTGCCCAGAAAGGAAAAGGCAAGTTTATCCAGTTCTTATCGCCAGGGAGTGATTCTAAGTAGTATTTAGCGGAAGTATAAAAATCGTTTCATGGCTCCTATAGGGCCAGGAAAAAAAAGTGATCAGCGTTTACAGTAATATTATATCTAGAGTGTTTGCATACCAGAGATTGGGATAATAAACTTCGAAATGACAAATATGTCCTACTTATTTCGTGTCACATATATTTCGTGTTCCAACATTACCATGTGAATTCATTGAGTATATACTCAGACCACTCAACTATACTATTCGTAGATCAATACTCATCGGTGGCTTTCGGTGAAAATCAGAAAGCTTAACGTGAGCTATGAACATCAAACAACCAACTGACTTTAAAAGTGATTGACGCCTTGATTCGACAAGGGTTAGAACAAGGTCTGGATTTCTAACGATATGATTCAAAATCGTCGAGCGCGCTGTGGACTGTCCTTTACAGTATATTTAGTTGCGGAAACTCGCAGCTTTATAAATAATGTATCGCGACTCGGATGAAGATCGCACCGGCGTGCGGTCGTGAACTACTACTTCGTAGTGCACGTTAGGGACCACAGGCTAGCTGTCGTACTGCACCGGTTAGATTTCTTATCTATCGTAGGCAACAACATCGCCGCGCTCTGGCAGGCTTAACTCCTGCTGTCTAAACACTATTGTTCTTTTTTTTTTTGTGTGTGTGTGTGTGTGTGTGATTATGTATCGAACGTGCTTCACAAAAAATAAAGTAATAAAGCACAAAAAAAGAAATAAAATTTTTTTACAAGAAACGTTCAAAGCTGATTCCTAGAAGACCGTTTTAATCCCTGTCGAAGACCTCTGGAACACATTTCCTCTATATACAAAAACAGAACATAGAACAAAACGTTCTCAGCGCACCACCGAGCTATCGACGCCCTTTCGGTCGCTAGTTTTAAGGAAACAAAAACACCATCAGCAAAACATGAAGCCGGTAGTACCTTTTTTGTACTTTTTGTTAAATATTTCGACGCGATAGCGGGAGAAAAAATAGCACTGTTCTGCCTTCCGCCATTTTCTTTTTTCTTGATTTCCTTTCGGAAGAGCGCGTCCGCGTTCGTTTCTTAAATTACTACATGCCCCATAATCGTTACACTCCATTACCGGCGGTGCTTCACGCTTATTCAGTTGTTTTCCAGGGCTTCCGACGCCGGTGTAATCACTTTCTAATCGGCTTTGCATTAATAATAGCCTTCCCAGGTTGGGCCACTTTCTCTCTCTCTCTCTCTCTCTCTATCTTTCCTCTCCCCTCTTGAACCGAGCCTAAGGATAATTCAGAGCCCGTGCACCGCATCCCAAACGACCTAATCCGAGCAAAGAACCCGCAACGCTTCATTCAAGATGCTTCGAGGAGAAGCATATGCAAGGCAAGCACGCAGAAATACTATCCAAGAAGCAATACGCGCCCTGTCATAGCGCATCATTTACAACGGTTGATCGTTATGACCCGATGATGGTTGTAGCAACGCAGACATTTCCGGTACCTCATTGGTCTGTATGATGGAAGAGGGCGGTGGCTAAGGGCGTTCGCAGTGACGCGATTGGCTACTCCGCCTTGTGGAAATTAAGCGTGGTAAAACGAATGGTACGAGAGGAGATGAGGACGAGAATAATGATGATCACGAGAACGAGATCACCATATAAGGAACAATGGAATGTAAAGTTTGGATCTGGGTGGAACTTCAAATTGAAGTTCCACCCAGATCTAAAAAAATTAAAAATAAATGAAAATACAATAATTTTATTTATTATGTATGTTATTGTGGAATACAGGGTATCCAACAAATGTTTATGGATAAAGGTAGAACAATGTTTTTGTTAACTTTTTTAGCTAAAAAAAGGCTTAGGTTGGAAACGTGTACATAATTATATTTTATTTAGCAAGATTTACAGCAAAACAATCAGCCAAGTTGGTCCCTCACCAGCTGACACTGGTCAGTGCACAAGGCAGCGTTCCGCACGATCATTTTTCGCCGGTGCCTCCAAAGTGCCTCCGAGGATTCAAGGAGGGCGAGTCTGCGGCTGCTTGGTAGGAAATTGCGACTGGTGACGAGACCTGGTTTTACAACACCCTGAAACCAAGTCTCAATTCATGGTGTGGTTGGAAAAAGTCGCGCCGCCACCGAAGAAATTTCGCCGCGCCTGCTCAGCGACAGAACACTGCAGAACAATCAGAGGTGAACTCTGAAGTCTGAATGGTACACGGAAGTGTACCTGGCAAAAATGTGCCGAAAACTGCTCGGAGGTGGCTCAAGAACGAAGTGCGTCGATCGTTACATCCTCCACCAAGACAACGCAGCCACTCGCACGTCTGGCAGAACGTTGAACTTCATCGCTGATCCTGGAATTGATCTGCTGACATCCCCCGTCTTAAGTCCCTTAACCTGGCACCCGGTGACTTTCAGTTATTCTCCATACTGAAGGGTGACCCTTCCGTGGAAAAGTGTTTGAGACAAGAGAAGATTTCGTTTCAGCAGTTGAGGAGTAACTTTCTCTCCTTAAACCGGATGACTTCCAGCATTGTTTCGACCGTTGGATTCATCGAATGAAAAAAGTGCCTCGAGTTGGCTGGTGATTATGTTCAAGAAAACCTGAAGGTAACCCCTGTGAGTTTAATATGCTGAATTAAACGGTTCCTGACATTTTCAGAGCAGCTGCGGCATAATAAGTGTTTTTTTTTTGTTTTTTTTTTTTTTTTTTTTGTTCTTTTGTGACCGTATCTGCAGCGAGACTCCACCTCTATAATGTCTCGCATTCCAAAAGAGAAAGCTTACGAGTGACGTCGGTCTTCCAATTCCCCATTACATTTCTCCCATTTTGTTATCAGTAATGGGAACTACACTACAACCCTAGCTTCGGAACCACCACTCATGTTGGGAGCACACGACGTTGCACCGCGTAGCAAAACACAATCGCGCGCGCGCCACACTCCCGAAATAAATACTCGGAACGCCGGCGAGAGATTAAAGCGGGCCTGCAGAAACTCCTGCCAGTGCGTGGGAGACCGACAGCGACCAGCGTGCCTAGATTTCCGAGTGTAGCCAACTGCTCGATCGAGGGTCACGTGTTACGCGGACCGCGTTTACAAATAGAGCTACGAAGAGGGGACCAAAAGCGTTGTTCGTCAACTACAAGCGCCTCTGCAATTCCGAAAGCTCTCCCTCCTCTCCACGTAAGAACGCAACGAATGCGTGCTAGACACCGATCCGCCCAGCAGGCGTCCGCCGTTAAATTAGAAACGCTTTCCGAGGTTTCAGTTGCTCCCTCTCTTAAAATCTGGGCTCTCTGACGGCGGCGCGGCGCCCTAACGCCCCCCCGCGGCAGCGGCGGGGGCATCTGGTCGCTATCGCTGAAAGCGCAGGAGCGGAGTTTAAAACTGTAGGCGTATATACACGATGCCGGAGCGAGTTGCTGCGGGAGGGATAAGGACAGATCCCCCCGCCTGCGCTTGCCGGGACTCGGGAATGAGGATCTGTTGGTTATCCGGTCCCCGAGTTTTACTCGAGACCGTGAAAATTAGGGAGCGATACTGCACTCCATCTAAGCTATCGACGGGCCACAGAGGACGCTACGAGCCATTCCAGCCAATCAAATAGCGCGTAAATATCACGGGACCTGTGGGAGGACCGCAGCGACTCGCGGGAACGATGACGTGGTCACGTGATAGGTTCGCGGCGCTGGACTGGCTGGGGGTGGCTTGTAGCGTCCCACTGCGGTCAATCGTAAGGGTGTGGGTGCACGTCCGCGGAGAAGAGTTGATACGCTTGCGCCAGGCGCGCGCGAGTGAGGGTAACTGCGTGGTGGGGTTATTGGAAGCGGAAGTGTACTTTACCGAACTGCTTCCCGATTTGAGGATAACCAATTAAATGCGGCTGCCGTTTTCGTTTTCTGTTTATATGGAGAGAAAAGAAGGAAGAACGCTCACTGATCGATGGAGAATGTTTAAAGTCCTTTGTGGTGGTCACGGACAGCCCGAACATCGGTATCCAAAGACAGAAGTGTATGCCGTGCAGATATAAACATATTGTCACGAAGAAAATAACGTCGCACCTCGCACCTCCACCACTTTTGTAACGAAGAAAATAAAAGGTGTCTTCTTCGTTGATGAAACGATTACTGATGTTAACAAACAACACTGTTTATTTAAGAGATCTAGACAAGGACTCTTTTACATCACTTTGAACATTATATAATTTGAGAGTAAACTTTTGGGGGGGAAATAATTCTAACCTAAGGAAACTTTCCCTGCCGTCCTCCCTGACCACACACACCCTCAGCGGGGAGATGTCCAAGGCTTGGTATCCGGGAGCCAAGTGCCTTCGGTGGCCGCTTATATTCAGTTCACCAGCATTCTGGGCTCCTCCAGTCCACCAATCAGAAAGTTTGGGAAGGACCAATCAAGAGGGGTTTTCTTAGAGCCAATCAAAGGCTCGGAACCTAAAGCAAATACGAACATTCCAAAAACAAGCGCATATACGAGACAGAACACATTCCAAACGAAGCTCACAAGAGCAGCCATAAACAACAGAAAGCACCTTCGTACGTAGATAGAGAAGTTACACATACACAGCGCAAAACCACCTCCGAAGTAGAGAGCCCAAATGCAAACATACACAAGACAAAACGTTTCCAACGCGGGGTTCTGTAAACTAAGTGTAGCGTTACAGCGTTCACGTTCTCCCCCATTTGGGGTCCCCCGACCCCGGCAGAGGCCATGAGCCGTGCCGTAAAGACGAGTGAACCCCCGAAGAACGCCAAAAACAAAGTAAAGCTGTGGACAAAAAAACTCGCGCGAGCAGAACTTCGCGACAATATCACACCCAGCGCGACACACACACACACGCTGAGAGAGAGAGAGAGATGATGAGCGGTATATTGGTAGGAATCGAGTCTTCGAATGCCGAAATCTCAAGTCGTGTGCTTGACGCGCGCGCACACACGTATAAGCACACACGCACACGCACAAAAAGTTCGCAAAACTTCAGTCATGCCGTCTAAAGGAAAGACGATAACACCGAAGTTTCGTCAAAAATACCGCAGACCTTTTCTAAGCGGGCGCCGCCATCTTGAATTGGATTTTCTTTTTTGTGCTCTCGCCACCAAGGGAGAAGCGCACGTTTTAATCGCGACTGTCAATCATTCTTGTCTGGCCGTTTCTATTTGTCTTTTTTTATTTGTTCGAAGTAGTATTACAGCCTTACTGTTTTTCTCTTTTCTTTTTCGCTTTCCGGGTTGGTCAAGTACGTGGAGGGAGACGAGGGTAGACGAAACATCTCCGCGCTCCGTTCACAACTAAGCTGTCAAGGTGGGAGGAGAGTATGCGTTCGTTGGACAAGTCAACCTTCGGTTAGGCACGCCGTGATCGAGCTTGTCTGCACATACCCGCAGGAAGCGGGGTTAAAGGCCGATGACCAGACTCGAGATTCTGCAATGCAGAAGATCCTCCTCACCGTGGTGGAAGAGGAAACAGTGAACGGTGGACAGCGTAAAAGAGGGAGAGAAGGAAGAAAGTGGAAAGCGGGAACTGGTCGGTCGGTTTTTAAGCGGTGAACGGGAGGAGATTGATTGGTCCGGCCTGCATATAGGAGGCTATGGGCGTGTACGTAGTTTCCGCCGCCCTATCAGCCTAGCGGTGAAACAGAGTCTGAGAGCACAAGCACCAAATCGTGTAAAATGCTTCCATTGCATGCGCTATCGCGCACTAATGAAAGCATTCATTTCACTCTAGGCTAAGACACGGCGCGGCAGAAGCCACGAGCCGATGGACGCGGGAAAAAAACGAGGAATTATTTCCGACAGCAAATATTCGAAGTGGTCACTGCTTCGTAAAAACAAACAGAGTAACGAGACAATAAAGCGTTATTTTGAAGCTGATGTAACGCGTTCCTTTCGAATCGAAGTAACAAGTAACGTACTTGATTACCTGATGATCGAGAAACGAGTAACGGTATTTACTTACTTTATCTCAGTAACGCTAAAGGCGTAGTCACGGCTTTCGTCGTCTTTCTAGTGGGATCGCTATCGTCGGCTCCAACTGTCAAGCACCCGGAAGGCGCTATTGCGGTTTTCGTTTGTGCGTCTTCCAGATATTGACAACGCTGACTTGCGGTGCCTCCAATTACTATAACTATACCGTCGGTATAGGAGCGCGACCCTCGCTGTGCTGGAACCGACCGAGGCAAAACAAGTCCGCAGCGTATCGCGCGCGCGAAGCCGAGCAGTACGATCGACCTGGAGATCGATAGTCCTATACAAGTCGTAATCATAACCACAATCGAGCAGCTTTGTTTTCGGTTACAGTGTGGTTTTGTTTTCCGGCAAAGATGTCAATCTGTCGGCGAAATCTCCGAAGAAGACGCAAGCGGGCGGTGGGGTGGGTGGGGGACTCATTCCGTTTCCATTGACGCAGAGCCCCCCTCAGTTTCTTTCGACAATCTTTCTCGCTTCCCCCCCCCCCCCCCCCCCTTTTTTTTCTCTCTCTCTCTGCCTCCCGCTTTCTTGTTTCTTTCGCATCTCCATTCCTCCGTCTCACCCTATGCCGGATCGCACCTGCTGCAACGAGCCATTACAGCCAATCCAGGACTGCCGACTGTGCCACGTGACAGGGCGCTCGGCGCGTCGCTGCATCGCCTCCCGGATGTCACGTGACAACCCCACGGCGTTGGATTGGATCCCATGGCTCGTACCACGTCCAATGCGGTCCATCGCAAAGTGGAACGAAGTGGTAGAAGGGGAAGCTCGCCGTTTGGGATTGTTTGTAGGACGCGTTCCGGGTCCGTTCACGATCGGGAATTGGCCACTTCCTTCCGTGAGCGCTTCGGACGCTGATGGCAACTGCCTTCCGGCCCAAAGAACTGCACCCCCCCCCCCCCCCCGCCCCCCCTCCTCCCTTAAACACAGATCGAAAACTTGCTAGCCGTGCAACGACACAGACCAACACCTTTTAGATAGAGCAAGGCCGGAATGCATGGTTTTCTGTTGCACAGACAGCCATATCCTCACCAAATGTACTTTTTTTTTTCGAGGCTTCAGACGATCTGTTTTTTTTTTTTCTTATCTGTTTTCTTTTTATTTCCGCCCACACTTCAACATTACTTTCTCTCTTCATCTCTATCCCACCTAAAAGTATGACTAGATTTTTTATTATTTTCTTTTCTGTCTCCTGAATTTTAGAGAGAGAGATTTTTCGTTTTACGTGCAACTCAGGCTCCCGAGAGCGAAACTATATAATCTCCTCATTAACGCGGAAGAATATTGCATGCCATACCGGTTATGGCACTGCAAAGTAATGCGGCCTTAAAATTCGGACACGACAACACCTATGAAGGGTTCAGCAGCACATCTCCACGCCGGCCGCCACCAAGAAGCTTTCAGGGACACAAATGTGTTGTTGCCCTCATATTCGGAACTACTCTCGGAACATTCGCGAAACAATACTTTGATCTATTTTTTTAAGTATCCATTTACATCGAAGTTAAAGAAAAAATTTTAACATAAAGTAAGAAGCTAAACAAAACACGAAGGAAGCAAGAAAAGTCTGTGGCCTGAAGCATTTGAAAAGAAAAAAAAAATCTCCACAAACCGTTGACCAACTGACATTTTTCTCTAAAAAACAACAACAAAAACATTTTTTATCGCTCAGTTTTTTTAACACTCAAAAAGCTACGTCTTTTGGTGATATATGGGAATCCCCTCTGAGGTACGCAGCTAGGACGCTCTTCAATATATCCAACGGCCGATCTACCTTTAGAGATTTGCCGGTAAAGCTTTTGCACCAGCCCAGTAAGCATACTCAAGATTGCACGGGTTGTTAGCTCTCAATTAGCCTTCGCGTCGATGTATGCAAACACGTGTAAGCCAGAAACGTTCTATGAGCAAATTCGCATAGGTAAAATGTAGAAATTCGAGCAAAAAAAGAAAATTACCATTCCAAAAGATGTGGCAAAACATTAGTTGCAAAGCACATGTATACACGTATTTCGATGTCTCTTTTTACTGTGTCAACGCCGAATATAACCGGACAAAAAAGGAATGCAAACCAATCACAATTCGTTAGAAAAACCAAAAATAACAAAGCAAAAAGAAAAAAAAAAGGCCGGGACAAGGAGGCTATTACAAGAATAGGCACGCCAAGCCCTCTTCGTGAAAGCAAGGGGCGCTGGGAAGAAAGAACGCCGTTCACTCCGAAATCAGAAAGCAGCAACGCGAGACCGCGAGAGGTGAGACGGAACGCATATTAGACATCAACACAAACAAGCACACTATCTTAGTGCGTCTTGGTGAGGAAGACGCCAACCAAAAAAGAAAAAGGCAGGCCGCCACAAAAGCGACATGTATCTATGCAAGAGTAACCACAACATCAGACTGCAAAAAGACAACAATGAAGACAAGAAAAGATTAAACCGCACGACCACCTACGATAGAACTGAGTGGTCTGGCAAAAGCAAGACAACTTTCTAAGACGTGGCAATAGAGTGAGAGAGAAAAAAAAAAGCGAGCGACAGAAGGAGGGAGGGAGGGAGGGACGGAGAGAGAGAGATAGAGAGAGAGAGCGCACGAAGAAAAAGGGAGAAGAGGTGTAACCAGAAGGGAAATCGGGAAGAAATAAAAGCACCAAGCACTCAGCGGTAATTGAATTGTTCCGAGCACAAATCGAAGGCGTTCACGGCCCGAGAAATTCGCCCCCAAGGATCCGAAAGAAAAAGGGAAAAAGAAGAGAGTTCACCATATCCCCGTGCGTTCACAAGGCTGTTTGCCAACAGACACCCCGCAAACCATCTGCCACCTCGCCGCATCTCCCCCTCGTCCTCCTCACACGATATTCCCCCTCCCTTCGTAGCCACCTATCCCCTTTAGAAACGGTGGCAAAACCCGACAAAGACAATTTTCTGGGTGTCGTCTATTTAAGCGTCCGTCCATTTGCTCTTCTTTTTTTTTTTTCCAAAGAATATGTCAGAGATGTTGATTCAAAACTACAAAGTGACGAACAGACAAAAACGAGATCTTACCGCAAAGTTTAAACCTAAGCTAGATTCGATCTTGATCCAACATAGTTGACCAAAAAAACGAAATAAGTGAAAAGATTTCGCGGCATCCAAGGCCACGACGCGGTACAAACTGATAACGCATCAAATATAACCCAGAGAGCGACGCAGAGAACAGCAAAGCACGGCCAACGAAAGTCGATAAACAAAGACCGATGAAACCGGCCGGGAAATTGAGTTAGCGAGGTGAATCAACCGATTGCCGTCTCCTATCAAACCAAACCGCTTTTGTTAAAAAGAAAAGAAAAAGAAAAGGCTATGGGACGTTATTAAAACAATAACGACAATACCAACAAACAACAATAAACGATCCCGGATCCGAGGAAGCGACGCGCAACGACACGCTTTGTTGTCTTTCCTTTGTAGCTTCCATCGCTCCCTCCCTTTTAGCTTCCCTGTCCCCTTTTTCTCTCTTTCCCTCTCCATCTCTTTGAACCACAGCGCCAGAGCAGCGCGCAGCCACCACCGCAATCAGCGTTAAATGCCCGACGTCACGGAGCCAATCGATAACTCAGCCGATCGGCGCGGATCATGGCATCATTTTGCACGTCGTAAAATGCACTCGGCGTGGCGGTAATGGGTCCCACTCGGTCCCCGAAAGAGTGCTCGGAATGCCACCGGTGGAGGCTGTCAAATAAGCCTTTTCCTACCCTTTTTGTTGCGGTCGTTGTTTTTTCGCATAAATATGCCCCCTAGCGGAGGGCGTGGAAACTGGCTTTGGAGGACGCACTTTTAAGCCGGCACTTCGAGAGCAGACGACGCAAGCTCTGCGCGTGCGCAATACATCGTGTCGGCTGATATGACACAGCTGTCGTCAGCTATTTCGCCTGCCCCCGTTTAATTTTATTACTTATTTAATATATGCCGCGGATAATTGTTCATCGTCCAAGCAAAACATGGTTATGTCAAATTATTAAAAGAAGATTGAAAACAGTTCGTACTGGGAGCATGTTACCAGTTGGAGGGCTGTTATCTCTAATCGTCAATCAAGCGCAGGAAGAAAAAAAAAAGTATTTAAGTGTGTTATCTTGAGGAGTGTATGGTCTAACACTTATGCAAATGATTCAGTCTTCCTAAGGCTGTGGATGTGGCAAAACGTACACGTCCTTGTTTAAACCAAACTCACAATAAAAAAATAAACACTTGATCTGGCAATATTTAGTTTACCCTCGAGAAATGTGTGTGCACCCTTACGTATGGTATCGAATACAGAAGAGATGCGTTTAGAATCAAACCTTTGCCACCAGGAGGGAGGAGAACTCGCACACAAACAGAACTCTTCTAAAAAATAAAAAAAAAAGATAGACATCATTTTTTTTTTTAATGCAGACATGCATTCTTTGAACTATCTCAGATAGTTCGATAGTAAAGCAAGGGTGCAGGCGAGCGCTTAAGCACCTCCTAAAGTGTTAAGCTGAGTTCACACTGCTGTTATAGCATACCAAAGACAGCCTGCAGAGACACTGGCTCAGACGTGTCACTGAGGGGTCGCACTCGCCCCAGAAGGCAGAGCGTGTCGGACTGTTCTTATATTGAGAGAGTAAACTGACCTTCCGTTGAGGCGGATCATTTGACAAGCTACTTACAAAACACGCTATTATTGTTTTGTTTTTTTTCATTTTGTTTTATCTTAGTGTACATTGCAGTTCTTAGAGACGTACACAAACTATTGAGTAAGAAAAAAAGTTATAATAAAAAAAAAAGAGAAAAACAGAGGTCAGCTCTGGCAGGCCATCCTCGAAACCGTACACTTCTCGTCGAAAACAGGTTCGGGTGATGAGGAAAATCGAATCCTATCGCGCTTCTCGGTTGTGGCGAAATTGATGAATTGGGAAGTTTATCCAGATTTGATTGCCGGTTTCAGTTGAGCTAATTGGTGCATTGTCACTGATGATGAAGAAACAGCATGGACACTAAAGGATTACAAAGAGATAACTACTTTTTGTGTGTGTGTGTTTCTGTGCGTGCGTGCGTACATGTGTGTGCGTGTGTGCGTGTGTGCGTGTGTGTGTGTGTGTGTGTGTGTGTGTTTCTGTGTTTATACAGCCGGAACTTCGTCTGCCTCAACTGGCTACTTGCCTCTCAGCTGTAGATCAGCAATTTGGTCATTGCGGTACAAGCGCTAGCCTGAGGTCTTTAACGTGCACCACGCAGTAGTGATACACGACCGCACGCCGGTACGATGCTCATCCAGATCGAAAGGGGCAGGGTGGGGATTGATCCCAGGATTCCTGGCTTCTGCAGCACGAGCTTTTGCTCCACATGCTCCGAGCTGGTTTGCGCTAGCCCACTCGGCCACCGATCCCCCCTTAGAGACAGGGCCAGACATACACCCTGTTGTGAAAGCTAGGCCCCGGGAGACAATTTTCACCCGTCCAGTCTGACCGCCACAGGTGCATGGCCTTGAGCATCTCGCCGGGTGGTTATGGTGAGCTTCGCCCGGAAGCAAAACGTGGGGGCTCCATGATGTCGCCAACGTGCCCTCGTACAACGGGACCATGAGGCATTCAACGAAGGATTACTTCGTGGCTCCAAAGTTCAAACGACCCTATTCTTCGCTTCGAAGATGACCGGCGCCGGTGTTTACAAGTTTGGGAAATTGACGCTAGCAAGACCAAGAGTCGTCTGCAAACCCCCCCCCCCCCCTTTTTTTTTTTTTTTTAACGTCCTTGCGTGGTGGGGGAAGACAAGGACGGGGCCTTAGAACGATTAACTTGTATCGAGCCAGCATTGAGAAGTCTTTAAAGTGAGCAGCGAGCGACCGCTAGATCGTGCACTCAAGCTGAACCTTTCAATATGTAAATAAAGAGAGTTTTATGAGATACCTCTCCTACTCACTGGTCCTTCCCGATTCCTGCTTCCTGATGAGGTCCTGCCCTGGCTCGGCTCCCTGCCGTATCCCGGACAATCGCGCGGTCCCAACAACACAAAGACGACGATCGACTATTCTTTACTATTTCATCTTACTTATTCCTCGGTTTAATCTTCTTCCTTATCCACT
The DNA here is from genome assembly GCF_016920785.2 of Ixodes scapularis. Lineage (NCBI taxonomy): Eukaryota > Metazoa > Arthropoda > Arachnida > Ixodida > Ixodidae > Ixodes > Ixodes scapularis. The sequence goes on along the minus strand of NW_024609838.1, from coordinate 43,650,325 downwards.
CAACCGCTACATGTTTAGGAGATTCGATAAATAAGATGCATTTTAGGAAGAAAATCGGTGGCGGAGTGGGCTAGGGCACACACGCACACCGCCTCGCCTCACAAAAAAAGAAAAGAAAAAAGAAGGAATGTAATTTTTACGATGTTTGGAGAACCAAAGACTCGTTGTGGAAGTGAGTGGTGATGTGCTCTTACCTTATATCGCTTTCTTATTTTTTCATGTATTTCTTATTTTTTCTCTGATGTATTCCTTGTTATCAATATGTGTGTAAAATTTATTCGATTATTTAAATCTCACAGACGTGTAGTGGTTGAAGAAGAGAACTAGACCGAGAGATAATAAAGATAAATTAATGAAGGATAGTCGATAGTCATAGCTAGGGCGCCTCAAATGTTCTTTCTTGAGGCGATGACATCCTTTGTAGTGCACGATGCCAACAGCACGTGTTAACAGGAAAAATACGAAGAAATCGCAGAAAACAATATGTCGCCGTACCACACCCAACACCAAAAGCACGTGCAAAAAGACGCTTTTTCACGCGCTTCAAAAAAAAAAAAAAAAAAAAGCGTTCGGAACAGCAACGAGCACATCCAGGCCGCCTAGACAACTTTGTGTGTGCGTGTCTTGTTCTGTCGCTGTGTAATCGTTTAGTGTTTGCTAACTCTTTTCCCCCATCAGTTTCCAGGCGTTCAGACAAGGGTGCAGACCCTTCTTCAAAAACTAACTTTGCACTCTCTCGTGGAACATAAAAAACGCTAAGGACATGAGGTTCAGCAAAGATGCAGCGAGCGATAGTACTTCATCGAAACGGCCGCCGCAGGTCCCTCTTTTTCTAGGAAGCTACTTCCGGAAAAAACTAAATGAATTTACTTTTAATAAATCTCGCAAAAAAAAAAAAGTATAGTTTAGAGAAATGATGTACGTAGTGAATCGCTCATTCTTCAGGTCCAAAGATTTCCAAGCTGAACGTTTTCAAAATTTCGATAATTCAAAGACGTCCACCCCGTTTCGTTTGTGCTTTATATTTATGACGGAAATGACATAGAGAGCAACAAAAGAACGGAACTAAAAAGTACAGACATGGATCAAAACACTTCGACAGGCAGATAAGGGAGCACCTCTCCGCCCCTCTTTTTTTCTTCTTTCTTTGCATCTAACGAAAACAGGAGATAAAATCAGGGAATGTCGACATCAAAAGATGTATGTGGATCGAGTTTGCCTCAATCTATAGGCTGGACTGCGGAAGACGCTAAGAATAAGCTTTAACGGTCGCCGCTAGATGGCGCCCTTACACGGAAAGACGATGAGTAACTCTATATGCTCCGCTTGAAGAGAAGTTTTGCACTGGTTTCGAATGTTTGAGGCCAAGCATTGCGGCAGAGAAGTGACCGCCGCTCTGGCAGGAGACGAGACGGGCAAGTCCCCACGAGACGGCGGTTCACCGTGCATGCGCCGTTGCGCGGCTTTCGGGTTCCCCCGGAAGCGCGGAAGGAGACGTACGGCCTTTTTTCGAGCAGCTCTTGCGTTATAAAAGGGACGCTCTTACACACACGCGGTGTAAGAATTCCTTACCAAAAAAAAAAAAAAAGAATGAAACCAGTTTTAATTGAAAGAGTAAAGAAAAGTGTAAAGTCTCGATTCAAATTCAAAAGGTTTTTCCTTATGTGTTCCTACTGAATCTTCACAGGATATTGTCCACTGCGTTTCAATTAAATTTTTAGCAACTGCATTTCAATGCGATCTTTGGCAATAGTGTTTCAATACAATTTTTGCGATTGAGTTTCAATAGAATTTTTGCAGTTTGAGCTTCAATGAAATTCCGGTAGCCGTGTTTCAATTGAATTTTAACAAAATTTTAGCGGCTGCCTCAATGTAAGTTTTTGCAACTGCGTTAAAAAAAAAAAACTGCAACTTGCTGGGAACTTTTATTTTATGATACCTCAGAACATGGAACATGTAGGAAACGAAGTACACGAAGGAGACGAACGCAAACATCATAAAGCACTAACAACACTCAAACCACACTCCACCTAACTACTCCACCGCCTTATATACTTTACGTATGAACGGTATTCATGGGGTTGGTGACCACCTAAGTATTTATTAAGTTCCCCAGTGTTCTATCCCCTCCTCTGAAGTCGCATAAATGAGAAACAGTGTTTCGACGGCGTTGGACTCTATCCCTTAATAAAAACAAACTTGGAATAATCAATAATCGCTCCGTGCAGTCGCTAAATCCACAAAAACGACTCCTAGCCGAGATATTTTTGCTTCTCTGCATATCACTAATCAGGACAAGGCGAGGCACCATAGTTGCTCGCTTTAAAGTTTTTTTACTGTTTCTTCTCTTTACGAAGTGACCACTTCTTATCATTGTTTAACGATTATGTTTAACAGCTATCAACTAGCCCTGCTATCAACTTTATTATAATAGCCTCAATGATAGTCACTGACAGGGTGAGAACGTCAAGGCGTGTCACTCAAACACCCAACCTCCAGCACGGGCTCCATTCCCTCCACCGTGCTTCGGCAGCCGACATGCACTTGATGCGCACGACACGTTGCAGCGTTTTCGAGGGGGGGAGAACGCCTTGAGGTTCTCACCCTGTCAGTGACTATCATTGAGGCTTCAGTCCCCCCCCCCCCCCCCCGGGGGGGGGGGGGGGGGGGACTGAAGCTTGAGGCGAGACAAGTGAAGCTTTTCCCTGTTGTTCTCACCTTGTCAGTGACCGAGAGGTGTCAGTGACACTGCTCGAGGGTGTGAAAAAGTTTGGATTCCATTCCATGCAAAAATGAATCTGAGCAAATTTGTTTATTCTGAAATACATGTATACTCATGGCTATTTTCAGCTGTGCCCTTGCTGGGTTGTTCAACAGCAAAGGGCGCAAACCAGCTGATGTCAACTACTCAATTATAAAAAAAAAAAAAAAACTCGTTTGAATATCTAATGAGGAGAAAAAGAAATGTCTGTCAAGGGATAAAACTCAAGGTCATGTTCAGTGACTTAGCTCAAAGTAATGAATGACAAAACTAATTTATATATCTAGTGAGTATAAACTTAAAATAATCAATATTGAGCTCTTAATGATGAAACTCATTTGCAAATATAATAAGTAAATTCAAAATAATAAATATTAAATTGACAATGAGCAAACAACTGAATTCTTAATAAGTAAATTTAAATATATATATATATATATATATATATATATATATATATATATATATATTGAATTCATAACGAGCAAACTCAATTGGATTCTTCTTTCCTTTGTTTATTTTTTGTGCTCATGAACAGCTTTCGCCTTTGTAATGATGCAGAATTAACATACAGCAAAAGGAAGAATAATTCTACAAATTGACAAGAGAAAACGTGAACGTTACAAAAGATGGGTTAAAATTTATAGATTTTTAAGAGAAAACTTGAACATTACAAAAAATGGGTTAAAATTTATAGATTTGTAAGAGAAAGCTTGAACATTACAAAATATGGGTTAAAATTTATAGATTTATAAGAGAAAACTTGAACGCTGTAAAAGATGGGTTAAAAACGTCAATGTAGGAAGCATCGAAAGTATTATACAAGGTCTGAATCCGTGTCATGGGGCAGGTTTGGAAGAATTAATTAACATAAAACGGAAGAAAAATTCACAAAATAAAGTAAAGTAAAAAAAAATATGAGTAAAGAGCAAAAATGAGTAAATTCAAAAAAATATATCGAGTTCTTAATGACCAAGCTCAGTTGCATTCCTAATTAGTTAATTCAACAACATATTGAGTTTCTTATGGTGAAACTCATTGGACGTTGAATTTACATTGAGTTTCAATTGACTCTATCAGAATACATAAGAAACTCAATGGACCTTTTCCGAGAAGTGTTCTGCGCACGCGCGAGCGCCCAATGCCAAGCGGCGGAAATCGGAACGAGAAATCAAGGAAATTCGGAAGGAGGTTGTATATCGGCGAGTAGAACACGTAACTGCAGCATATATATAATTGTGTTACACAAAAAAAGAACGTCGACGGAAAGGAAAACACGACGTTTGGGTGGACGCCACGGATTCCCCTCTTTAAAGTCGCGTTGGGCAGGCGCCGCTGCTCGGAGAGCGAAGAAACTGGTAGCGTAGCCTTCACAATCGATTGGTAGCGCAGGTAGGTTACTTCCTCGATTTTTAGTTCGTGCAGCCACCGCCTGGTGCCGTCGGTATGTGGAAAATGTCCATTGAAACTCACTGATCATTTTTGTAAGGGAAGGTGCAAGAAGCTTCTCGCTCGTCAAACTTGGACGTAAGGTCTACATTTCGCGAAGGCGGAGCAAAAAAATACGTTCCACCCAAAAATCACGGCGCTCCGCAAGACCGCTTCCCTGTAAGCGTTTCGTCAAATCTGGCGCACGTAACCCCTTCTCCACCAATGAGGAGTTGGCGGCGAAAGGAGAAGGAAAGCCGATATCCAGACAGTAGCTCTAGAAAAGGGTAGCGTGCCTTTATACACACGCGCGATTTTGCCGGCAGCTTACAAAAAGGTAAATTAACAAAAAGCGGTTAGGCGCCGCGAGCCGCCGCACTATTTAAAGGCTCCAGCTGTACGCATCTATCCATCCATCCGGTCCATTATCTCCACTGATCAGTGCAGTCTCCACGCCATGCAGCTAAGCTATTTCCCTGCGCACACTTCTGAAATTGGCTGGAAAGATCTATCGGATGAAACGCCGTCGTAGAACCACGAATCGACACAAGGTAGCCGCGTCCAATACAAAAATAACTCTCGTTTCCTTTATTTTGTTTTTCATTTGAAGTCGCTGAAGAAAACGCTTCGGGTATGGTTTTAACGAAAGAGATAACGCACGAGGAAACAAAGAAAAGAAAATCACAGAGAGACAAAACTCCAAAACAAAACAGATAAGAAAAAACAATAAAAAAGAAGGGGGAGAAAACTCTCTTGCTCGGTCCGTATAATCCAATTTCAGCACTGAGTCCAAGGTGTCATAGATACAAGCCCTCGCCGGACGCGAACCCTTGCGTGTCGCCTAACGGGGTTACAAAAAGAATTCGGAGCAGAGCTTTTGTTCTTGTTGTTTTTTTGCTTTTTCGATGATTCCTCTTTAAACCCGCGGCGGACGACGAGTCTGTGTTGTAGTCTTGTAGATGAGTGCAGCCACTTTACAAAACTATACCAAAAAAAGCAAAACAAAGAAACGCGACATGAATCGGAATAAAAAAATAAAAAAAGAAAGAAAAAGAGAAGAAGCGGGCGAAACGAAGCGAGCTTGAAACACGTTAATCACGTGAACAAACGGAACAATCCTTTCGCGTCTCGTGCGCCGAATTTTCCTTTCTAGCTCGCTCGGACAGCCCACAAAATTACGTGTGAATAAAAGGAAAGAATAAAATCAAATAAAAAGAGCAGTGGACTTTAAAAAATAAAAAAAAGAGGTTATGACGTGAGGTTCACGGCCCTTCTTCGCGTGCTAAAACGCTTTTCATTTCTTTTTTTTTTTTTTTTTTGCGAAGCGGGGGGGGGGGGGGGGGGGGGAGGATTTGCGGAAGCAATTTTTGGTTCGAGGGGCTTGAAAAGAGCGGAGACTAGCTACCTTCTGAGTACAAGTGACTCGGTTTAATGGAACGTGGTTTAGAAATACAAAGGGTCTAGTGGTAGCGATGATTTATCCGGAGGAGTATGTCTTTTTCGATAAGTCTCTCCCCATCTCACACTTCCTTTAATATTATTTTTTCTTTGCCTCGCCCCTTTTCTTTTGCTGAAGGTGTTGCCGCATGAGTACGGGCGGATGAGTACTTTTACAATTAAGCAAAGTAGAAGCAAAGGAAAAAAAAATCCGGATGTAAATAACTGGGATTAAGACCGACGTAGTGTCGGGATGCTACGCAAACTCCTCATTTTTTTTTATTATTATGAACGCCTGCGTTTTTTAACACGGAGTGGATTTAAGGACTCAGATTCCCGATAAAGAAAAAAAAAATCCTGACGTGAGGTTAAAAAAAATAATGTTTAACACAAGCAAACAAAAAAAGTTAGGAGAAAAGAACACGCCGAGAGACTAGAAGGAAGAATGATGTTTTCAACCTCTCCCCAACAAGAATTGAACACAGGGGCGGATTTTACTGACGACAGCGGAAATTTCTTACCGGCGGATAAAAAAAAAAAAGCACCTATGCAAGGAAAAAGTAAGACCAAAATGGCTGCCGTAAATGCTTCTTTTGATTGGACGATAAAAGTCTAATTCCGATCGGAGAAAAAGCGCGAACAGGCTCTAAATATAAGTAAAAGAAACAGCACGACCGAACTTGTGGAGCAGCGATCAACGACGCCGTCTTGAACCAGTATTAAAGAAAAAAATATCGAAGGACGGTTTGATGAAGTGGGTTATGAAGGGCTCTGTTGGTCTACTGATCACATGGTCTGTTGGCCGCCAAATACACATATCGTCAATCATATTTCTCAAATCGAAGCTCAAGTTCAAACCTCGGCAACATGGTGAAACAGTCCCACACCGAGACTTTTCAAACCACCTACATGTCGAGAGAAAGAAAAATATTATAGCAGTTGTTAGCTTCGAAGTTACCGAGTCCGCCAATGTTACTATAATACTCAGTTGGGAAATTGCTATAGGAGACTGCTTTGGAAAAGTTGCTTCGATTCCTACTCGAAAACCGAACTAAACGCGATCGCAACGCCGCCATTTCTCCTGCAGCGGCCACTCCGGGAACTGCACGGCTGCACTTACTGGTTCCGTCGAGTCGCGGAAGGGCCTGTGGCGCCATATCGCAGTAGCTATATAAAGCAACTTTCCTGTTTTGACTCGCCGCTAAAAAGTGGCGCTGTTGTCGTATTTAGCTTGGTCTCGGTGGACGTCAGCGGTCCAGGTTTTAAGGGTGAGTTTCCCAACTGAGTGTTTTAGCAACGTTGCCTTCCGCGAAAGCCACTGCTAGCGGCCACAACCGTTGAGCACGTGTTGACAGCGAGCGTTTGTCAGATACGTTTTGACCCGTTGCTTTGTACCCACATTTCGTGCTGATGACGATATCCGATTACCTCCCAGCTTCACATCTTCCAGCGCAGGGCGTAATTTTGAATGTCAACGATAAAAAAACAATAGTGTAAAAATCAACTCATTGGTTCATTATAACCAGCGTGAAAGATACAGCTGATAACAACATAATCTGACCTAATTTATATTGCAATTTTGTGCGCCTTGCAAAGGATAATTGAAAAGTTAAAACAGCAAAAATCAAATTAAAGAGCAAAACAATCAAAAATACAATTTTTGCATTTTCAAGTACTGTCTTGGAAAAAGTATACTTACAGTATGTTCTTCGTTTACGAATAGTACACTAAACACACTGTACAGACCTTATGGCCAGACCAGGTCGACGCAAGGACCGCGCCACTAAAAGCACACTTAAAGTAGGCGTAGGTGTTGTAGGCGCCACATAACAAAAAGTAACGCAAAAGTTACCCTTTACTCGCAAATAAAAGGAGCACGTTACCGACCTACGTTATATTAAAATAAAAGGAACGCGTTACCGTTACCGATAAAAAGTAACGCACGTAACTTTTTTTTAGATAGATGGTATGCATAAGCGCCATATTTCCAGCATTATGTTCATGCCGAAACTGAACCAAACTCTTTTAACTTTTTTTGCAATTTCACATAAATACTCAAAAAAAAAAAAAAAAACTAAGAAAAGTTCGCATGGTTTGGCGCCTAAAAGCACGAAAGAAATTGAAGTAATTTTTTTAAGTGTTGGGAAAAAGTAACGAGCAACGTAACTACGTTAGCCGTTGAAACAAGAAATAGCAAGTACGTTACCCGTTACTTTTTTGAAAAAGTAACGAGTACGTGACTACGTTACCGAAGAAAGTAACGCGGTATCGGTAACGCCGTTACCACCAACACTGATTAAATGTATACTTCACATATTGAACGCGGGCTAAAATTAAACTTTAAGTGTACTTAACTTGTTTCATAAACAGACCAAATATTTGTACTAGTTTTCCATTGCTTTTTACCGAGGGAAATCAGATCAACTTGTGGGGTCTGCTATGGTGCGACTTTCAAACCAAGCCTAGCGTTATCTTGAGCAGCCAGCAAAGCACACTACCTTCCCTTCAACCCACGTCCCCAACTCGATCCCCTCTCCCTCCACTTCTCTCTCAGGGTTCCCTTCGGTCGGAAACACAAACATACATGAGACGCGCTGACTCCACGCGGAAAGAAACCTCGAACAACAACACGACGACAAGCAAAAGGGTCGATTTTTGGGCCAGTCACGGGTCGCTTACTCCCTCTGCCGACCGAATTTGGCCAATCATTGACCGCCTGTAATCGCGATAATAGCGTTTTCCCCATTTCCTCCTTTTTCTCCCCTCACATCATGGAAAAGAGAGTGAGAAAGACGAGTGCAAGGGCCTTTCTCTGCCTTCAACTGAAGGAAGAGTGAGCGTGAGAAAAAGAGGCGCCTCTATCTCTTTCATACAGATATTTGTACACTATATATATATATACACACTGTATATATATATATATATATATATATATATAGCAAATAGACGAGAGTCAAACGCGAGACCCCGGGCAAACTGCCATTCTGACTAATGAACCGACACGTGGGAGAGAGGGATAAGGATGGCGAGGAAAGAGGGAAATATGAGGGAGTCCGGTCGGAGTGTAGGGAAATGGAAAGGCTGATTCAGGGGTTACAGGGAATGGAGTGGTAAGCCTATGGGGAACCGGTACGTTTATTTCTATTGAAATTATTAGAAGCGGGGAAAAAGAGACAGCCGATGTTCATTCGCTATCTCGTATTTCCCGAGCAATTCACTCGAAACAAAGTGGTTCCAGAAACACTTTAATGGAGAGTGAATGAACACGTTTTTGGGAAGGAACGAAATGAATATCTTCGAAAAATGAATATCAGAAGTGGGAAAGCAAATCGGGACAATCGCACGGAAGGGAAAGACTATAGCAATCTCACGTGTTCATAAATGGATAGGAAAGAAATCCGGAAAGTTAGGATTGCCAAAGATTGCACGAAAATTGTGCGGGAAACCCTAATGTATTTGAGGGTAGGTCAGAAATCTTCGGGAAAAGGAGTTACAGTAACCAAACAGGCAAAACTCTCGAAATATCCGCTTTTCTAACAAATTAAACAAAAAAAGAAGACCAATGAAAAAACAAAATGTAATCCGGACTTAAACCCGTCTTGTGAAAGCTCGCCAAAAGCTGTTTTGTAAGACGTTAAGGTAAACAAAACAACCAGAAATCCCGTGTTTTTGGTGTAAATAAAAGGCTCCAATAAACAAGGAAAAGATATTGGGTAAGGAACAGGAAGAAAGAAAAAGAGCGGAAATATAGCGGGAAAGGAGGAGGGGGGGGGGGGGGGGGGGGGACTCCGTTCCCTCAAAAGCAAGAATCTGGGGATAAAGGGAAACTCGGAGTTCCCCGCCATTCCAGATCAGCTTTCAGCATCGCGTTCTCCTTTCCCTATATCGACCTCCCTTCTTTCCACTTCTTTCTGTTCCCGAAAGCGGGGCGTCGAAGGCGGCTTGACCGCGTCGCACTATATTTTTGTTTTGTTTTGTTCTCGTTGGAGACCCGGATCCGACACTACCACGTTCAGCGACCATCGTGCAAAGAAGTCCAGAGAAGGCCTCGATCGCACGTCGCGTAGTGGTCCTGTCACACGAAGGGAACGCGACTGACCAATCAAACGTGGTCGGCTAGGCGACAGCGCGGTGTCTTAGCCCTCGGGGAAGAACACGTCCAACTGAAAAGGGGACGAGACAGACAACCCCCTGTCTGAGAAGAAAAAAAAAAAACAACAGAAAAAAAAGTAAGGGACTCTAGATATAACCCCATTTCACATCACGATTGACCGCAGGGGAAGTCAGGGGCCGTCCCATCCAATCTAGCTCTGTGAACGTCCCACGTGACCAGGCTCCCCCGTGCGTCATAGTCACCCCTCACGACGATCACGTGACACTCGGACAGCATCTGGTTGGCTCCGAAGGCTCGCGCCGACAGTCTGCAGGCTCCTTTGGCTACTTAGCCCAGCCGTTCGAGCCAATGCAATGCAACGCGAGCGTCACGCGACCTTCGAGGAAGGGCGCTGATTGGCTGGGATGGCTCGTAGCGTCCACTCTGGTCCACCAAAGGACTGAGCGGTGTATGGAAGAGTGTTTAGGAATCTCCCCACGCGGCTTTCAGGTGGCCTACGTGAATATTCTTGTTTTGTGCTTTTCGGGCGTCTTTCGCGAGGGAAAAAGCCTTTTTATTTTTTCGATGGCCGACATATGTCTACAAAAAAAATAATAATAAATAAGGGCCCCGCCCCCCTTCCCTTTCTTTTTTTAAAGGTTAAAGGGAGCCGTCACATCCAGACGTCAAAGCGCACGTACATCCGTACCGCTCTCGCGACACTTATTTTGTAGAAGCCCGGGGTACTATAGCGGCACCCTGCTCCTGTATACCGTACGAGAGGATTACAAATTGGGAAGTGGTGGGAAGCGAACCGGGGTCCTTCCTTCCCTCAGGAAAGCTTAGTCGCCCTAAATCCGATCCCGGACTATTTCTATTCATTTTGTCTGCCTAATAAAAAAAAAAAAAAAAAAGCAAAGGAAAAAAAAAAGGTACAAAAAGAGACTCCAGGGTCCCTTTTTCATACAAAAAAGAGACCGGGTTTTACCCCTACTGTGTATAGGGCTAGAGTTACATGAAAAATAATTGACCTCAAAAAGAGTAACGGAAGGAAGTGTGTAACGAAAGCACATGAGGTGTAACGGTATCTCCATGCTAAATTTAGCGGAAAAATTGCGTTACACCTGTTGCGGTCGTCGTGCGTATCGTGATTACGACGAATTCAGAAAAGCCCATAGGCTCAAGACGACTCATAACATACAGGACATTCTCAGTCAACGGACTTAATTTCTCCAATTAACAAACACGATGATACGACGGACATTTCCGACTTTCGAAAAAAAAGGAATCAAACTTTTTTTAGAAGGAATCAACCTTTTTTTAGAAATAACTGGCGCCACCTGGCAGAAAGCCGGGTTCAGGAGGTTCGGTAAGAAAATACACGAACACGTGCTCAAGCGAGCACGGACACTATATACCTCGACAACAGAAGCAAGCCTCTTCTGTCCTTATTGTGGCGCTTCGCCCCTAAGTTCGCTCTAGGACTCCCCGTCCTTCTACTTCCTAATCCGCGCAGTGTTCACGTATTTTCATGCCACAACCTCCTGAACCGGCGGCTTTCGAATAGCGAATTCCACTAGTCGTTTTGGAACCCGCCGAAATCGACTTTCTAGGAGCGCGCCTATTTCACGGGGCGATTCGGATCGAGAAGGACGTGTTCCACTCGTCGTTCTGGATTAGCTCCCACTCCAGATTTCAATCCGTATCCGCGAAAAGTCACTCCACCGATTTCGGCGGATTCGATCTGAAGTCAGGCTGACCAGCCCTCGAGGCGTACACGTGACTTCCCTTCTCCCCGGGCATCTCGCGATCTCGCATCTGAAGAATTCGTAATGGCCGCTCGCGAAGTGCCGCCCGCTTCACTGCTGCTGCTGCTTGATGACAGTTCGTCGACAAGTTGAACAAGCAGCTCCTCCAGCAGCAGCCGCTCGAGTAGCAGCGACGACGACGAAGATTGCTCGGATGTCCAGCATGAATTCGACTGCCTTTTCGGACCTCCGCGGGAGAGGCCGAAAATTTAGACGTACTTAAACACCGCTCACGAGTATTCCGATGAAGAGGAAAGTGGGCTACGCTGATGCACATCGCTTATCGACGTGCATCTTTGACATCATGATTAACTTCGCTCGTGCGTCGAACACGTGTTGTTAGCGCCGCGATTGCGAAAACATGCGCCTCCAGATCCGGGACCGCGGGAAGGGGATTCCCGGGAGGTGAATGACGGGAAGGCATACGCCGATCCCGGAGGAATGGTCATGTTCCACGGGGGATCCGAGTGGGAGCGACTCTGTTTGGATCGCATGCTCCATCTCGGATCCGTTCTACTGATCCCGGCGCGCTCCAAAACGACCCGTGGAATTCGCCATAAAATGATCCATTGCTGCTCCTCAACGGTCAAAGTCGCCCCAGAAGAAGACTACGAGTTGGTTTTGAAACGTCAGGCCCCTACACATTTAAAAATTCAACCCTAAAAAAAAAAAAAAAAAAAAAAAACAGTATGAGAGTTAACTTTCCTGCGGTACGCATAGACAGTCAACCACGCGTCCAGAAATCGAAGGATTCTAGTATATGACGAAACTTAAAATATGACTAGATGTGAGAAATGTGAATTCAATATTCTCCTTCATCATCCGATCTTTGCCGATCCAGTCAGGTACGTTGCGATGAGAGCAAGCATGGTTCGCTAAAAAGGCCAAAACTTTCTTTATATTCAATTGTATTTAAAAAAGACATATTGATGCGAAGATATCGACCGGGTCACCCCGAGTCTCTCGCTGCGGTCCCAATCCGAAAACTCCCCTCGGCGGCCCGGACATGAGCTCTAGGAAATGCACGCACCTCCTCGGCCTAAGGCAGGGGTCGACCAATTGTTTTAGTCTTTTACACATGCACGGCCCCTGAAAGACCAACGGTACATCGGAGTCGACACTGACCTTCGTCAACCCCGCAGCCGACTTCGGCTGACAGGACCGAGTACACTGGTTGAGTTTAGCTCACAGTCGGGTCCCGCTAGAGGGGCTCCTTGCCACCAAGGAGTCCTTGGTGGAAACCCGATGGGGCCCGAAGGGCGCCCAGGAACGCAACCGTCCCCGTAACCAGCAGTACAGAGTTTTAGGGAACCGTTTTTGCTCACACGATACGGTACCATGAACCCTCCGTTAGGAACTGCGCATGAGCGAGTCTTCTGTGTTAGCGCATGCGCAGTTCATACCGGAGGGCTCATCGTACCCTATCTGATGTGGAAAACGGTTCCCTAAATAGTAAACGTACAAACCGGCGGAACCCCCACGGGGGCAAAAGACACCGCGTGAGACCCCGAGTCGGCAGAATGCGCACGAGCGCGGTGTTCCTCGTCGCCCGACACAACTGCGACATTACACTTTGCCCGGCCAGCGGATTCTACATTGGATGGTCGACACAAAAATGCAGAAATTAAATGCGAGCACAATGAATCGGCAATACCAAAATAAGGGAGATTTCTTAGACCATTTTGTCTACTCTTTCTGCAACACAGACGCCGCTAGGGCGCTTGCGTGCCGCTGACTTTGACTGCGGAGTTCTGGATCTTGTAGCGGGTTGAGGAGAGCCTTGCGGGACGGAAGAAACGACCTACGATAACTCCGTATTGTTAAAGGGGCCGTGCAATGATCTTAATGTTGAAAGAATTGGCAGTTTGCATTTTTTATATTGTTTATGCAACCCCAAGTGACCAAGAACGCGTCACCTTTCTCCGAAAAACTGCTATTCTGCCGCGTAATCGCAAAGCAAAAAAAAAAAAAATAAATAATAATAATAATAATAATTATTTGGCGTTTTGCAGTCGCCTGTGACGTTTGCGGGAACCCAAAACAGCGTCTCTGGGGGATACGCTTAAGTCTACAAAACCTGTGTCCCTTAGCTGCTACACTCGCCGTCAGACCCCTGGCGAGCCGTCCTTTGTGTCGATCGCGCCTAGCGCGCGTACAATATTGAGTCTATTTTCCCTCCATAATTTCACTTCAACGCCTACAACAACTCGCCGCGACCTTCGACGAGGCTGATCCTTGAAAAGTTGACAATCGCGGAGGAAGAGGCAAGGGTCTTTTGAGGAGAGCACCCAAAAAGAAATCACGTGAACCCCCAGAGTACGTCACTCAAAAGTCGACGTGGAGAGCTGAGAGGCCCTTTGACCTTCGATTTGTTCCATTTTTTTTTTAATAAGAACTAGCGCTTGCAAGAAAATACGGTTTTCTGCTTGTCGTTCCATAGCTGACGCAGATTAGTTTCCGCACTTAATTGTCCAAAGTGTGAAAATCGTTGCACAGCCCCTTTAGTCTTTCCTCAATCCCTATCGTCCCGAACTTAATGTGTGATGTCCGCAGGGAGAGTGAGCGCGACGTTTCACTCGTACATTTTTCACAGGCCAAATCGTATTTCGAGCTTCGTCATACACTGCGGATTCTCCTAGGGTTTGCCCTGATTGGCTGTCTTCACGCCCTGAAGGAAAGAGAACTCAGCGACTTTTCGGAGTGTCGTTTGTACTTGATTTCCTTATAACGATGATTTTACTTTTTTTTTTTCTCTCTGTCTCCCCTTTTCTCAAAATGAAGACTCAAATACAAAACAAGGACGAAGGAAGTCTATGCTTATCTCGACAATTGTGTCGTGAAGAGTCGCTGCAGGTTCGATATTGTCGCGTCAAGTGTCACTGCAGGGACGAGATCAGATGGGATGTTACGATGCAAAAAAATAAAAATGATCACGCTTCGACACCGCGAGAGACCGAAATAAAGACAGAGACGCTCGATCTGTAGGTAACCTAAGCTCCGCCGTAAACCGTACGCCTGGAAGGTAATTGAAACCGACAATTCGGGTGGTTCCTGGATCACGGCCGAAGTCCAGATCGTATTTCTGCTCCGGTTCCTGAGACCTTTCGCTTCGTGTCATTGGTGCCGTACGTTGTTTTGTTGAGCGCTCGATGTTGATTGTTTTCTGCGAATGACGATAGATGCGAAAACTTATTTGACATAATCAGAGAGTTTTCCCGATATGGTTTTACGAGTCGTTTATCTGTAGGACGAACTCCGTCGTAAACAGGTCGACATAAAAAGATCCATCTTTTTAAGGCTTTCTTTTTTAACGCGTTTATTAAGAAAATACGATCGCCCGTATATTTGGTAATAAAAGCTACAGTAAATTTTTTCGTCTTCTTTCAATAAAACATAATTATTTAAGTGACCCTGACACGATACTATGGCTTCGAATATCACCAAACACAGCAAATTTTCCCTCTTAGCAAAGTCATCCGCCCAATCTGCACTGAGCTATTTTGGGACTTGAACACGAAGAAAGAAAGGACAGGAATGGACAAACAGCTGTACAGTATGTACCAACGAGCTCAACTATTAACCGTTATTTTGGGAATGCGAGGCGAGCCTGCTACATCACTGCTTTCGGAAAGTCTCGCGGCTTTAGCGTCGCCAGCGTGATTTATTCATTGCGCGGCGTGTTTGTTCACGCAGTGGGTGGCTATAGTCTGCCAGAAACAAGGTGACACTCATTGTCCACTGCAGACGAGAAATTTAGCCAATGCAGTCAGTACAACCGCTAGCCTTTTACGTGCATCGCGCAGTAGTGCTGCACGACCGAAGGCCGGTATACCATGCTCATCCAGATCGAAACGGGCAGGGATGGGGGATGGAACCCAGAATGCCAGGGTTCAGCAGCGCGAGCTTTCGCTCCCCGCTCTCCGAGCTGCGTTCCGTCAACACCCTCGATCACCAATCAAGCAGTTCACGGCGCGTCACGACCACATGAAGATAGCAGATTGGACCACGAGCATGCATCGCCGGTCGCCTCGCGTCCGGGAGCAATCAATCCGTCGACGAATAATTCGAGTCTGCGTTCGTGGCCAATTAGTGCCGAGATGGTAACCGGCGAACAGCACTAATACCCGGATCGTTACACGTTACCTGAGCGTTGCCAATCCGGGCGTGTGGCTGGGATGAACAATGGTTATATGAAAAGGCCAAACAATATCTGACAACCTTTTCTGCAGCGACGAGGTGAGGGTGTAGAGTGCTTGCGTTCCTCCGGTGTTTTCAATCACAGATAACTCGTGGAGCTTAAACCAATCGCACGTGTGATGTATTAAAAAAAAAGTCGGGGATTACTTTTAAACAGTTTTTAACGGAGTAGATGTAAACGTTTAATGGTCCTGCGGTAAAAAAAAAAGCGTGGAATTCAATTCAGCGTACGATTACGAGCAGCGCACCTACATGCTAAAGACTATAGTTCTTCACACAATATAGACCTTCTTCAGAGGTCCGTAGAGCAACACTAATGGTCGCCATAATTGGTCTTCTTAGACTTATGCTAGGTGGCGCAAGCTACCGCCCGTTACAAAGGGGGTTGCCATTAACGTCCAAGCATCCTTGGGCATGAAGAGCGTCCTTGGATACGAGTCCTCGCCGAAAGCCGACGCAGTCCTTGTGTCCAACACGAGCCCCACCCCTGCCCGTTTCGATCTGGATGAGCATCGTACCGGCGTGCGGTCGTGTATCACTACTGCGTGATGCACGTTAAAGACCCCAGGCTAGCGGCTGTACCGCACTGGCTAAATTTCTCATCTACAGCTGGGAGACTCGTCGCCCCTGTGAGGCAGACCAAGTTCTAGGCTGTATAAACACACACACAACCCAATTTTTTTTTTACATACATCGGGCGATGGCGCGGATTTTTGAAAAGGTCCTTAAGTGTTTCAGTGCGAAGGAGTACGCCGTGACAACTCACGACCTCTAATGGCGCGAAAACGCACCACCGGCGCCATCTATCGGTAAACAACGCTTCCGATCTATATGCTTATGTTTCCGAAATTTTTTATTCTTTCACCACGGAACTTCAAATATCTCTCACAATGTCAGAAGCGACCCCTTGCCATAGGGAGTGCGGTAGATTTTCTCTCGCAAATTCCCTCAGTCTATATAGTTATACGCAGATCAGAAGAGTGGTGGGGCCAAAGTGTCAGTGTGTTTCTCTCGGCAGAAGTGGTTACAAGCCGTCACAACGAAGTCCATCAGTCTCAAACGAAAATGCGGGTGCCAGCCTCATGCGGTGCTGTCACGGGGTTAACCCACGACGGCTAGCGACAAAAAAAAAAGGTATAGGTGATGCAGAACTTTTTGAAACATATAAATGACTAAAACACGGAAGAAAAATAAAGAAGCCCCGCGAGAGGCACGCCAGGACACGAGAGCGGTAGCGCGGTCTTTTCGCACATCATCCTCCGAAACGGTTGTTTGACATCCGTGTCCCACCATACTGGCGCCCGACGTAGGGTAAAATAAAGCCCGACGCGGTCAGCACGGCATCGCTTACTTCAGACAGCGAGGGGGGAGAAGGGGCGAGAAGGGGGGGGGGGGGGGGGAGCGGTGCAGACGTCTTGAGGCTGTTCCGGCTTAACGCGACACGACGTTGGCGTGTCGGAAGCGTTTGGCGCCCGCCGCTTTACGGCGAATGCTTCCCCGTCGAGTGCGCAAGGAGAGCGGGCGCTGTCACGCAGCGTAACGCGCGTTTGAAGCGCCGGTCACGTCAACGAACGCGAAGGGCAAACAGTGGGCGCCGCCGGCGCCTACTTTTTGCCGTAAATAAAAGCTTCCCAGAGGAGGGAAGGGTTTCTGACGGTAGCGTACAACACGAAAAATCGATAGTTTCCGAGCAAACTGATCACTTGCCGCAGCTCGTCCAAGTTTGCAGACAGACTCATTGTAGGCGTGTTAGCGGTGTTGCGAATTCGGAGCGCTCGTTGAAGAAGCGCAGAACGACCAGCTTCGGCGAAAGGGTTTTCTTTACTACTTCGTGGTTTTCTTGTTTCACGGCTATCCCTCGTCCTGCAACGCGCGCGCGCTACCGATGGAGGAAGTTTCGACTGAATTTGCAAGCGGGGAT
Source organism: Ixodes scapularis (assembly GCF_016920785.2). NCBI lineage: Eukaryota > Metazoa > Arthropoda > Arachnida > Ixodida > Ixodidae > Ixodes > Ixodes scapularis. The sequence continues at coordinate 43,632,680 of NW_024609838.1, read as the reverse complement.
AGAAAAACAAAATGACTCTCTAAGCATACAAAATTAAAAATATTAGTCCGGTAAAACTGCTTATTATCCGAAAGTAGGGAAATCGATTCCGAGCTAAGATAAAACGCTACATTTTTACCCTTTTTTGTTTTCTTTACTGCAGCGAGCGCGGCGGTAGACCGATGTTCGTCAACTATAGGTGGCTGCGAATATTGGAGTCGAGAGCGGCAGATTGGCTGCCATCCGGGGTTCGGATAGACAGAACGAAAAAGAGAGCCGAAGGAAAGAGGAGGAATAATGCAGACGGGTCAGAAGGCGGGTTCGTCTGGCGTCGTCGTGTCAAACTTTAATGCCTACCGCCGCTGTATTGACTTTTTCATTAAGCCAAAAGCTAAGAAAAGACGTACATTGTCGTTGCGTGTGATATTTTACACGCCTTCGTGTTCATCAAAACGTTGCACACCTCCCGAGCTCACGCAGATCCCGGTGGGGCGACCGCTCTGCCAGGTCGTTCCGAGACAGCATAAGTGCATTAGATGTCGGACCTACTCGTCTAGAGTCGGAATACTGGGGGCGCCTCTTCGGAGCTAAAAGAAAACGTCAATAACATAGTAAGTTCGAGAGATAATTAAAAGATAACTCACGAGATATAAGCGTGCGGCACGGATAGAAAGCCACTCGATGCGTTTCTTGCTCCAAGTATCGACAAGACACCCCAATGGTCGAAGGCGCGTGCTCGGCGTAGCATCTCGGAAGACGGAGCACTCAACGCAGCAATTTGCAACTCTCGTGTCCGTATACATCACGGAGTCTTTCCCACCGCTCGATCGCGATCATGCGGTTTATGAACCGCGTCCGCAATACGAGCCGTGCGGAGGTGACGTACCCGGTGAAATAAAGTTGGTACAGCAGCGTTTGAGAGTTCGTCTGTGTCGCTCCGTACTTTCGCGCCTCGTCCCTATCCCCAGTCTCGGGTTTACGACTATGCTCAAATTACACCAGGCAGCCCGCACCCTTTACCACTGCTTAATTACGTCTCCACCTGTCCGACGGCTTTTCTCTTCGTCCCGTGACGACGTAACGCATGCCCACTTGCGACCAATCTGCGTAAGAGGCCGTCCACCATGAAATTGCAAACGTTCTGAGCCCGGTCGTCCCTCCACGAAGATAGCCCCAGCTAAATTCAACACTCCTCGAGTCCCGCCTAAAACGACCACTGGGTGGGTGGGTAGATAGGTCTTTTCATTTTTTTTTTAATAAACGTGTTTTTTTGTTTTTTTTTTCTTTAGCGAAAAGTGGCGCGACCTGGAGGCCGAAATGTGAAACAGAAAATAAAATACACGCCGTAGGAGGCGCGAATAAAGAGTCGATGCTGCGTTCTCGTTTCTTCAGAATGGACGTTTCCAAGAAGAGTTCTACCCCGGCCCTGTCCAGCCCAGAGCTCGAGGACCAGCGTGAGCTGGTTCAGCGTGCCCGCCGGATTGGAGAAGCCAACGGTGCCCTGGACTAAGGGCCCCGACCGGGACTCGTCAGTCTCCTAACCTTTTGAAAAATAAAGTTTTACCACCACCACCACCACCCAAGCGCGAGCTCTCCGTCCCCTAGCGACGGGTGTACGAACTTAAATCGGAGGAACGTCATTGATGCAGCCCAAGTTTCCAAGCACGGCTGCCGCGAGCAGCCGACGAAAGTTCTGCACATGCTCCCGCGTGCGCCAGACATGCCGACGCAGGTGTCGTCCGTTTTATCGCCTGTCCCCGTTTCCTCCAAAGCACATGCGAACTCCCACCAGTAGGTGCGAGTACGGCTCGAGTATGCTTCCATGTTAGTATAGTCAGATACAACATATAGGGCGATTCACACACTTGTGTTGAGACCGACCGAATGCGAGGGTTGCTATGGCAACAGCCGCGTCGGCTCCAACAAAACGGGGCAGAAACCGGTTTTGTTGGAGCCGACGCAGCATTTGCCATAGCAACCCGTGAAAGGATTAACGTCATTAAACATGAGGAAGATACATAGAAAGGGGAGACGGACAACAACACTTCCAACGCTACATTTTTTTTTTTTTTTGTAGCGATATGTAGCGTGGAAGTCTGCGTTGTCCGTAACCCCTTTTCTATGTATCGTCCTCATGTTTAATTACTGTAACCAACACGCTAGTTTTGTACTTTATTAACGTCACAAGCCGCTGCAGTCACGCTCGGTCGAACACTCAGCGCAAGTGTCTGAATCGCTCTTAAGAAAGACAGTGCGAGGAGCAAAAGGGCTGAAACTAGGAAAGCTGAAGTGGAGAGGAACCACCTCCCTTCCACTATGGCTTTTCTCATGCGCGCCTTTTTCTCCTTCGCACTGTCTTTCTTACGTTGTATCTGGCTATAGAGATTAACTGTTATTATTAAGAATAAAAACGTTGGCTAGGTGGCGCAGACAGCCGTCCGATTTAGAAAGTTCAGCCGTGTGCATCCATCCATCCACAGTGCAGAACTTTTCTTCCGGAAAAGTTCCATTCTCTATGGTTGAGTTATCAAAAAAAATGACGATGATTTGATATGGTGAGAGCGTGCCAGCGATCACTTCCACCGAGCGCACGCAGGAAGTCGTTGGAGAAACGTCCCTGCAAGGTAGTAGAATGGAAGTGTCTCTCTCTCTCTCTCTATCTCTCTCTCTTGTAAAAATAATACGTAAAACAAAATTCCATACTTCTTTGTACAGCCACAGAATTAAAAGGTAGTTTAGTTTTGTTTTATAAATACAGCATAGACACGTCTTCAATGCCCGAAGAACTTTCTATTAGAGCTCTTGAGATGATGATATAACTCATATGTGTAATAATAAATCCAGGTACACGCAAGAACCAAGACGCCGAAGAAAGCCAGGTGAACGGAAAGACAAAAGAAAGAGAGGTAAACAAAACTACGAAAGACGGACATTGAAATTTTCGAACGTGCCTACGCCAAAATTTTGCCAATGCTGATCTCTCAGACAGTCCTTCGATTTTAATTGCTTTGCTTCGCGCATATCTTAGCTCAAACCCTCGGGCGAAAAAAGAAAGAAGGCTCTGTCCCCGGTCACGAAAATTGCGGTACGGTACGCTTTAAATATACCGGCTCGCTTTTTTTATCACGCGTGCTTTCTTTCGCTTCTGGACCGTATATATATATATATATATATATATATATATATATATATATATATATATATATATATATACAAAAAATAATCACACTTACCACAGAGCAAATTCTACCCGAGTAGTACCGTTTTTCAAGAAATTGAAACCAAAATATACATGACGATGAAAAAAAAGCCGCTATAAGACAAGGACAAGGAGAAGAGACGTCCACGGCAGGACAGGCACTGTCGTGTGTTTGTCTGCCGTACATGTTTCTTCTCGTTGTCTTTGTTTTATAGCGCTGTTTTACTTTTTTTCTTTTCACCCTAATCCTGTACAATTACCAACCAGGTCGTTTATACCATAAAACCGAGATACGCTTGAGACGAACTGTTCGACTTCAGTTCCTTTTAACACGATCCAATCGACTAAATCGACATACAGTATGATCGCACCTAATAAAAGTTAAACAAGCGCTTACCTGCAAATCCCGTCGGCTCGGAAAAAAGCCGCTTATATATGAATTACCGAAGCACCACGAGGCCGGGTTACCAGAGTAATTTGGGACGGATCGTTGGCATGCTTCCCAATCATGCGCGCCTTATTTCGCCTGCGACCCGCCCAGACGGCGGAAAATAATCCCGCATAGCACAAAGCGAATTCTAATGGAGTAGTGTAGTTTTTCTTCAAGAAATTTAGATGCGGTGCAGCAACCGATGTATGCTTGAGACGAACCGTTCGACTTAAGCACCCTTTAACATGATCCAGTCGGATGAATCCTTATACAGTATGATCACGCCTAATAATCGTTACTGTGTTAACATATATCAATAAATAAAGCGCCTCGAGGTCGGCTTACATTTGCGTTAGAGTAACGTGGGACATGCTTTCCACAACGAAAAAATAATCACGCTTAGCACGAAGCGAATTCTAATAGGGTAGTGTCGGTTCTTCGATAAATTTAAACTGCAGTGTTCAAACATATACCCACGTATATGTTTGAAAGTAACCGTTCGGCTTAGTACACGATCGAGTCGGATCAATCGCCATGCAGACTGATAATGCCTAGCAAGCGTTAAAACCCGCGCCTAAATATAAATCCTAATGTAGCAAATAGGAGTAACGCAGCAGGCTTCGATATAAATCAAAGACCTTCTATGAGGCCAGCGTATTCCCATGAAAATGTAATGTGCAAAAATCCTTGTAGAAAAAAAATTTTTTGTTTGTTTGTTTTGCATTTACTTTGGAGGTATTGTGCCGGCTCCTTCATCGGAGCCGCGACTTAAAAACATTGCAAGCGGTAGTTTATAATGCCCACAGCTGCTAAGCGTGACCATGGCAGAGGGCATATTTAGAGCACAAATATGTTCCAATCACGCACAATCGGACAAAACGTAAACTGGCTGCGCACGTAACTGTCCCGTATTCGTAACATGGCTATACACCGATACACGAATGCACAAGATCAGGTTAAACGCTGATACAAAAATATCCATAATCGGATGGCACAGCCATATACAGACGCGCGTTGTCTTGCTGTATACAGCCAATTCACTACCCATACTCCTGTCGAATTAAAGAAATCTGTGAGTTGCCTTAGGTGGTAACCTGATTACAAGCAATCTGATTAAACACCTAGCTTGATTATATATACCTAACCTGACCATACACGTAACATAATTCCACATGAACATGATTTAGGCAGATACAGTAGGTACTGGCGTCCATTTACAGGGTGGGTTGCCTCCGCCTCGCAAGCTTGAAACCGGAACCGGAAGGGCGCTTTCGGTTCCGAAAGCGGATGGTGTATATAACACGCGAGATGACAATAGGCCTTGTCGTGACAGAGCATCGGCACAAAGTAAACAGCAAACAATACACGCAAAAACTCAGTTTATATGCAAACCCCCCCCCCCCTCCAAAAAAAAAAAAACGCTTCTAAAAAAAAAGAGGAAAACGCATTTTTTGTTGTGTTATTCTCATTGTCGAAAAGTCGTGCTCGTCTAAAAATCAGAGAGAAAGAGAAAAAGAGCGATAGAAAAAAAAAAGAAAGGGAAACAACAAAAAGAGAATGAAAAACCTAGAGAGAAAACCTTGGAGGACGCTTCGCCTTTAATGGCGCGTTCACACTGGACGCGAATCCGCAAACACGAAGCGGATCCGCGCGTTCTCAACCGCAAAGCGGCTGAGATCGAGCGGTTGGAGCGCGTTTTTGCCACCCGCTTATGGCACGTTCACACTGGAAGCGGATCCGCGTTCGCGAAGCGGATCCGCGCGTTCTCAACCGCAAAGCGGCTAGGATCGAGCGGTTGGAGCGCGTTTTTGCCAACCGCTTCGGGACCGATTTCTCCCAACCGCTTTCACGAACCGCAAAGCGATAACCAATCACAACGCGACGCTGACGTGACGTCAGTGACTTTCGAAACAAGATGGCACCTGTCGCTGGTGAGGCGTCTAATGCGCTGTAGTCCTAGCGCTGTAGTCTTAGCTTTCGACAAATCAACGGAGAAACTTCATATTCACGTCTGTCACTTGAATCCGCCGCGAAAAGAATTGACTCGTAAATTTAACGCGCTTCGCACCGGTGATTTGGTTCGGGTAAGAGTTTGTTTATTATTCCGGGTGCCACAAGCCCAAGCTCGGTGCCTCTGCCCGAAGAACGTCGGAACCCGCCCCTGATCGGCCGAAATAGTATCAGCTTTTCTACCCACTAGTATAGTCGCGTGAACTATCGAAAGCTTTCGACACCGTGCATGACTACCACGAAGGCCGATAGAGACGTCGTGAGCTTGATTGCGTAGCCAACGCACTACCGCGGAGGGGGCAGGGTACCTGCGCTAGCTCGACCTGTAACGTTTGCTACTAATAAAATAAATAAAGGGAACCTACTCAAGGAATAAAGTGTACGTACCAGACAATGCAGAGGTAATCCATACGGCGTTTATTTGAGTTTAATGTCAAACAAACAGTAGATTCGATCGACGAGCGAGTGACGAGAGGAGAGTCCGCCACCAACGAAGCCACGACCGGCTAGCACCGAACACATTCCCCCGCACCACGGTCCAGCCCACCGCCCACAACTTCGAAAATGATAAGAGCGAACAACAACGAGGGGGGAAACTGGCCCTCTATCCCGAAAACAAGGTCAGCTATTCATGCGGGAAGGGTCCACTTCGAAGAAAAGGTCGGGGGCATCCTGTTCTGAGTCAGCAAGGCGCGCCTAGCTGGGATTTGCTTGTGGGCGAAGTCGAGGAAATCGGGGAGCGGAGAAAAGCTCAAAAAGAGATATGCTCACCGGAGATAAGCTCACCGGAGAAAAGCTCACCGGAGAAAAGCTCACCGGAAAAGTGTCAAATGCGGAGAAAAGCTCACTTAGATTTTGGTGCAAGTAAAAAAGTTCACTAAGACTGCCAGAAATAATCATTATTCCTACTTGTTTTCTTTTTTTTTGCCGAAACTGAATGAAACGACAAAAAAACTTTTGGTTTGTTGCGTTTTTATGTAAGAGAGGGTAAAAGCGCTAAAAACAACGGACAAGTTAAAGAGACGTACAACACAGAGCGCTACTTGCAACTGAAGTTTATTCCCAGGAAACACACATATATACACACCGTGAAATCGCGACATGTACTTTAGAAATGCGACATCACCCCCTCATCGCTCGTCTGTCCGCTATCTATTTTACAAAAGATTTCAAAAACGCCATCTCAGAGCCAAACAGGGCTACAGATGGGGCGCTCAAAAACGCCATCTCAGAGCCAAACATCAAAAACGCCATCTCAGAGCCAAACATCGCCCCATCTATAGCCCTGTTTGGCTCTGAGATGGCGTTTTTGAAATCTTTTGTAAAATAGATAGCGGACAGACGAGCGATGAGGGGGTGATGTCGCATTTCTAAAGTACATGTCGCGATTTCACGGTGTGTATATATGTGTGTTTCCTGGGAATAAACTTCAGTTGCAAGTAGCGCTCTGTGTTGTACGTTTTAGCGCTTTTACCCTCTCTTACATGGTTCTTCTGTCTTTTTTATGTATAACATCCTTCTGACTGGCGCTGTAGCTGAAGACCTTGACATTGTAGGGCATTCCTATTGTTTCCCATTTTTTTTCTGGGAACAAGTATTTCTCCGCTCTCTTTGTGAGAAATACAGTCTGCTTTTTTATTGGTCAGAAGCTGTATGGTTACGCAAGAGGAGCTAAAGGAAATTGCATATATAAACAGCACCTCCTATCAAGTGACCAGTCCTGCCTTCCTTGTGTCATGGAGGTCATTCTGACCAATAAGGGAAAGAAGAAAGTGCTTCTAGATGGGTACGAATATTGTATGAAAGTTACAAGAACCGACTGGATACGCTGGCAGTGCCGGTACCAACGAACAGGTTGCTGCAAGGGAGCCATCACCACCAATCTTGATGTAAGTACGAAATATCATACTTTTCGCTTGTGTGCAAGTTTTGCAGTAATGTTTCACTTTATTTGCACAAGCGTTTTTACGTAAAACCTTCTTTCGTTTTTACATTTAGAGTTACATATACATTATTGCTGACACAAATTTTTGTCATTTTTAAACGCAGATTACCCGCTTTTGGTCAGTGCAGGAGCACAATCATGCAAACAATCATGGCCTTTCTGATGTCACCAAACTAAGGAGCCAGCTAAAAAGGAAAGCTGTAGAGACCGCAGAACCTCCTAGCCGTCTGCTTGCTCAGGCTTTGAGCAATTCAACAACATCCGTGCGCGAAAGCATCGGTAGCCTCGAGACTATTCGTCGTGACCTGCGCCAGCAAAGAAGTAAGGTGCGTCCGCCGGAACCCCAGACCACTGCTGATATTCAATTACGAGATACCTGGACAATGCCCGGAGGGCCGGAAAAGCAACCGTTTTTGATCTATGACAACGGGCCGGAGAGGCGAGACCGCATGCTCGTTTTTGCAAGCCACGAACAGCTGCGGGCACTATCAACAAGCCGAACCTGGTACATGGATGGAACATTCTCGGTGTGCCCAAGACTGTTTAAACAGTTGTACGTTATGAGGTGTACAGCTGGGGAGAGCACCGTGGCGTGCGTTTATGCTCTGCTCCCAGGCAAAACCTTCTCCATATACGAAGAGCTTTTTCAATCGATTTTGGACACGTGTGAAGCGAACGGTTATGCTCCATACCCTGAGATCATCATTAGCGACTATGAGATGGCCGCCATAAGAGCGTCGAAAGCGGTCTTCGGAGAAGATGTCACCACGAAAGGCTGCTTCTTTCACCTCTGCCAGAGTACCCACCGCAAGGTAACGTTACTCCCAAAATAATCTTGAAAAGAAATATGGACGCCTCTAGTACCAACCATCTATGGCCAACCAACATAAAACCTATGATATGACATCAAAAACAAAGAAAAGGCATTTGACTAATTTTGAAGTGCTTAGCTCCCCAGTACCAAGATATAGCCTCTACGTCAAACTCAATTAATGCAACCGCATCAGGATCTCATCGTATCTCTTTTTGTTCGATTCTTTTTCAAGGTAGGCGAGCTGGGCCTCATCAGCAGGTACAAGACGGACGACAGGTTCAAGAAGATGTGTGGAATGCTAGACGGCCTCGCATTCCTCCCTCCCGACCTTGTTCCAGTTGGGCTGGACTACATCCGTGGTCAGGCTCCAACAGACCTCGATGACCTCATCGACTATTTTGACGCGACGTATGTAAACGGAACGTTCCGAGCAGTGTCATCGAGAGTGGCTGATGGCGCATTAACCACAACGATGCGCCGACGACGCCCCGAGTTTCCGCCGACAGTGTGGAACGTGTTAGAAGCCACATTAAACAACGAAGACCGCACAAATAACGCATGCGAAGGATGGAACAGCGGGTTTAAGAAGCTTGTCGGGCACAGCCAGCCCAGTATATGGAAGCTGATCGACTGCTTGCAACAAGATCAAGCCCTATCGGAGGTAATGCTGCTGCAAATAAGCCGTGGGGAACCGCCGACGAAGAAGACCAAAAGGGCGACAAGGCGCCTACAGGACCGCCTCAGGAACATCTGCCTGGACTATCTTGAGCACAAACAAGTTCCAGCCCTTCTGGAAGCGGTCGGAAATTGTATTCGATTCTAACGTGCGTGTATGAAAAAAATAATTCATGTTTGAGAGAAAATAAACGCAAATCATTCAATTTATGACTCCTCTGTGCAAAATCACTTTCGCTCTTTAATGCGGAAATAATATGTGGAAGTGAAAATAGACGAGTCACTCATTGAGCGTGGTGAGCTTTTCTCCGCCTTCTCCATTGGTCCGGTGAGCTTTTCTCCAGTGAGCTTTTCTCCGGTGAGCTTCTCTCCGGTGAGCTTCTCTCCGGTGAGCTTTTCTCCGGTGAGCTTTTCTCCGGTGAGCTTTTCTCCGGAAATCGAGGAAATCACAGGCGAGTTTGGCGGGTCCATGCTTCTTTTTTCGCTGCCTGAACTCGTGATGCGCCCGAACATCCCGGAGAAAAATATTCCGAGTGCCAAAATAGCAAAAGTTTGGCTTTGGATCTTGAATTAAAGTGGATTGTGGATTGTAAAACAGGGTTGCCAAACGCAAGTCTCACAAGATCACGCGTGATCGCCGAGAAACCGCCAACCGCGTCTCGGTGTGTCTGAACGGGGTCGCTCGCGAGCCGCATCCGCGACCGCTTCGCGAACGCGGATCCGCTTCCAGTGTGAATGCGCCATTATGGCGCATTCACACTGGAAGCGGAACCGCTTTCCCGCACCGCGAAGCTGCAACCAATCGGAACGCGACGCTGACGTGACGTCGGTGGCTTTCGAAATACGATGGCATTTCTCGCTTGTGAGGCGTCCAAGGCTCTGATGTCCTAGCGTTACAGCAGACAAATCTACGAAGAAACGTGATGTTCGCGTCCGTCACTTGAATCCTCCGGTGATTTTGGTTCGAATAAGAGTTTCTTTATTATTCGGGGTGCCACAGCCCGTCGCTCGCTGCCTTGTTAGTCTTTGCCCGTAGAGCGTCGGAACCCGCCCCTGATCGACCGAAATGTCAGCTTTTATACCCACCGGGATAGTCGCGTGAACTATTGAAAGCTTTCGACACCGTGCATGACCACCACGAAGGCCGATAGAGACGTCGTCAGGCTATTTGCGTAGCCAACACACTACCGCGGAGCTGGCAGGGTATCTGCGCTAGCTCGACTTGTAACGTTTACTACTACTACAACGAATAAAGGGAACCTACTCAAGAAATAAGGTGCACGTACCAGACGATGCAGAGCAGCAGAGGTAATCCATACGGCGTTTATTTGAGCTTAATGTCAAACAAACAGTAGACTCGATCGACGTGGATGTGATGAGAGGAGAGTCCTCCACCAACGAACCCACGACCGGCTAGCACCGAACACATTCCCCCGCACCGCGGTACAAAGGAAAAAAAAAAAAAAAAGTCTTGCTTTGTATGTTTATACAGCTTTGGTGTTCGTACGCCTCAACGGGTGACCGGCCTCTTAGCTGTAGATGAGAAATTTAGCCAGTGCAGTACAACCGCTAATCTGGGTTTTTAACGTGCATCATGCAGTATAGTAATTACACATCCAGATTGAAACTTGCGGGGTGTGCGGATTGAACCCAGGAGGTTCCCACCCTTGGGTTGTGAAGCTCAACTCCAAGCTGTGCTACACAAATCTCCAACACCTAGCTGTGTTTGGAGATTTGTTCTTTGTCCCCCTTGTCCTCCTTCTCCAGGGATTATTTTCGTCACACCATAGCCGCTCACAACTCCGAAAATGATAAGAGCGAACAACGAGGGGGAAAACTGTCCCTCCATCCCGAAAACAAGGTCAGCTTTTCATGCGGCAGGGGTTCACTTCGAAAAAAAAGGTCGGAGTCATCCTCTTCTGAGTGAGCAAAACACGCCTAGCTGAACATTGCTTGTGGGCGAAGTCGAGGGAAGCAGGCGGGTTTTGAGGGTCCATGTCCCTGTTTTCACTACCTGAACTCGTCCCGCGTGCGAACATCCCGAAAAAAAAAAATCTTTAGAGTGCCAAAATAGGGAAATCGTGGCTTTGGATTGTAACAGGGCCGCCAAGCGCGTGATCACCTCCAACCGCCAACCGCCTCTCGGCGTGTCTGAACGGGCTCGCTCGCGAACCGCATCCACAACCGCTTAGCAAACGCAGCTCAACCGCCAGAGTGAATGCGCCATAACCGCTCATTCACACTGGAAGCGGATCCGCGTTCGCAAAGCGGTTGCGAACGCGGTTGTATAAAGATACAGTATGATTGCACGCGCACTTGATGTTATCTGCTGCTGGGCAGGGAGCCCGAAGAACGATTCACGTTCCCCCTTGAGTGCTGGATAAACCAAGACTCAACGAAGAGCCGCCTTTGCCAATTCCTCTCCAAGGCCAGCACGGTGCTTCCCTCGAAGTCGACTGTAAATACAGCCTGTAATTTTTTTTTTTTTTTAAGAACACCCTGTATATTGAAGCATCAATTCAAATTTTCTGTATGTTTATACAGCCGGAAGTTAGTCTAAATCAGTGGGCGTCTGATGTCTCAGCTGTAGATGAGCAATTTAGCCAGTGCGGTACAACCGCTAACCTGGGGTCTTTTACGTGCACCACGCAGTAGTGATACACGACCGCACGACGGTACGATGCTCGTCCAGATCGAAACGGGCACGGGTGGGGATTGAAAACAAGATACTGGGCTCTGCAGCGCGAGCTTTCGCTCCACGGGCTCCGAGCTGCCTCCACGTGCACCGATCCCCCTCGCATTGAAGCCTACTTCTTCCTCATTTACAAATCGGATTAAAGCCTTCTTCCTCTACTTCTATGCTTATTTACAAACGCGGAGCTCTTTGGTGTCCTAAAAAGGGGTATTCACACGAGGGAGAAATCCCGAGGATTTCTCCACGGCGCGCGAATCACGAGACGAAAAGGCCAGACTTTTGCACATCGCAAAAGCCTCACGTTTATGTCACGGGATGCGCGCGCCGTAGAGAAATCCCCGGGATTTCTCCCTCATATGAATTAGCGGCGAGATGTTTCGGTGGCACTCTCGTATGGTTACCTTTCGTGACGTCAATACCTTGCAAACAACAAGTTCGATGGTGTTTGTAATTAGCATGGCGGAAACTTGAAATCATAGCGTTTTTGAACCAACACTGTCATCACCGTCAAAAATGAAGTCCTCACGTTCCTCTTATTTCCGCCCGTGAAAACTACTTTGCTGACGTCATAGTCAGCATTCGGCCAATCGTGGAAGGGCGACCACCGCGACGTTTTCGATCGCGCACGTCGCCAATACCCCTGAAGGACCCCCACAAAAACAGTGTTTCTCGCTGGTACAGCGCCTAAAAAGAGGCACTGACACAATTTTCTTTTTCATCGATTGCCAATGCCTCCAGGATTTCACGCGCAAGTTTTTCTTTGTTTTCCCCAGAACCTTAATGTTTTGCAAACTTGCAGTGAACCGGCATTCTCGACACTGGACTGGTAGATCTCACCCTGCTGAGATGTTCCTTAATGAAGCAGCATGTTCCCCTGTCCGGTCACTGATGCAACGACTGGTTCGGCTTAAGTAGCATCGGCCGCATTACAAAGGGATGTCATATATGCCTCCTTTTTCAGACGACGCATGCTTCGTCCTGTGAGCAATGCCACAAACTTCTCCTTTGAAATCTCCCTCTTGCTATACCCTGCGACACGTGGAATATGACTTATTCGGCGCGGAGCAAGCCACGTAGACGCCTTGCCGTCCGGCAATTTTCTTCAATCTGTGAGTGATGCCGTGGATATAATACCCTTGCCACAAGGGCAACGCGAATGCCATTTAGAACGAATGACATTTGAACGATCGGCCAATCGGCGCGCGACACTCCGAAAGTGGGGCGCTCCACACGCGAAAGATCGCGAGCCAATTCGCCGATCACACGAATGTCATTCGTTGTAAATGACATTCGAGTTGCCCGTCTGGCACGGGTATAAGACTCTATCACAATAAGCTTTCTTGTTTTTTTTTTTTTTTTTTTTTTTTTGTCTTTGTTTGGTCATTTTACCAAGGGTTCTGCTTGATGTTGTTGCAGATTTTTTTCACAGGTCACTATATTAATGTATTTGGGTAACCAGCAGCCTGTAGCCTTGCCATTTGAGTTTGAAGGCTTCGCCGAACTTGATGATGGCAAGACTTTTGAAGGGCAGGTGCAAGTGCTGTCGTGGCCACACCTTGTTTTAAAGTTTTCGAATATACAGAGTCAAAAGGAAGGATTCCTTTGCGGATCTAGCTTGGTACCTCCAGCAGACGTGACCAACCGTAAACTTTAGGGCTAAAACCAGGAACTTTGTAGACCTGTCTGTAGGAAGTCCGTGGGTGAACGTGAGTCTAAAACAGCGCTGTTGGAAACATCTCAAACAAATTTCACGGCACCCGTCAGTTTCTTTATCCACCTCCATGCTGCATGAGATCAAGAAATCGTCGACATACCTAACGACCACCTCGATCCTGGGATCCTTGACGATCTTTTGAATTTCCCGTCCACATGCCGCGAGGAACGGCGAGAAACACACCACAGAAAACTGGGGCCACACGAGATTCGATGCAAGAAACTGGTTTTCTCTGTATATCATTGATCCTGATGACACTACCGTCGCTGTTTAGTAGATACTCAGTCGTTCCAGAAATCTGTCTAGGTTGACTCTTCCCGCATTCTGGAATGAGATGGCACCCTGCTTTTCTACGGGTGTTCATTAGTGTTCAGCTGGCACCACCCAAGAAAGTGAAATTATCTGAGACATGCGGCGACATTTAATTCTCATTGCTTTCATGTTTGAATCAGTTTTATACCCCGCGTGACGTCACGTTTCACGGGAGTGTTGTGAGTTGTTTGAAATTCCCGCGCGAGGTCATGTGATTGTGATGTCATGACCCTATCGACCAATCAGGATTTTCCCGTGAGGACGCCACCGACGCCGGCCATGATGACGTCAGAGAAGTGTCATGCTGAGGCCGGTCGCGATCCTGGTGGTATCCCAGCAGCCATGGTACACGTGGTAGACACCTGTTCTGTTGGAGTTCGCTCTCCAGTTTTATAGACCACGGAAGCTTCGCAAGCCTGGAGTTGGGACGCCGCGACGACAGCGACACTCGCGTTCGCTCGTGCCTTTTTTTGGCCGGAACTTCTACGATTAACCGCCAGGATCGCGACAACGGACAGCCTGACACTACAGCTTTTGGTGACGTCATTTGTTGACACTTCCGGACCACTTTGGATGCATGGGAGCAATAAGGCCATAAACACACCGGACGGAGACGCCTTCCAGGCATTGCATATACAGCTGTGCTCACAACCCGGTTATGTCTCAGCCATTGACGTCGTATCAGCGGGGCCATTGTGTGGTGCGGTTGAGTGCGTACATTTGGTTGCAGGCATTACGCACTGCCGAATTTGCTTTTCTTGGTAAGAACAAGTAGGACTGACAACCAGCACGGTCAGATGACGTCACGGGCAAGTCGTCCATCGCGGTGTAATTTAGGCCGGACTCATCGGAGTTATCAGCGGACACCCTCCCTCAAGCATGTTTGGCTCGTACGTGCGTAAGTTTTATTATTTCTGCAAACGGTTTCTGTTTGGCCAATGCCACAGGACAGTCGCACAAAGAACAAAACACGCCTCGAGCAGTGTCTTAAATGCATTAGCTCTGTGACCCCAGCTTTTGACCTGCTGAGCTACAAAAAAAAAAAAAAAAAAACTTTTAAAGATTACATTTTTACAGTCTCGCTCGTTTTCGGTGCTTGTCATAGACAAAATTCAAAAAAAAAAAAAATCGACGTCCATTTTACTAAGCCATAATCTCGATTCAGTCATAATCCAAGTCGAGTGCGTGGACGTTGTAAACAAGCACTATGGCGGTAACGCGGTACAAGTAAGGGCGTCACCGGTCACGCGTTACTTTTTTCCGCTAACGTGTAAAGTACTCGTTACTTTTTCAAAACCGTAACGGGGAGCATAATTGTACGTTACTTATTTCGTGTAGTGTGTAATGCAGTTCTGTCACATGTTACTTTCCCTTCCCACGACTCAAAAAAAGCTATACTTCATTTCGTTTCGTGTTCTTAGGCGGCAAGCCATGTAAATGTTTGAGATTTTGCGTTTCTCGTTGCGTCTTGCGAGTATAAAGTATAATATAAAGTAATTATGTTCACTTTCTGCGTAGACATAATGTTTCTTGAAATATGGCGCTACGGCATACCTGTAGAGTTCAAACAGTAAAATGTGTTAATTCAGTACTAAAAAAGTAACGGAAAAGTAACGTTCCCTATTTTTTATCGCTAACGGGTCTGGTAACGCGTTCCTTTAATTCTGAAGTAACGTAAGACGGAAACGCGTTACTTTTATTTGCAAGTAACGAGTAACATATTTCGTTACTTTTTTCGGTAACAACTAGCTACAACACTGAAAAAAGCCGGTGGTTGTTTACAAATTACTGGGAATAATACGAGTTGGGAATGCGAAAGCATGAATGTCGTTCTTCGCGCCGCGGCGGCTTCTGAGCCTCTCGGCGGGGTCCGCGGCGCCAAGGAGTGTGGGGTGGCGTTTCTTGGAACTAAGCCGCGTGCCAGCCGATGGGAGTATATGTCCATCGATTCGCTGCTACAAACTACAGGCTTCGCTCCATGGGAGAGGGAAATTTAGATACGTTTGGCGCAGCTTCAAAAGCTGATAACGCCGGTTCGCTCCATGGGACAGTTAATGATTTCACATTAAAACATTCTTGTGTAAAACTCAAGCCTATTTTCGGCGCCTATATTTAGACTCGAGATGTAATATAGTAAGTGACCTACCACACCACGGCTTCTCGCCACGGACTTATTCCCGGAGTTGCCACAACAACAGAGTTAGACCGCTTTATAAAGGCTTCGCGGAGAATGCACCTCACTATAAGCTACATTTCTCTTTACAATAAACCGCAGAGGGGACAGTATATACACGAGCTATCCGAACCAATCCAACGACGCGTGAGTTTCCCTGAACTTCGGGATCGGCAAAGTGAGGCGCACGGCACGCAGTCACGTGACAGGTTCAGACGCTGGATTCGCTGGGATGGGCGTGGTGCATCGTAAGGTGAGACGGAGTACCATATATGTAAAAAAGTAAAAAAAAAGAAAAAAAAGAAAGACGCTTAGAAATCTCTCTAACGCGAAATCAGAGCGCAACCATTCAGGAGGGGGAGGGGAGGGTATGCCCCTTCTCCTCCTCGAACCCTCAGCTCCTCTTTTCCTTCTGCTCCTCCTCTCCCCTTTTCCTTCCATCCTCTTCCTCCTCCGTACTCTCCCCTGCTCCTCCTGCGTACCCTCAGCTCCTCCTCCTTCGTACTTTCCCCTCCTCCCCCAGTTTCCCCGCTAAATTTAGTGGGGAAACTGAATTGGCGCTGAGGTCACGTGACGTCAATTTTCCCGCTAAATTTAGCGGGGAAATGAATTGGCGTTGGGGTCACGTGACGTCAGTTTTCAAGTAAACCTAGCGGTGAAACTTAATCTGTTCATAGGTGACGTGACACCAACCAAGTCATATAACGTCATTTTTGCCGCTAAATTTAGCGGGGAAACTGAAGTGGTGTTGACGTGAATTGTCCCGCTACATATCGCTCTGTTACGTCGACGCCGCGAAACACGGAAACGGGTCCCTGAGAGCTGCGCTCTAAAAAAGGAAAGATATTCTAAGTAACCTATGCTTTCTTAAACTTGAGGAAGAAAACGAGAAGGGACGGAGAAACACAAATGGAAGTTTGTGTTTGACCATCCCTTCTGGTTTTCTTCCTCAAGTTTAATTATCCATACCAACCCGCTCGTTCTGTCCTTATGCTTTCTTAATTGAAATTCTCGTCTCCACGTTCGCGCAATATCAATGGTTACTGCCAGAAAACGATCGGGGGAAAAGATGACCCTTTACGGACGGGTATCTACAATAAAAAAAAAAAGAACAAAAGAGTGCACATAAAACAATACTATCTTTCCCAACAACAACAACAACAGAGACAAATAATCTGTCACAGGCACGCCTCCTCGTACACGTTGCCAGAGTATGCCGCAGCTGCCTGCCGCTGACGTGAGACGAAAGGCGGGGAAAACAAAAAGGAAAAGCGAATAGCAGCCAGCAATGCATATCCTCTCTCCTGCGTGGTCTTTTTTTTTTTTTTTTGGCAGCAGCAACGTGGACGCGCGTTGGACTGATTTTCGAGGCAGAAAACGAGCAAGGACGGAAAAAAACATGGAAAACAAACAAACACGATTTCATTTTTTTTTTTTAACTGTACACGTCGTTACCTTGGACGGGGACAGTGTCTGCTGAAGACATCGTTCGGAGAGCTTGAGAAAACAACAAGAAGTGTCAAATATGTGCCCCCAACAAACATCGTCAAAATGAGCGAAAAAAAAATTATAACGGATGGAACCGAAGAATTATTATTTTCTTTTTTTTCGCCTAGCATGGAAGTGACAGGCTCGAGAGGCCTCGGATGATAATATCGGTTATGCGGGCGCCTGTTTACTTCTGGGTGAACCAAAACAGTAAACTGGCTGAAAAAAAAAAAATCGATTGACGTAAATTAAGGATTGCAAATAGGGCCGCGCAAAAACCAACGTTCCCCACGAAAGCGATGCAATTTCTTGAGAGGCATGTCCCCGGGCTGAGCAACTAGGACTTCTCTTAAACGCACAAAATACTAAATAAAATACCCAATGCTACCTCGGATAGTATGCAAGACCGCCGTACCGAAAACTGAGCTCTCATCGGGAGATGCGCTGGGAAATTGTCGATAGCCCGCATGGCCATTTTCAGACCTGGAGGAGCGTCGTAAGAGCGTGTGATCACTACCCTGTCTGATGCATGCCGAAGACGTCGGGCCAGCAAAACGTAATGCAGGGACTAAAGGTTGCATATACAGTCTACAATGCCAGCCCAAAGCGAAGGATGACGACCATAAGAACCAGCTAGGGCCGACAAACTAACTTTTCAAACAACGAGGAACACCACCCCATGGCGCTGCGGACACCGCGCCGGCAGCGCGCCGGGGAAAGGAACACGGTGGCGTGCGCTCCACCTTATCTGCTCTTCTCGATGCCAACGAACATGGCGGCGCCTCAAGCATCTACATCGTCGGCGGCCGCAACCTCGGCAGGAGCGAAACCTGCCCGTCCACGCAAGTACACCGCAGACGAACTAAGCGAGCGGAAGAATGGAGGACAACGAGCGAGGAGGCAGGTAGCGAAACCCACCATCGTTGTCAACTGTCCGAATACACGGCGGGCGGAACGAGCAGCGGCGCAACGTGCTACGAGACAGAACAAAGCCTTTCGAAAGCGTGAGGCACAAGCGGATCGCGATTCAAAGTGTCTCAGGCGGCAAGGGTAACGAGGCCCTTCGACAACGCGAGGTGGAAGCAATACGTCCCAGGCGGCACGCTTTTGCATTCACAACTCATAAGAAGTGATTAGGTGTCCTCTTTTTCACTCGATTGTTCGTTGGCTTAGCGTAGGAATATCTTTTTTCTGTCAGTTACAACGAGAAAAAAAAAGAGGGAAACAGCCACAAGGTTTTTTTATTAAACATCGTAGAAAGAAGAAAACGAATTGGAGCATCGAATTCCTTTCCTAGCCTTGTACCGCATGAGCCGAGATAATGCGAGGTTGCACCACACAGCATGTCAGGCCGTATGTTCAATGCGTCACGGAGGTCGTGTACGAAATACCCCTTACGCGTGGAAAGTCCTACGTAGGACAAACGGGAAGGTGTGCGAACGACCGACTAACCGCTCATTCACACTGAAAGCGGATCCGCGTTCGCAAAGCGGTTGCGAACGCGGTTATATAAAGATCCAGTACAATTGCACGCGCACTCGATGACATCAAGTGCGCGTGCAATTGTACTGGATCTTTATACAACCGCGTTCGCAACCGCTTTGCGAACGCGGATCCGCTTCCAGTGTGAATGAGCGGTAAGGGAGCACGCGCGAAAATTCAAACACAAATGACGGGGCACATTTGCCTGAACACGACAGGAAATGTAAGTGCGAGCCGCGCCTTTCTGAGACAACGATTCTGGGTAAGGAAAAAAGTCAGAAACCGCGGGAGTTAATGGAAGCATACTTCACCAGAAAAAGGGACGCACAATGTGTAAGCGATACATCTATTTTAATGAACAACGCGGAGGTTATATTTTTTTCGAAGTTTTTGTGAGGTGCTTGTGTGTGTGTGTCTTCTTCCATGTGTCCGTTGTTTATTGCGCTTTACACTATGCTTCATAACGTTCACCAACTAGCCCAACTACCAGTTCTTCAGCATCAGGGGTAGCGCCCCACAAGGAGTGTACCTCGTGGCGCTCCCTCGTCTTTAAAGGGACACTGACAGGGTCATAATGTAGACAACCCGAGACTGTGGTAAAAGCAGGGAAACGGTGTCGGAGGAGAAATACAGGGGAAAAGAACGTCTCAATGAATGGGCAAAAGAACGTACCTTGACGTTGAGACGTTCTTTTGCCCTGTCATTCTCCTCCGACACCGTTTCCCTGCTTTTACCACAGTCTCGGGTTTTCTACATTATGATCAACGTCCACCAACTCGCCTGCGCACTCACAGTTTTTTCACTGACAGGGTATTTGTGCTCGCCAAGGTTTTTACTTGTACATGAAATATGAGAGCCCAACTGCCCGGAGCACAATTTGCGGCTCGAAATTCGATTTCTTTTCGTCCGAAAACCGTCGATCAAGAACTGGCAGGTTTCAGTTGCGCTCACTCTCTTCTTTGTGGTCACGTGCCTCTTTTTATGGTTTAGACACAACCACCAAATATAGTCGACGTCGTGGGTCATCGAAGACACACACTCAACATTAAAACTAGAAATGAAATATGATAGAAATGTTTTCTGGCTTCTAAAAAAACGCAAATACGTTGATCGAATAAAAAAAAAAATTCGCACAGCCACGTGACTTTAGCCAGCTCTCTCGTCCTCTATACTACTTCTTCCTCACCAGTCCAGTTTCGGTTTCGAGCAGTTACGTTTTTTTACAGTATTAAAAATATACGTGACGCTATAGCCAAAAAAAAAATTGATGAGGTAGTCTCCTAACACTATACAAAATAGCCTGAAAAAAATTTAATATATTTTTTAGAGGGTAAGGGGGGGGGGGGGGTGTCAGTGAACTTGCTCGTTATTCCTTTACTTGTCCTTCCAGCAGTTAGTTTAGTACTAACGCATCGGCATTCCATTCCCAATTTTCTCGTGCGCGCGCCGCCATTTTGGTGATTAGTGCAGAGCGGGCACACTCGGCAATCGGTACGATTCAAAAATCCGACTTGGGCAGCATTAGACGCGGGCGATATCCCTGTGCTCTGTCGCGGGTAGTTTTAACGCTTGTGGAGGACGAAACCCCATTTCCTGCGATTTCAGATGAAGCTTCGGATGACTGGAAACCATAGTTTCAACAACCAAAATGGCTGGAGTGTCGTGAATCGGAAGCAGATAGACTAAGTGGATGGATGGATGCTAATGGCTGTGGCCTTTATATCGGGCAATAGCTTGCGACACCTAGCCTAGAAACCACAGCGTTATTCCTGCAATCGCACATCTAAGCCAATTTACTTTCCATCTGCATTTGAAATAAAAATAATAAAAATGCCTTTATTTTTCATCCGAGCAATGTGGGAGGTCGGGAAAAAAAAAAAAAAAAACTGAATAAACTAGCTTGACGAGCTCCCTCCTCCCCAGAAATTGTACAACGTAGATTATTTAGTGGCCTCAGTGTTGCCAAACCCGAACCAACTCGCTAGCGAAAATTGAGACCATGTTCGATTTTGACTTAAAAAAAAAAAAGGTTTCTATTCTGTCCCGGACTTCCGGAAACCCCTTTACAAAGTGAGCAGAAAAAACGGCAACAAAGGATATGGATAGCCTAGAAAGCAAGTACAACTAAGAAAGAGAAAAAGAGAAAGAAAAATTGTGAAGATGAGCCTACAGCAACTTTAATACAGGACGAACAGTAGAGTGGATTAAAACAAAGACGTAAAATAGCACAGGACGAACAGCAGAGGGAAGTAAAAAAAAAGAGCAAAAATGTGACCACGACGTTAGAACCCAAGCCGCAAAAATGCAGAACAGACTGCACGAGGCAGGGCTCTCGCATGCGCATTAATCGCCGCTCAAAAATTCACGCGCCGAAACAACCCCAATGCGCTCGAGAGCGTCGCCGGTGCTAAGCATCCACGAAGGGGAGGAGAGAAAACGAGCGAAAGAGAAAAGGAGAGAAAGAACGGAAGAGATAACGTGTACCGAGAGCACCGAGACCGCTTAATTCCCCTTTTTCCTCGGTACCTTTCGCTCTTCCTTCCCCCGCCAAATGCGGGATTTGCATCCCAACGACCCGGGGTGGTACATAAAAGGCCAAAGCCCCGGTCTGAATAAGAACTCGCTTAGGGTGCTGAGGGGATGGTCCCCTTTTCCACCCGTGGTCAACACTCCTCATTTGTTGTGGGTCGTGCCTCCTTTCTTTTTATTTTTTTCAATACTTGAAAGCATGGGAAGTTTTATAGAAGATGTAACTTCCAGAAATTTATCCGTCCATACGTCCACGTATACCCTATGCCAAGAACGTTACCTGACACAGTGACGTAACGGTGTCATGTGACACTGTCACGTGATAGTTTCACATGTAATGTGACGTCACGAGACGTCACGGTCCACCGCAACGGCACGACTTGACACCATCACGTACCCGTCACGTTTAATGTCTTCTAAACAAAATTACGCAATATCTCCTTAGATACTGCCTTATTATTATTTTAGGACTTTGAGAATGAAGATCGTGGCAAATTTTTTTTTTTTTTTTAATGATTGTTTCGTGCGCGTGGGCGCGCCGCCCATATAGAACATTTGGCAGAATCGAAAGTTTTCGAAAGGAAGAGAAAAAGAAAAAAAAAAGGAAGAACAATGTACCGGTTGAACGTTGGAAGCATTTGGCAGCAGCACAGGATCTCACATCAGAACAGATCAGGTTTCTATGCAAATATTGGCGCGCTTTTGTATGCTCGAAGTATCATTCGAGGGGCGGTGCAACGATATTGAGTTGGGATGTTTCTCACTTTACACGGGCTTACTGCCACCAGTGGGACCCAAGTATGGTGGCACGCAACGCCACTAACCAAGAAATTATTTTCGTTGCGGCGTAATTTTGAGGATAAAAGCGAGCGTTTTTCTTTCAATCTCGCCTTCGATAAACTCTATGACGTAGCTCGGAGGTCGCAGTGTTGGCCCAGTCGTTCGAGTGACGATGTTTGGATACGACTCACAGATTGCACACGATCATTGCGTGATCAATCGATGTTGGGCTCGTGATAATTAATGGCTCGACAAGTATTCGGGTAGCGGCTCGCGTCCGATCGTTGCAATGACGACAATGCCCGAACCCTAACAATGTTTGGAACCCAGCGCGTGTCTTGCATTTTGCCCGTGGTTATGATAAAAATTGGTAGCATATAATCGGCTTCAGATCACGACACTGCTTGTTATGGCTGAAAGTTAAAGCCCTGAACGCTGCTCGTTTTTGTAGATGGTTGAGCGTGTTGGTTTCTAATTTACGATAAGGAAAGAGGGACATTAAAGACAAACAGACAAGACAGGGTTTCCTCTTTCTGCGACTATACCTTTGCGTGGGTATAAAACACTAGACAGTTTTAGTGGACCTTACGCTAAAGCTTTGCGTAAGCAAGGGAATTTCGGACCGAGATTACGCATGCGCAGAACGCAATAAAAGGGC
This sequence comes from Ixodes scapularis, assembly GCF_016920785.2. Classification (NCBI taxonomy): domain Eukaryota; kingdom Metazoa; phylum Arthropoda; class Arachnida; order Ixodida; family Ixodidae; genus Ixodes; species Ixodes scapularis. The sequence continues at coordinate 43,609,797 of NW_024609838.1, read as the reverse complement.
TAGCGTATTGCGTACGCACGCAACGCTGGGGATTTTGCGTTGTGGGCTAGCGGGCTTTGCGGGGAAGCTCTCGAGAGATTTCAGGCCCAGCGAGAGCAGCAGTTTAGAGATGGCGGTCATCTCCACTGGCGCAAGGGTGACGTGGTGGTCAAGCAGTTCAGTGTTACGTGAAATTACGTGGTGTTCAGCTCGGCAATTCCTTTCTGGACCTACCGCGGTCGAATCAGATCGCCACGCAGCTGAATTCAGCTGCACGGCGATCTGATTCGAGTGAAATGTTCACCGCTCGCAATGTGCGTGAACGCTGCGATTTGGTCAACGGTAAGATTGACGAAGTTCATCGCCGACGGACGAAAGACTTTTCAAGAAATCACCGAAGTTGTGAGTCACTAGGTCATGGATTTCTTTCCGCGAAAGCATCGGAAAAGGGTGTCGTTTCTACGGGAGGACTGATGAAGGTTCTGTTATCGAATTTGGTTACGAACTCGTTCGTAGCCTCCGTACTCCGCAGAAAGCGCGCTTGGCCAGGCAGCTGCGGTTTTTCTTTCTTTTTTTTTTTTTAATGTGAAATAAAATGACTGGAAACGTTTTCATTTGCAATATTACTTTTGAGGAGCATAGTGGCGCTATAAGAAGGCGGAATTCTACGGCTCTGGCAAATTGAACGAAAACGATCATGCGAGATGTTCACTCGGCAAAACTGTCTACCAACGCGTTTTTGATCGGTTCTAAACTTCACGGAATCATTCTAAGCGGTATTTGCGCAAAGTACAGCAACCGCTGCCCCGCCCCTTTAACAAAACAAAAAGAAAGTTGTATTGATTGCAACCGCATCCAACTCGATCCCCAACAGTAAATCAGAGCCTACAGACGTGTAAGTGATCTTTTGTGTACTATAGAGAGAGAGAGAGATAAGTTCTTTATTATGGAGATGTTGGTATTCTTTAAATGACACCGGCTACTCCATAACGAGAAAGAGAGAAAAAATATATATAAATAAGAGGAAGAACATAAAAGGAAAAGAATAAAGATAAACACATAAAGTATAACCGTAAAAAAAAAAAAAAAAAAAAACAATACTATTTCTCCCTTCACAAAAGGTAACAGCTATACTCTGTCTCACCTTGTGTTGTACCGCAGGAAAGGCTACAAGCGCGAGCTCCTTGCTCTGGGGCCCATCTCGGCGGCACAAGCTCTCGTGCACCAAGGGCAGCTGCCAACGCTATGAGCTCGCGCTTCTAGCCTTCGCTGCGGTACAACATAAGGTGAAACGGAGTATAGCCCAGCGTACGAAGATAACACTCATGCGTCGCGAGCTTGCTGCCTCGTCGGGCGAGGAAAGCACGCACCAACACCCAGAACGGCAGCTGCCAGGAATCATTCTGTGGAATGGCGTACACTTTGTCTTCACTTTGTATGGAAGCCAAACATGCACTCCGCCAGGTTCAATCACGAGCACGTTAGAGACCATGGGGTATGTGGTTCCGACGTAGGCATCACTGGGATTTCGACGCTCGCTCGTCTTGGCTCTCGCGCAACACATCGTCGTTGCAATTTTCCACGTGTTTTCAAAATGGCTCGTAATTGAAATCGGCGGACCGCAGCCTTGGCTTTAGAGCGTATTGGGCGAGACGTAGATACATAGGGTGATGTTTTTAACGGAAACAGAGTGTTTAAAGGAGAGTGCGAACTGCTAGCTGAATGCCGTCTTCGCTAAAGCTGTTTCTCGAGTTCGGCCGATAGTAGCCGAGGGAATGATCGTCATGGTACGTTGGCTAATTAACGAAAATGTGTTAATTATGTTTCTTTTAAATTATTGGTTTTACGGGTATTGTTGCAATATCAGAATTGACGGCAATCGCTATTAGAGGCCGCACCAGTGAAAAGAATTTGCAACAGTTTAATAGAGTTTGACATATTAATTATTTTAATTTTCTCGTTAATAATTTTTGAGCCTGATTCAAAGATTGCGCGTAAAAAGCGCGCCGCGATCGAGCCAAGCGCACGATGATGTTTAAAAAAACGATGAAAAAACGTAATTAACAAACCCTTCGTTAATTGGCCAACTTACCGCGACGATTATTGCCTCGGCTACTCTACGCCCAACTCGGGAAACACTTACATAGCGAAGACGGCATACAAATACAACAAAACGCAACCTAAAAAGAAGTTTTTTTTTTTGTTTTATTTAAACGTTATATTCTACAGTCACTGACAACGGCGAGCCCTTAGCATTTCACTGGGGACTTTTAGCAAACCGTTACCGTGTTCCACACATACCGTACTTGGGTCTTTGAACCATGCTTTTTAAGCGCGCCTCGCGGTCACGGTATCACCCAAGCGCGCGCTAAAAAGCATGCTTCACAGGACTTCGGTAGTACGGTACACGCGGAACACGGTAAGGGTTCGGCTAAAAGCCCTTATTAGCGAGTTTCAGAGAACCGTTTTTGCGCGTCTGATACGGTACGCACTGCGCGAGAGTCTTCTGTGGTACAGCGCATGCGCTGTTTGTACAGGAGGGCCGAACGTACCGTTTCAGATGCGCAAAAACGGTTCCCTGAAAGTCTCTATCATCGCTTCCTAACCAATCAGATCGCTGCGTTAGCCGAGAAGAACACCGAATAGCAAATGACGAAGAAAGAAGGTTGCGAAAGGAGCCACGTCCTCCGGCGTTTCTTTTGAAGTTGTCGGTGAGTTCCGAAAATACTCGCATTGTAAATTTCCTTTTGTCGACGGCGCGAAAGGTCTCGAGTGACATCGTGCCCACGTAGAGCACGACGAACCGACATTTTATATTACAACGTCCATCGCAGATGTCGGGGCAGTCTTGTATACATATTACTCGATAAAAAAAAAAGTGATCGAGTACAATTGCAAATATTCTCGCTTAAAAAAATATTCAATTGGGTTACTCGATGTCTTGAGAAGAAAACTATTTGACCGCTACTCGAAAAAGTAACCGTTACGTTTCCGATTACTTCGGATTTTCAAAACGACAGATTTTTGTGTCGGTTTGAAAATGGGTATTTCGGATTGTCCGTTATTGAATCAGGGTCACCGAATTATACGCTGCTTTCTTTCGCTTTTTTTTTTTTTTTTTTTTTTTATAATTCACCAATTTCCGAAAACCTATTCTCCTGTCGGAGGCTTGGTTCGATGATTCCCTGGTAAGAACATTGTAGAAACAAAAGGCGCCATTACAAAGGGGGAGGGTAGAATAGTACCGGTTACAGTAATTTTAGTACTTCCGAGAACAAACAGATTACGTTCGCGATTACTTCCTAGTAAATGAATTACATCTACATCAGGACCATGGAAGGTGTCTAAATTATTCTAAATGTATTCGAATGACTACAAAATTACTTAAAAAAAGTAATCGATTAATTTTGGTTTCTTGCAACGAGTACAATGCACAAGTCTGGGTCTTTCAATTCGGGCAATAAATTTTCAGGTTTTATGTTTTTTTTCTTCTTCCCAGACATCCGGGGTTTTCTTGGTGTTAACTTTTGGTGTCGGCTAAAAAATCGGGGCTTATGTTGAAGTAAAAAGGCATGGGCAGATGGGATCTGCCCGTGCCCTATTTACGAGATAATGTGTGTGTGTGTGCTCTTCCGAAGTTAGTAACAGCCTGACGGACAGTTCAAAGTGGGCTGTGTACCAGTCAGCACAAAACAAAGCAGCAGTTAAATGTGCGCGCGCGCGCGTGTGTGTGTGTGTGTGTGTGTGCTCCAGTGAGGTTGGAGTTTACATATTCCAAAACCAGCACAAATTCGATTTTTTTTTTTTTTGGGGGGGGGGGGGGGGTATTTTTTTAAATTTTGGTTAAACCGTATACGGGAGTTGATTATCGCGGTTCATGGGTGTTTATCAAAAACACGCAGCCCTATTCATATGCTCCACATTTAATCATCTAACGTTGTAAGATTTCGAAATAAAAAAAAGATGCAAAAATCAAGTTGGGAGAACGCCCGAAATAAGAGTACGATACAATTAAAACGTGCGAGGAGCGAACTGGATGAGAGTCTGTAACGACCAGAATGATATCCTGACAAACAAACAAACGAACAAACCAACGACGAAGCAACGCGACGAGATAAAACAAAAATATCCCCGTCGCAGGAACCATGAGTCGTCACAAAAACCGGATGAATAATAACAAAACTGTTCAAGAATAAAGAGGGGAAAAAAAAAAACAGGTCCGTGACGTTTAAAAAGGCAAAACAACACTCAAAGGGGGGGTTCAAACGTTGCGACGAATACCAAGTGAGCAGCTGCAGCTTCTGACAAAGGAACCAACCAGGCGGGCGCGGGTACACGTCACAAAAACCTAAATCCAAGCACGTACATCCACGTACGGGGCTAAAGCGAGCACCGACACACGAGCACGAAATTATAGCAGTAAAAACGAGACGACAGAATCAGAAGAGGAGCAAAAATAAGTAGGAACAAAATTAACCAAAAATAAGGGATAAAACAAAAAACGGAGACAAATGAAAAAAAAAAAGGCGGGAAGTTGCTCCCGCGTGGGTGCTGCCGCCGGCAAAAGCGACACGAATCATTAACCGCGCGGCTAACCTCCCGACAAGAGACAGGGTGGGAAAAAAAAAATAAAAAAGGGCCGCTCTCGCAATCCGGATTCATCCCGAAAGGTTCGAAAATAAAATTAAAATAAAAGAGTATATAAAAAGAAAGACGGCGGAGATGTTGCTAGGAATGAATTACGGAGACGGTAGAGAAAGTATCCATACATACGAGGAAATGTTGCGGAGACAAGGAACGGCGCCAGTTAGCCGACGGGCCCGGTCTGGATGAGCAGAGTACAAAAAGGGCAGTGGCGCCACCGTCTCCGTCTGCTTCGAGGACGGCGTTCGCTCCAAGCAGGTGTCGTACAAATTGGCGCATACATGATAAAAAAGTCAGTCTGCAAACGCGAGTCACCGTTATATGAGTGGTTCGAATGCCGCGTGCTAATCTTTCTCCTGGAACTCATTGCCACGCGGAATTCGAAGCACGGATCTCGCGGTGGCTTCGAATCTGTATGCACACTCTCCTTTTGTTATTCGCGTGAAGGCGTGTTCCTTACTTTCTGTTCAGGAGAGGGCACATTTATGGCAGGATAAATGAATAGTTCCTCCTAAAAAGCAGTTTTGGGTAGCACCGCGATACTGTAACTTGCTACCTTTACCTGTAACTTGAAAAAAAGAAAACTAAAAAGTATCTGCAAAGATAGATGCTTTTCGCGAAAATAGAAACTCTCACGAGGGGGAAAGGAAGAGCACTAGAAACGTTGAAGAGGGAATGGAGGTATCTCTCTCCCTCACCAGTCCTCCTAGTGCTTTCCCTTTTTTCCCCTCACCTGTAACTGCCTTCGCCTGTACTGCACGCAACTAGTGACACGGAGCAGTAGCCCCGAGAACATGTCGTGGCGCCACCTGACGGGCCAAACGTCGTGACGTAGGATGGGGGATCACGTGACCGTTCCCTTAACTCTGCGTCAAAGGTGGAGTGTCTCGGTCTTAACATTTTTAATACTACAGGTGTTTAAGGCTTCCTCTGACCCAATGATTCGTTTCACTACTGGACCCAGTCAAGTTCCTAAATCGGCTACCGTACGAATGCTTCCCGGGAGCCGGTTGCAGGCGAGCAGGGAAACGGTCACTGCACGGAAACGCGGCGGCGTGGACGGCTCAAGTTGTCGTTTTCGGCGGCTGTCTCGCGCTCCGCAATGGATGCTTACGAAGGGGAGGCACTCACTTGATCGAACGACGTTTTAGCGAACACCCACGTTTCATCGAACGACACTTTAGCGAATAGTCGGACGCCGCGAAGCGGCGTTTTCGGGTGGGCCAAGCGAGTCCATATTTTTGTAATGAGTTGCCGCAGACTGTCGCCGCGAAGCGGCGTAAAGCGCAGCGCGACGGATGGGTTAACGCGCGCCCCCGTTATTCGCTAAAACGACCATTCGCTAAAATGTCGCCGTTCGCTAAAATGTCATTCGCTCTTGTGATATGGACCCCTTACGAAGTGCGACTTACCGTTGAAGGTAGGCGATTTTTTTTTTAAACTTCAATTTGATCGGACATTTTGTTACAACTGTGTACCCCTTTTCACTTGTGCTGTCTGTAAGCACTGTGACAGAAGCTGCGCGCGGTTCTATACTGATTAAAAGGAATTCACAAATAAACAAAAACAACTATATTACATTAACTCGATTACAAAAATACACGTATATACAGTCATTGTTCAGGTTGGCGTCGCCGCGATCTTGTCCCTTCGAGTTCCTTCGTTCCACTGACCCACACTCATCTCCCCCCACACACACAGACCCTCGGCTAAGCCGTCTCGTCCCGAAACCTGTCTCCCCACTTCCCCCCGGCTCCTCCTCAGCGGGCCCCAACCGCCGCCAGAGCGTCTGGCTCGCAGCTGCAAGTCCTCAAAGGGGGGGCCCGCCGGCCGGGAAGAAACAAGGCTCATCCGTGGGCCGTGGAAGCCGAAATCGCTGTGGAGGTCGCGATGGCTGCGTATAAACGGGGTCTCCCCCTAATGTACGTTGTTCGCGTATTGTGGAACAAGCACCATTAATGCATTCATGGAACAGGCCCACGAAACATCCCGGCTGTTGCTTGATGGCGAAAGTGTTCTTGAAGCGGGAAACGTGTTCTCCTGTAGTATCAAGAAGCTGGATAAGGGTTGCTACACGTTTATTGGATTCGCTCTACAAACTTCGGCGCTCACTTTGGACCCGCACAAGCTGGAGATAACACCGAATGGAAGAAACGTCGGTGACACATCGTGTTCCTGCAAAGCCGGGTAGAGGAACATGCCGTGTATCATTACTTGGTTAGGCTGTATGCACCCACCGGCCGGCGTGCTGTGAAATCGAACGAGGAGCTCACGGCCAGAGCAGGGAGCGAAACAACTCGAGCACTCTTGAGAGATTGCGATTTCCGATGAACGGTGAATGCAGCACCTTTTCCAAATATAATCGGTCGTCTCCCGTTGTTATCGTAGCTCGGGAATAAAAAAAAAAAAAAAAAAAAAAAGAAAATCTCGTGGCTTAGCGGTAACGTACTTGCTCACGAAGTCGCGAGTCGCAGATTCGATACGGTGCACCTGACTTTTTTGTTAATACATGCGTTTTTTTAAAGCGCAGGTCTTGCAACTTTTCTGCAATGTCGGAATTTTTTAGCAACGATTTAATTTCATAAACTAATATCAGATCATCCAAAGCGCCCAAAAATCTGTTCGTGGACAGCATGCTGTTTTTCTTTCTTCTGTCAAACAACATTATGCAAATACTACTGTACTTAGGTGTATTAGAGTTGTAGAATGGGTTACAAAAAAACATATTACTTGCTAATACGAGTGCAGCTACTTGTCTCGGCAACCTTTAACGTAAAATAAATTGAGCCACATAGCATTCTCACTTTTATGCAGCCGCTGGTTGCTTAAGTACCACTAAGCTGTGGGTCATGTTTCCATTAAAATAATCAGTGAAATTGTATGTCTTGTTGCCCTCTCTAAGTTACTCTTTCAAGTCTATTAGCACTCAGCTCTACTTTCCGCTAACTTGTACATGCGCTTTCAACCCCATTGTTCAAATGATACTAAAGCTGTTGGAGAAAGAACAGTCTCACGTACCTAAGCAAGGTACGTGAGACTGTTCATATATTATGGGTCATATGAGATCTGCTGATGCTTCTCCTTGGGGTAGATGTGGAAGCTGATGTTTGGGTCGGCCCCGTAACTGCGGCATTGCGGCACCGAACAGTACAAAACCATTGCTCCCTGAGCTCGAAAGCTGCCGAAGCCGATCCACGCGTGTACTGATCAGGCATCAAACACAGAAAAAATGTGGGAGAACCGAGCGAACGGCTTCCGAAGACCCCGACCAAAGCGAAAAGGAATAGCTGGCCTTATCACGTGATCCCCCATCCTACGTCACGGTCTAGTGATCGCAGCGCTCCAATCGGTCCCGCTCAGAGCAAATGGGCACAGCTTGGTCTTTTCGCATTCCGGAGGCCAAGGATCGATTCCCACCCAGACCGAAACGTACAAAATTTTCTTTTCAAAGCCATTAATTTACTTTGTTTACAGGAACCTCCCGCAGAAATTTTTCGCGCGGCAAATGGGAATTTATGTGCCGTTTCGCTGCTACAGACAACGCCCAGCCAATAGGAATTTAGTTTCCGTTTTTGCCGGCTTCACCGGAATCACTCCATAAGACCAATTAATGCTTTCGCATTAAAAATAAAAGGAAGAAACAGAGAACGTCGCAAGAACGAAGGAAAATAGTTGGATGGTAACTAACCATGATCGGTCAAACGAGAGGCTCTCACATGTGACGAACAGCAGGTGTTACCGTGGCCCGGCTATGAACTGCACTTTCTTCTCGAAAGTAGTGGCGATAACTTCACTGCTCGATGCAAACACCGCAAATAAAGTATCCGTAGCCGAGAAGCCCTCTTCCTCCAACCCTTGCAAGCACCTCGGGGTGAGTTTCAACTTTCATTTTCGGACACTACCGCCAGGCCTGGAAACTGTACGATGGAATGCGGAAACCTCGACAACGCTCTCCAGCCTTAACAACTTGCACGCCTGAATACTGCTCTGCCGCTCAACGCACCCGTTGAGCGCGTCTTTAGCAAGAAAAGGGATGTGCATCAAAAGGGAAAGTTCGGTGAGGACAAATTTGAAAAGCGGTTGCTGTTGCGTAACATGAACTAAACAATTATTTAGTCCAACTTGTTTCAAAGCCGCGAAGCTTCGATTCAACAAAGTCGTGCGATGGTAATCACATATACCTTAAAAAGTGCAATGAGTTTTCCGAGGGCTCCAAATATATATAAATCAAACTCATTACGTGTTTTCATCATTGTCTTCATAGTTAAATTCAGAAAACGAAAGTATCTTGAAAGTAATAAGTTACTATGACGAACTAACTGTAACTGCAACACGTTACATTTATCTTTTAATAGGTATAACTACCTCAAATATATTTTTCTAAAACTCTCTAATACTGTAACTAATTACTTTTCAAAGCTAACTTACTGAAGACTGATAAAAAGAGCATAACTTGCGCCCTCTAGCCGCGAGTGCTGTGCTGCCGCAAAATAATCGCGCGGTACGGGTGCAGCTCTTCCGCCGCGACACCAAACACCTAGAGGCAGCGAGTTGCGCTCTATTTCGACGTCATATTATGACATAACGTCACCTAAACCTGCGACGTCATTATGTATTTATCATTTATTTATCTGCCACCGCGGGCTAGTATTTTGGCCCGTGCAGGAATGGATGAAATGTTTATGCATTATATCCACCAGGTGGAAAAAACAATATAGAAAGGCGTTTGCCCGCCAAATGTAGCGGAAAATATTCTGCCATAACTTAAGGGGGAAAACTGTGTCACCACGTGACACTGCGACGTCACGTGATCGTAATGAATATATGACGTCACAAACATACGACTTCACAGTGCCACGTAACACTATGTCACGTGAGGAAACAATTTTCCCCTAAACTTTAGGGGCAATTCTGAAGTCGCGTGACAATGCAACCTTTGCACCTTCGTCACATTTTGAACGGTGGCGGAGAACGATTGTGTGCAGTCTGTGTGCAGCAAGGTTTGCAGCGCCTCGTCCGACGCTGCAATTTATTTACAGGCTACTTCAAGGAACTGGCTTTTCTTTTTCCTTTTCTTTTCTCTCTCACATTTTAAAAGCAGCACAGGATAAACTGCCGTTCATCCTGTGCCGCTACCCATAGAATTTGACGTCCATAGACATTAGCAGGATGAGGACGGTAGGGAGGGGTTGCAGGAGTCCCGCCTGCAGCGCGAGCTTCATGGGAAGCTCGCGCTGCCAAAGCACGAAGGAAGGCAACGAAATCGTTCTGCAGGCCGAGCATCTAAAGGAGACGCCCTGCCCTTCATATCCCGTCAGTGAATGTGCCCTAACACGATGGTGCTTGGACTGCGTCTCCGACTGGTGTGTTTAGCGTCATACATCCTCCCCCTCCCATACATCATCAAGAGTTATCCCGAAGTGACAATAAATGACGTCACAGAAGCCGGAGTACCCTCCTACCGTCGGATGTCACGATCCCGGCGGTTGGTCGTAGAAATGGCGGCGAAAACCACGAGCGAACGGCGAGTGTCGCTGTCGTCGCGGCGTTCCAACTTCTGGCTGCTGAAAGCATCCGCGGGCTGCCACACTGGAGAGCGACCTGCGGCAGAACAGGCGTCCGCCACATCCACCACAGCTGTTGGGACGCCGCCAGGGTCGCGACCGGCGACAGTGTGACACGTCTATGACGTCATTAGGTGGAAATCGAGGGACCCCTTTTTGGAACGCGGAAAAACATACCAGTCGGAGACGCATTCCGGGAATCACACTAACGGGCGGTCTTGACGTCACGCCGCTCGGTGGCGCCGTTGTCGGTACAGCGCATGCGCAGGCGACCCCCACCCACCTACCTGATGTGGGCAAATGCGGACTGGTTCGTAGACAGCCTGTCGGTCTACAGTAATAGTGTAGTCGGGTGCAATGCAAACGAATCGGCGACGTCGTGTTCGCGTTAGCTTTGTCCCGCAGTGTGTACACGCACACAAAGACAGACGCGCGGGGGATGGGGGGGGGGGGGGGGGGCAAATAATGCATACGTGGATATAGTGAGACACGGCGCTCGAATGCATGCATGCGTAAACAGGCAGGAACATTCGGAGTCCGCAACGAAAAGGAGCCGCCAAAAAGCCACCCCGGATGCATTTTGCGGACCGTCGGCCTGCATAATGGAAGCGAAAGCGCGCGGCACGAGGCGGTGTTCTTCGCACCGCAAAAACTGGCACAAAAAATACAAAAAAAAAGAATGCTCAGCATCGTCAAACCATGCGCACGCGTGGTTCTTCTGAAAACACAAACAATCAGTCAACCAAACAAAAACAACAGTCGTGATAATACCGCTTGGCGTCCTCGGACAAACAGGCGGATGCGATTAAAAAAAGAAAGAAGAAATAAAGAGCCCCAGCGGGTTATTGGAATAATGCATACAATAAAACAGTGGAGAGACGGGGTGTCGAAAAAGCACTACGCGTCTAGATGCCAAGATTCAGTCGACGTGACTATTTACAGGCGCCCGCTAATGCGATTTCGCTTTCGCCTGTCGCTCGTCGTTTAATGCGACACAATTTCGTGCCCGCCAACAGCGCGTTGGCGTCGCTTTGTGGCTATGCAAGGGAGCTAGCTGCGAAGAACACACGGACAGACAATAGAACGAATGTGATTAACTAAACGATGGTGATGCTGCCGTTTCAACTGTTTTTTAGGATAGAATAAACTATATATGTATATATATATATTTGTCTTTTGCCAAGAAGAGCCGTTTCGGCACGCCGTTTTCACTTAGAGGTTGATGGCCTCACATGTTTTTAAAGTTTGTTTATTAAACAGAACGAGATATTGCCGCATGCGTACCGTATACCGGATTTCGTAAATAGTGATAAGCAAAACGCGGAAAAAACATGTTTTGAAAAAACAAAAAAAAATGTAGTGTCTTCTAATTAATTTTGTTGCAGCGTCGTTACGTTCTTCCTGCAATTTGGACTCTCACGCTAGTCGAAGGAGCGAATACAGCCGCTACAAAAAAACGAAAACGCAAGAAGCACTTCCTTCGATATACAGAGAGTCCGCGTAAACGATGAACCCTGTTTTCCGCACCGCAAAATTAAACTCGACATCGCGGAGAGCTCAAACTCTCGTCAGAACGTAGCCCCAGCCGTTCGAGCGAGACGCCAAAGTTTCAGCACCAACTGCTATCTTATTCAAAATTTATAAGTGATTTTCTGAACGTTTCAATGGGGAAATGAGGCCCATTTTTGCATGTTTTCAGTTTCTGGCGCTATACAGCTTCATGTTTTCGGGAGCTCCGACGGTCGCCTTTTTTGTTTTTCAATTCACATTTTCAGACAATTGCTTATAACTTCTCCACCCGCGCAGTGCCCACATTTCGAGCGGGGACTGCGTCTTTGTACGCACCTCGACTGGGCTTGTATGTAAACAGCGCCTCAGTGTGAGCGTAACAGAAGCTACAAGAGAGACCTCGAGGCTTTCAACGTCTCCGCCAAGCACGCACACTCGCGCAGTGCAGGCATCATTCGAAGCAACACGCTCGTGCACGAAGCTTTGGCTTCGCTCGCACATAAAAGTGAAACTGTAGGTGAAACAACCTACAGCAACCTTGGTTACGACGGTATGTCCTGTTCACCACTGCCACAAAGCTACCGGGTGTTCCGCAAAAAAAAGAAAACCGTACATTTTTAGAGCGCAGATCTTAGGCGCCCATTTCCGGGTTGAGCGGCGTCGACGTAACCGCGCGTGGTGCATTATGGGAGGTCCCAGTTTCCCCGCTAAATTTAGCGGGGAATGAGGGGAGAGGAGGGAATGGAGGAGGATCAGGAGAGGAGGAGAAAAGGGTGTGCAGGAGGAGGAGGGGAATACCCTCCCCTCCTTCTCTTCAAGAGCTGCGCTCCAATTTCGCATTACAGAGATTTGTAAACGTCTTTCATGTTTTTTTTTTTGCATCCGCAAAAATAAACTGCGCCTCGCACAACGCCCAGTTTCCACGCAAAATTAGCACTATACTGATGGGGACCAGATATCCAAAGTTTCAACACTCACCCCGTTATCTCACTCCTATATTTTATATTATATATATACTAAATATATACAGGGTGTTTTTTTTTTAAGCTTAACAGATTTCTTTTAAGAAAGCCGTGAAAGTTACACTTATGCCGCTTGTGAAGGTGCGTCATACGGCCAGGGGGACATATTATAGGGGGCTAATCGTAACGATCAGTCGGCTAATTAATTAAAATTTGTTAATTAACTTTTCAATTAATGAAAATAGACATGGTTCCAATTAGAAACTTGCTCAGCGTCATCGAAAACCTCTAAATGAGTAATTTTCAGAAAGACTTTGAGCGCGTGAGGAGCGTAGTAGTGCACTAAAGTTACCACTCGTGGAGCTGATTCAAAGCTGGCGGTTGCGATAAGGCGCCCGAGTGATTTTTCCGTCTCTTATCTAGCCCCAGCCTTGTACCTGCTCCACAAGTGGTAACTTTATTACAACACTACGCTTCTCACCCGCTCAAAGTCTTTCTGAAAATGAATGATTTAGTGGTTTTCGATAACGCTGAGCAAGTTTTTAATTGGAATCATATGTCTATTTTTATTAATTAAAAAGTTAATGAACGAATTTTAGTTAATTAGCCGACCGATTGTTACGATTAGCCCCCTATAATATGTCCCCCTGGCCGAGCAACTCACCTCCACAAGCGGCATAAGTGTAACCTTCACGGCTTTCTTAAATCAAATCTGTTAAGCTTAAAAAAAAAACACCCTATATATATATATATATATATATATATATATCAGTGTGTCGAACCGAAAAACATATGGGTTCGGTTACGGTTCAGGTTCAGGTAAATTTATTTTGTTCCGGTTCAGTTCCGGTTCGATTAATTCGATCCGCGAACCGGTTCGCGAACCGGTTCGGGGCGCTGAACCGGTTCGCGAACCGGTTCGAAAATTATAAATCATAAATTGCAACATCAAAATAAATTACAAATAAAACATCTGAAATCAGCTCATACGAAACGGGATACATCGTAGTGTAAGGCTCAGGGATTTCTACGAGGAATGGTTTCTTTATGTGCACTCAAAGGTTACCTCACCGACGTTTACGCATTCGGACTTCATCTAACTGGGTCCGACGCAGTAGCTGTAAAATCCGCGACCTCCTTACAAACCCACTTACAAGTAGAACTCGCTAACTATCCCGCCACCTCGGCGTGTAAGCAATTGAATGAACAGTGGCGAGAAAATACAGCTTTCTTTATTTGAACTAACCTTCGGTAACTCAAATTAGACCCTTAAAGAAGTTTTCATTAAACAAGATACGGAATATGAAAAACACTTCACCGAACACAACGCCAGAAGGACGTAATAGGATAAATATTAAAATAGAAGAGTTCGCTGTCTCACAAATATGTTAGCTTCTAAGTGCCTATACGAATCCGGATGCATTATTATCAAACTCCACAGCCTTTTCTTTTCTCATTCCGATGGAAGCAAGCTTCAAGAACTCGCGCGTTCTAGAAACGTGTTATGAAATGAGCACACAGCAGCATTTAGGATTTACGAGATTGTAGGAAAATGAAATCCCGTGACGCGATTTTTTTTTTTTTTTTTTGCACAGCCTTCCAATTTTCTTTCTTCCGTGCAAGCCGCGACCAGCGCAATACTGGTTC